>NW_012102476.1:4224756-4237493 GCF_000951045.1 Mandrillus leucophaeus | reverse complement strand
CCCCGTCCCCCAACCCCCAGCCCCAGGTGCCCAGTCTTCACCAGGGTGTCAGTGCCCGCAAACTGGTCCATGACAGCTTGGACAAAGCCCTTCATCTGGTTAAAGTCATTTTGGTTAATGCTTCCAGAGCCATCGATCAGGAAGACGATGTCCATCTCTTGATGTGGACACTCTGTGGGGGAATGGGGAGGAATTGGAGACGCACTGTGGGGGCCCAGCCCTGTCCTGCAGCTCCTGCTCAACAGAACCTGGGAGCTGTTCTTGGCATCCCCACCTGGTTTCCGACCCCTCCTTGGAGGAGGCCCCAATCTGCCACCCCAGCCCCCTGCTCCCTCCCTCCCACATGGCCTGGAAAGAGGGAGATGAGAACCCAGGGCCCAGGTGGGCTCCTCATTCATTTAATCAACAAATATTCATCAAATACAGATGCTAGGGGTGCCACAAGCATCACGGGTGAATGTCTAGCAAAGTGGTTCAGGGTGCGTGTTCTGGAGCCAGTGTGCCTGGGCTAAACCCCAGCTCAGCCATGTGCTAATTGGTGAATTCAGGCACATTACTTAACTTCTCTGGACTTCAGTGTCCCTTTCTGTAAAATGAAGGTAATAGCAGTGGCTGCCATGTGGGATTACTGCAAGGATAAAGCAACACACACATGGATGCTGGAGACAAGTCCTGGCCCTCCGCCAGGGTCAACCACTGGCACAATTCTCACCATGTGCCAGGCACCTTCGAGGCCTGTAGGATATGCCTGTAGGCTGCTGTGGGGGTGGGGCAGGGATCCACCCCAGACCCAGCCCTAATCCCCGGTCAGATCAGAGGTCCTCATTTCCAGCTATGTGGAGTTGGCTCTGAGCTGAGTCCCTTCCCAGGAATCATGCTAGGCAGAGGGGAGCTCTTGCCCATGGGGACACCTCCTGCACCTGGAGGTAGCCTTTACCAATGACTGGTTCAGTGTCTGAAGGGCCAGCTGCACTCTGAGCCCCCCAGGCATTGGCTGAGGCCTCTGGTTTTTTCATTTTTTGTTTTTTTGAGGCAGAGTCTCACTGTCACCCAGGCTGGAGTATAGTGGTGTGATCACAGGTCAGTGCAGCCTCAACCTCCCCAGGCTCAGGCAATTCTCCCACCTCAGCCTCCTGAGTAGCTGGTACTACAGGCGTGCACCGCCTTGCCTGGCTAATTTTTGTATATTTTTGTAGAGACGGAGTTTCATCATGTTGCCCAGGCTGATCTCAAACTCCTGGGCTCTAATGATCCACCCACCTCGGCCTCCCAAAGCGCTGGGATGACAGACAAGCACCCCTGTGCTGGCCTTGGGCCTCTGTTATGATTGCATTGCGTCCACCCTTCACGCTCCCATGGAAGCAGCACCCAAGAACATTCCCAGTTGGGCGTGGTGGCTCACACCTGTAATCCTAGCACTTTGGGACGCTGAGGTGGGTGGATTACTTGAGGCCAGGAGTTCGAAACCAGCCTGGCCAACATGGTGAAACCCCATCTCTACTAAAAATACAAAAAAATTAGCCAGGCATGGTGGCGGGTGCCTGTAATCCTAGCTATTTGGGAGGCTGAGGCAGGAGAATCACTTGAACCCGGGAGGCAGAGGCTGCAGTGAGCCGAGATTGTGCCATTGCACTCCAGCCTAGGGGACAGAGTAAGACTCTGTTGCAAAAAAAAAAAAAGGAACATTCCCAAGTGACCTCAGAGTCTGTAGAGTTCGCTCTGCAATCATGAGGACACATCATATGCACATAAACAAACAAGAATTTTCATGCTGTCCCCAGGCTCATGGGGGGTGTGGCCTGTGTTCAGGGCCCAGTTGGTATCTCCACCAGCAGCCACATCCTGTGCTGCCCACAGGGCGTTGGGAGATCAGGCCATCAGAGCACTAAGGTGTGAGGCCCACACCGCAGGGCTGTGGTTTCTGCCCCGCGCCCACCACTGCAGAAAAAAATGCCTTTTCCTCTTTCCTCTCCCCCACCCCACCTGCTCAACCACTTGGTGCTTCAAGGGTGCTGGGGAGAAACAGAAGGTCACCTCCCTTCCTGCTTCTTCAATCACCAGCAAATCTTGATATCCATGGGGCAGGTTGCAGATTCCCCAGGAGTTCCCCCTTTTTGCCCACATCTGGGCAGCCAATGTCTTACACTGGTGCTTGTTTTTTCAGCTGCATCAAGAAACCACCCTCTCATCCTCTCTCAAGCCAGGTCTGTGGCAAATCCTCTCACAATGTCTCTTCTGTTTTCTTGGTCTTTTTATTGTATCCCCTGGGCTTCCACTAGCAGAAGCCTGGACATGTCCTTTTGAAAAATGACCCCACCAATCAGGCAAGGATGGCTCAAGCTCTCGGCTCTGCCTCTTTCTATTGATGGGAACTTAGCTATCTGAACCTTGGTTTTCTCATCTGTAAAATGGGAATGGGCCTGCCCACCACCCAGGATGTTGTGAAGATGCAATAAGGTGATTCCTACCAGGTACTCAGCACTGCCTGGCACACAGGTGATGTTCAGTGGACCCTGGTCCATTCCACTTGGACCCACACCCTCCTTGCCTGCACACAGGTTTATGCTCCAGTCCCATTTGCATCAGGCACCCCACCTCATGAGTTCCAGAGACAGCTGTGAGAAGACATTTACCCCTTGTTTTTAAGTGCCACCTCCCTAACCTGGCTTCACAGACATCTCAGGCTGGGCATGATCCCCCCCAAAAGCCCTGGATGTCCCTTCCCCCTTCCCTCAGTCCCCTCCATACACTCCACCCTCACCATTTGCTCTGGGAATGTTTCTGCTGCTGCTCCACCTTTGTCTAAAGGCCCAGCATGCCTGTGGTCATGGCCTCTCTGGTCTGAATCAGAACTTTCTCTCTGCCCCCATTAGAACTTTCACTCCTCAAACCGGGCATGAGGACTCATGCCTGTCATCCCAACACTTTGAGAGTCTGTGGCAGAGGATTATTTGAGCCCAGGAGTTCAAGATCAGCCTGGGCAACATAGCAAGACTCCCATCTCTACAAAAACACAATATTTTAAAATTAGCCAGGTGTGATGCATGTACCTGCAGTCCCAACTACTTGGTAGGCTAAGGGAGGAGGATCACTTGAGCCCAGGAGTTCGAGGCTGCAGTGAGCTATGATTGCACTACTGCACTCCAGCCTGGGTGACATAGCAAGACTCTGTCTCAAAAAAATTAACAGGGTGTGGTGGTGCATGCAGCCTGACAGAGACTCTGTTTTTTGTTTTTTTGAGATGGAGTTTTGCTCTTGTCACCCAGGCTGAAGTGCAATGGCACAATCTCAGCTCACTGCAACCTCCGCCTCCTGGGTTCAAGTGATTCTCCTGCCTCAGTCTCCCGAATGGCTGGGATTACAGGTGCACACCACAACACCCAGCTAATTTTTGCATTTTTAGTAGAGAGGGGTTTCACCACATTGGCCAGGTTGGTCTCGAACTGCTGACCTCAGGTGATCCTCCCACCTCAGCCTCATAAAGTGCTGGGATTACAGGCCTAAGCCACCGTGCCCGGCGGGGACCCTGTCTTATAAAGAAAAAAATTGTAAAGAAAAACCCTACAAAGAACTTCTACCCTGGAGCAGCAGGGCTCCTGCCTGAGCCGCCCTCCCCTCCTGGCTTCTGTCCCAGCCACACTTGGCCCTCCAGGGAGGGCACATGAGCCCAAACACAGGCCTCATGCCTGCTCACCCTCAGTGCCAGCATGTGCTCCACAGGGAACCGTGGCCTGCCGGGAACCTACCTGGCAGGGCGTCGGGGACTGTCTGGATGATCTCCCAGTGCGAGCCCAGCAGGAGGCAGGAACCCTTTGAGTATGAGTTCTCCCCACAGACTCTGTGCAGGGTCGGGCCACAGGCCTGGAGGCAGGAACCTGTGAGCCAGGAGCCCCTAGCACCCCCTCCTCCTTCACCCCCAGCCCCAGCCTCCTCCCCTACAACCCCCCTCCCCGCCACCGTGGCCCAAAGCACTCACTCACCAGAAGCCAGGAGCGATTGGTGGAGGCTGCTAGGGTCAGGCCCAAGGACATGTTCACGGCCTCGGGGTGGACTGCGAGGGCAGACACGTGGGGTCTCACTCACAGCACACACTTATTTGGGGGGAGGGTCTGGACTGGAAGCTAAGCAGGGGCACAGTTGGGTCCAGGAGGGTTGAGGGGCCCGATTCCCAGGTGGTCACTCACTGTGCAGCGGGATGGACTGGCACACGCCGGTGGCAGCTGTGCAGTCATACAGCCGTCCCGTCTGGTTGGCCGCCACCACCTCCAGGGGTGCTGCCACCACAAGTCTAGAGACACAACCGTGGCCATGTCACTGTAGCCACAGGAACGGTGGGAGCAGCAGGCACCGGGGGCGAGGAAGTGTCCCTCCATGGGGAAGTGAGACTTCGTGAGGGAAATCTCCTGGCATTTGCCATTTGGCAGAATATTCAGAAATCAGGGCCCGAGTATAACCCACAGATGCCCAGGGGTCACGCTGGGGTTTATTTGGTTTTGAGTGTGCATACGTACGTATGTGTGTATTTATGTTTAGAATTTTTTTTTAACATTCACCAAAGAGAAAACTATTTAAAGACCAAAATGGCATTTCCCAATCATGGGTAAGTACATTGCGTTTCTGAGTTGCCATTATTTTGAATCACCCAAGAAATAAGATCATCTCAAGTTAATTGGAACGATTTCCTGAAGACATGTGCTTTCAAAACCAATAGTTAATTCTGTAATTCACTGGACCAATTTAAATATTATATAAGCAATTTCAATTGGTAAAGCAGTGTACTAGGATCCATAACTATATCTAGAGTTATGTAGAGTCCATGGTTTATTTGCAAAAATCCCTGAGTGGGAAAGTTTTTTAATTTCGGAAATGTTTTCTCACTACCCACAATCTCCTCACCCCGGTGAGAAAAACAGACAAATACTGGTGTATGTTAATGCGCCAAGCAAGGTTTCATTAAATGGCCATGTGAGGGCTCCTTCTAGGTGCCGCTCCTTTACAGAAAGCTACAGTCCCTGTGCGTCATGATTCAGGGGATGCCTAAGGCTTTGTGATGAAAATCTGAGCATTGGCTAGAGAGGCAGCAGTTTGGAACCTGCTGATACAAACGATGAGCAAACCTTTAGTGTAGCCCATCAACCCACATGTTTTTTGAGACGGAGTTTCACTCTGTCGCCCAGGCTGGAGTACAATGGCGTGATCTCGGCTCATTGCAACCTCCACCTTCCAGGTTCAAGCGAATCTCCTGTTTCAGTCACCCAGCTAACTGGGATTACAGGCATCACACCAGGCTAATTTTTGTATTTTTCAGTAGAGACGGGGTTTCACCATATTGGTCAGGCTGGTGTTGAACTCTTGACCTTAGGTGATCCACCCACCTCAGCCTCCCAAAGTGCTAGGATTATAGGCATGAGCCACCACACTCAGCCAATGTATTCTTTTTTTAAAATGTGGCCTAAAAAACTGATGGTGACAGAAGTCTGACCACTGGTTCTCTGGGTTTGTTGGGTAATGAGAAGGGGTCCATGGCAGCCCTGTGCCTGTGGGATTTTACACAGGAGCAGCTGACCTAGGTGGGGCTCACCCAGGCACAAACATGTGTATCTCTCATCAAATTGGGTCTTTCGGATTCGTGCACTTCAGTTGGCCACATTTTGCAATAAATAGAAACAAAACCCTGGTGCCTGGCACTTGCTTCCATCCCCCCAGACTGCCGGTCACATGAGGAAGGGAGAGGGATGTGCGGCTGGAGCTCGGTGACCTCTCACAGCTCCTTGTGACCAACTGAGCCTTCCTGTCCACTGGGGCTCACTGCCAGCACCACTTCCTCCATGGAGCCCCCCTGGGTCTGCTGTCTCCCTGTCTGCGCCCCCCAGACCTTGGTGACGCCTGTGTCACACTGTGACTGGAACTCTCTGGGGCAGGAGAATGTGAGCTCCTGGAAGCGGGGGCAGGCTCATCATTTGTGGGTCCCAATTCGTAAGAAACATGTGGGGTCTCTTGGGCTTGAGGGGCTCTTACCTTTCTTCTGCTTTCTCCCTCAACCTGTCCTGGGGTTTTTTAATTTGCTATGCAGTGTCCCACTCCCTCAGGGTACTCCCAGGTGAGCGCACCTAACTGACTTTACTCAGCTCATGCCAGGGGTGGAAGGTGACAGTGGTCATTGCTCCCATGTGGGTGGGGGAGCCAGCAGCTGATACCCCTTCCCTAGGAGGTGGTGGCAGGTGGGGCTGCTGCTGAGCTAAGGCTCCAAACCCCCAGTGCATCTCCCTTCTCCCATAATTCTTTTTTTTATTTTGGCGGAGTCTCACTCTGTCACCCAGACTGGAGTGCAGTGGCACGATCTCGGCTCACTGCAACCTCCACCTCCCAGGTTCAAGCGATTCTCCTGTCTCAGCCTCCTAAGTATCTGGGATTACAGGTGCCTGCCACCATGCCCAGCTAATTTTTTTTTTTTTTTTTTTGCATTTTTAGTAGAGACGAGGTTTTGCTGTGTTGGCCAAATTGGTCTCAAACTCCTGACCTCAGATGATGTGCCTGCCTCTGACCTCAGATGATGTGCCTGCCTCGGCCTCCCAAAATGTTGGGATTATAGGCGTGAGTCATGGTGCCCAGCCCTGCCATCATTCTTTACTTACAAAACACAAATGCACAGATAAAATCAAGAATTGGCAAGGCAGAGTGGCTCACACCTGTAATCCCAGCACTTTGGGAGGCCAAGGCAGGAGGACTGCTTGAGCCCAGGAGTTCAGCCAGTCTGGACAACATAGCAAGACTCTGTCTCTATAAAAAGCAAAACAAAACAAAACAAAACAAAAAACAGGCATGATGGCATGCACCTGTGGTCCCAGCTATTCAGGAGGCTGAGGTGAGAGGATCACTTTGCCCGGGAGTTTGAGGCTGCAGTAAGCTGTGATTGCACCACTGCACTCCAGCTTGGGCAACAGAACTGGAGTAAAAATAAAAATAAAAATCATCAGGAATTTCAAGAGGTTCAGGGCAGAACATTAAACTCCAGACTTAATGAGTGTGGGCCCTGTGTGACTGCACTGGCCCCCAAGAAGTGGGCCCTGCCTAGAAGGCAGGTTCAAGGCCTCCCTCCTGAGATAAGGTGGGGTCTTGTCTAGAGTTTTGTGGCCCTTCCTGGGATTGAGAATAATACATGCTGGTATCAGGGCCTCCAAGGAGCCAAGGAAAGACGTCTTACCCCTGCTGCCCTTCCTCCAGGACGCCTCCCTGGGGTAACCCGTGTGTACCCATCCACAGGACATGATGCAGTGGAGGTTGGGGAAGGAGGGTGAGTGCAGCCTACCGAGATCCACCAAACTGCACCACGCTCTGCCCAAAGCCGCCTGCATCCTCCTGGAAGATGGTGGGCTCCTCCACATCCAGGTTGAATCCATGAAAAGAAGCCAGGACTGAAGAATATTTGGTGGGGGTGGGAGGGAGTGAGAGTTAAAGAAGCCCCAATCCCTCAGACCTCCCAGCCTCTTTTTTTTTGTTGTTTTTTTTTGGGGATGGAGTCTCGCTCTGTTGCCCAGGCTGGAGTGCAGTGGCACAATCTCAGCTCATTGCAACCTCCATCCTGGGTTCAAGCGATTCTCCTGCCTCAGCTTCCCAAGTAGCTGGGATTACAAGTGCATGCCGCCATGCCCCGCTAATTTTCGTATTTTTGGTAAAGATGGGGTTTCACCATGTTGGCCAGGCTGGTCACAAACTCCTGACCTCAGGGGATCTGCCCATCTCCCTCCCAAAGTGCCTCCCAAAGTGCTGGGATTATAGGCATGAGCCAGCGCGCCCGGCCAAGCCTGATTTTTGATGGCACGTGAATGTGGCTCTGATGCAGTTTTCAGCAGGGGGACTCTTCCCTACGTGCAGTCAGGACTTGGGGGAAACAGGCCCAGGGAGATGATGTCCAACCTTTCCCCCTCTCTGGTGGCTTCTGTGGCCTTCCATTCCCGGGGGAGGCTGGGGAGACCTCTCTCGCCCACACCAGGGACCCCATCAGCGGGAGCGGGGAAGCCTGGGACAACATAGCCAGCTGAAGAGGTAGCTTAGTCGCCATGTGAGCACAGCCCCTGAGCTCCTCTTCGTCCAGGTCACACTCTCCCGACTCTGGGCCACTCGCACACGAAGCACTCCCCTGCCTCAGCTACTCATGAGAGTGGTGGGAGCCTTCCACCAGCCCCCAGCCTGCCCTCCCAGATGGAGTCCCCTCAGAATCCCTCCAAGCTTCTCCCCAGCCCCCTGGCCCCACTCACCACTCAGAAGAAGCACGGTGCCGAAGGTCATCCCTGAGCAGCGCGTCGAGGGGAAGTGAAAGGCTGGGGACACAGCACAGAAGGTGCTCACCCTCCCAGGGGTTAGTTGAAATAATGATTCAGGGCCTCCACGTGGCAGGAGGAGGGGCACAGTGGGTAGGAGGGCCCTGGTTAGTTAAGGAACAGAAGTGGGGGCAGGGGCCAACGACACCCTGGGGAAAAACCCTCATCCTGTCCCCCTCCACCACCTGCAAGGGACTTCCTTCTCCCAGAAGACCACCCACCTCCAGGCCTCAGGAGCCAGTTGGTATCCAGGGAGCCCCATAGCTCTCTGACGTCCCACAGGAGTGGAAGGGCAGGAAGCAGAACGGCGGTGGAGGCCTCGGCGTGTGGATGTGAGCCTGGAGAGAGGCAGGGAGAAGGGGAGCTAGGCCAGGGTGTGGTTTCACAAAGCAGAACCCACCCAGAGGAGAATGGACACCCAAAATAACAAGGTCATGCCATGGGCTACTACTCAGCAAAAAACAAGATCAAACTACAGACCAGACGCCGCCGCTCATGCCTGTGGTCCCAGAGCTTTGGTGAGGCCAAGGCAGGTGGATTGCTTGAGTCCAACAGTTCGAGACCAGCCTGGGCAACACAGCCAGACCCTGTCTTTACAACAAATAAATAAATAACAAAAACAAACTACAGTTCTGTACAACAACACAGGTTAACTCAATTTTATCTTAAGTGAAAGAAACCAGACAACAGAATGCCTAATGTCCGGTTCCTTTCATATACGAGTTAGAGAATGGGCAAAATTCATCTACGAAGATGGAGACCAGAAGAGTGGTCGCCTACGGTGGGGCAGAGAGGAAACTTTTTTTTTTTTTTGACAAGTTTTGCTATGTCGCCCACGCTGGAATGCGGTGGCATGATCAGGGCTCACTGCAGCCTCAAATTCCCAGACTCAAGCAATTCTCCCACCTCAGCCTCCCAGTCATGGGATTACAGATGCACACCACCATGCCCAGCTAACTTTTTTTGTTTTTTGCAGAGATGAGATCTCACTATGTTGCCCGTGCTGATCTTGAGCTCCTGGACTCAAGCAGTCCTCCCCACTCCTCCTCCCAAAGTACTGGGATTACAGGTGTGAGCCATCACATCCAGCCAGGAGCCTTTAGCATGTGTTAAATTTAGCATTTGACATAGTATTTTAACATTTATACATGGGGTTGGGGAGAAGTTAAATGAGTGGTTGTTATTTATTTTCTGTGATTTTCTGTATGTTTGAAATATTCCATGATTAAACATAAATGTTCCTTTAAAATGTGAAAAAAAAAAGTTCTATATATAAAAGGCTAGGAATAGGCCAGGCACGGCGGCTCACACCTGTAATCCCAGCACTTTGGGAGGCCGAAGTGGATGGATCATCTGAAGTCAGGAGTTTGAGACCAGCTCTGGCCAATATGGTGAAATCCTGTCTCTACTAAAAATACAAAAATTAGCTGGGCGCGGTGGCACGCACCTGTAATCCCAGCTACTCGGGAGGCTGAGGCAGGAGAATCGCTTGAACCCAGGAGGCACAGGTTGCAGTGAGACGAGATTGCACCATTGCACTCCAGCCTGGGTGACAGAGCAAGACTCTGTCTCAAAAACAAAACAAAATGAGACAAACAAAATATTTAAAATGTAACTAAACATCAAGTGCAAATAATACAAAACAGTTTTCTGTAAAAAAATTGTACATCAATTTACTTGAGAGCTGACATTTAATGGACAGAATAAATTAATTGTGATGCATTAATGATGCCCTTGCGGGAAACCAGGCCGAGGGATGCGATTGCTAACTTCGAGACTGACTTATCTACTGCCTTACAAAGACTGCCAAGGCAAAGTGGAGCAGCAACTTTCTCCCTCTTGTGCTGAGGGGTTTGTAGCCAGCAGTACCCCGTCATCAGTTCTGTGGATCTGTGAACTTCTCCCTGTATTTGGAACCACAAAATAATTTGTTGATGATTCTTCATAATTCAAAAATTTAAAGATCTATTCATTTTCTCCATCTTCACTGCATCTCATCTTTTACACGTTTCTATATCCCCTTTAATTTTGGGCTTCCTTCTGTAAGCAGTGTTTGAAACTCACAATTTGCTGATATCAGCAACTGTAAAATTCTCCAACTTTGCCTAACTCATATTATCGCTTGTCTCAGCAAAATTTTTTGTTTTCCACTCATTTTTGGAGAGCAGTGAAAAGGGAAAACTGCAGTAAGATAGTCAAATGCTCACAATCACCGCACGCTGCCAGGAAATCATCTTTCTCCCAGGCCTGGAGTGGGAGCTGCCAAGGCTCGGAGTCCACAGCAGCTAAAGGTGATGCCCCCAAATTCAGTGCATCCTCCGGGGACTTGATGGCAGCTCCACCCTTAAAAGGACCACCAGCTCTCAGTAAATTTTTAATTAATTAATTAATTAATTAATTAATTAATTTTTATTTTGAGATGGAGTCCTGCTCTATCACCCAGGCTGGAGAGCAGTAGCGCAATCTCGTTTCACTGCAACCTCCGCCTCCCGGGTTCAAGCGATTCTCCTGTCTCAGCCTGTGGAGTAGCTGGGATTACAGGCACACACCACCATGCCCAGCTAATTTTTGTATTTTTAATAGAGACGGGGTTTTGCCATATTGGCCAGGCTGGTCTCGAACTCCTGACCATACGTGATCCACCTGCCTTGACCTCCCAAAGTACTGGATTACAGTAGTGAGACACCGTGCCCGTCTTCTCTCAGTACGTTTTTAAAAGTTACACTTAGATAAATAAGAAAACAACAAATTTATGTAATTGTTTTCAAATCAGTGTGAAGGAGAATATTTTTGCAGCCTTTCTCCAGAATGAACTGTGTCTGCTGGAGAACACAACTTCATGTCCCCATGCCTTAGAGGCCACAGCCAGGATTTTGGTTTTGTTTCTCCTGGTCTTGCCCTCCTCCTGGGAAATTTGGCTTTATTCTTCACATGCATTCATAATTCTCTCTCTCCAAATCACTTTTTCCCCCCTGCATGAGAAAAATACATCCATAGTAATGTATTCAAGTTGCCTGCTTCCAATTCTCCCCTTTTCCGTTTGGGGTATGGATTAGATACCCTGGAATATTTGCATTGAATTTTACCTATTCATCTACTTTCATCATCACAATGATCGCTGAGGGAAGCCAGGCTGTCAATAGACACATCTAAAATACAACGTTGATAAGAAGGGTAGAGTTTGCAAATGAAAGTAATTAAATGAATTAGTCTAAAGCAGAGAAAAAGAAAACCTAGCCAATAGTTCATCAGATAGAAAAGGTTTTTCTTGATGGAAAGATATCATGAAACTGACAGTTAAAGTAGAATTAATTTTTTTTGTTGTTGTTGTTACGAGACAGAGTCTCGCACTGTTGCCCAAGCTAGAGGGCAGTGACATGACCATAGCTCACTGCGGCCTCGAACTCCTGGCCTCAAGTGATCCTCCCACCTCTGGTTTTTTGTTGTTGTTTGTTTGTTTGTTTTCTACAGATGGAGTCTCACTATGTTGCTCAGGCTGATCTCGAATTCTTGGGTTCAAGCAATCCTCTGGCCTCCCAAAGTACTGGAATTACAGGTATGAACCACCACACCTGCAGCCACTGCATCTGGCCTCGAAATTATTATTATTATTATTTTTTGAGATGGCGTCTCACTCTGTCACCCAGGCTGGAGTGCAGTGGTGCAATCTTAGCTCACTGCAACCTCCAGGTTCAAGCAGTTCTCTTGCCTCAGCCTCCTGAGTAGCTGGGATTACAGGTGCATGCCACCCACGTCTGGCTATTTTTTTTTGTATTATTAGTTGATATAGGTTGGTCTGCAACTCCTGATGTCAGGTGATTCACCCTCCTCAGCCTCCCAAAGTGCTGGGATTACAGGCATGAGCCACCACGCCCGACCCAGAATTAATTTTCATATCATCAGGTATAAAACCCTTGTCCAGAGGGCACAAATACAGACGTTGACTTCAAATTCTTGGTCATGTCACACTATATACTATCCTGAAGATTTTCAGTAGATCCTTTTACTTATCTGTTCACACTTGTTTTGTGCATTTCTTCGTCATGCTGAATTCCTGACAGGTTTGTATAAACCATGTTGTGTGGAGACAGCTTTTTCCCTCTGAGCTGATCAAGTTTATAAAATGTACACATTCACTCAGGCTAGAAACGAAATCATGACTAACTTGGATTCTGTATGTATGCCTCTCTTGAGAATCAGTTTGGCCACTTTGCCCCACTCACCCATGGGTGGGCTAACAGGCACAGATGAACAGGGGCCAGCAGAAAACACCCACGACCAGCAGGCACTAGGCATCCAATCTAGTTAATGTATTTCTTTCTTTTCACTCAGTTGTCCTAAAACCACCAGCCCATGTTCCTTGCTGCAAAAATTGCCAGGTCATGAGTTAAGTCATAAAAAGTTGGATGCTCGCCG
>NW_012102476.1:4178873-4224416 GCF_000951045.1 Mandrillus leucophaeus | reverse complement strand
TGATGGTGCCACTGCACTCCAGCCTGGCAACAGAGCAAGATTCTGTCTCAAAAAAAAATTACCATGTGATTTATCAATTCCACTTCTGGGTGTATACCCAAGAGAATTGAAAGCATGGTCTTGAAGAGATATTTGTGCACCCATGTTCACAGTGCATCATTCACAAGAGCCAAAAAAAGCAACCCAAATGCCCATTGATGGGCAAATGGATAAACAAAATGCGGTATACACACAATGGAATATTATTCAGCCTTCAAAAGGAGGGGAATTCTGACACATGCTACCACGTGGGTGAACCTTAAGGACATTATGCTAAGCTAAATATGCCCATCGCAAAAAGACAAACACTGTATGAGTCTATTTCTATGACATGCCAAAGCAGTCAGATTCACAGAGATAGAAAGAATTGTGGTTGCCAGGAGTTAGGGAGAGAGCAGAATTGGGAGTTGTTTAATGGGTATAGGGTTTCAGTTTTACAAGACAGAAAGAGCTCTTGAGATTGGCTACACTTAAAAATGGTTAAGATGGTAAATTTTATGTTATGTATATTTTATCACAATTAAATTTTAAGTTCCAAGTAACGATCTTTCTCTTTGACACTAACGTGAAAAGCAATCTCCTACTTGCCTATTTCTCCATACAACACTGAAAAGATGAATAGGCAATGGCCATGATTTGATCCTGTTCACCATTTTCTCTCCTTTCTTAAGCAGTGAGTCAAGGGTGAGAAGCATCCTGTGAACTGCCGTGTGCTCTGTGAATACCGCCCTGCGAGCATCAGCCTCTTTAGCCTGAGTGCACCATAAGTAGTTAGCCCATCCTACTGATGCAGGGCAGGCAAGCTCCAAAATTGGGGCTTAGCCAGGGAAGGTTCTTAGCTTTACTCAGGAAAGGACTGAAGAGTGAGCCTGTGGTGGAAGAAAGCATGTTTATTGAAGCAGCAGTGGCAGCAAGGTGGCTGTTCCTTGCAGAGCAGGATGACCCACAGGCAGTGAGCCCACAGTAGCAGCCAGTGGGCTGCTGGCTAACTGTACTTATACTGACTTTTAATTACATGCAAATTAAGGGGCGGGCTATTCAGAACTTTCTGAAAAAAGAGTGGGGAGTTTCCAGAACCATACGAGGTAACTTGCTGACCGTTGCTATGGTGTGTTACAATGGCATTTGTAAACTGTCATGGCACCACTGGGAGTGTCTTTATGCTAATGCAACACAATAGCCAACCCTGAAAATGCAAACGTAATAAATGTACACAATAACATACAAAGGAAGAAGATCAGAAAATAACATCTCGTCGGCCAAGTGCAGTGGCTCCCACCTCTAATCCCAGAACTTTCAGAGGCCGAGGCGGGCGGATCATGAGATCAGGAGTTCGAGACCAGCCTGGCCAACATGGTGAAACTCATCTCTATTGAAAATACAAAAATCAGCTGGGCGTGGTGGTGCATGCCTGTAATCCCAGCTATTCCAGAGGCTGAGGCAGGAGAATCGCTTGAACTTGAACCTGGGAGGCGGAGGTTGCAGTGAGCCAAGATCATGCCACTATACTCCAGCCTGGGTGACAGAGCGAGACTTTGTCTCAAGAATAAATAAATAAATAAAAATGGGCATGGTGGTGCACCCCTGTACTCCCAGCTACTTGGGAGGCTGAGGCAGGGGGATCACTTGAACCCGGGAGACAGAAGTTGCAGTGAGCCGAGATCGTACCACTGCACTCCAGCCTGGGCGACAGAGTGAGACTGTCTCAAAAAATAATAATAATAATAAAAAAAATAGAAAACAACAACTTGTTGCCTGAACTTAGACAAGAGCCCACTGGAGTCCCTGGAGTCCATGTGCCACACAATTATTAAGGCTGCAACACTATTTCTGTGCAAATCACCAGTTTCAAATGTTTGAAATGTATGGGTTTCTTGCTCTTTTTATCTAAAACCTATCACTTAGAAGACCGTCACTGACCACCAGTGGTTCGTGGAACACATTTTGAGAAACACCACTCTAGGGTCAATTTTTTTTTTTTTTTTTTTTTGAGACACGATCTTGCTCTGTTGCCCGGGCTGGAGTGCGGTGGTCCAATCACAGCTCACTGTATCCTCAACCTCCCAGGCTCAAGTGATCCTCCTGCTTCAACCTACAAAGTAGCTGGGACTACAGGCACACGCCACCATGCCTGGGTAATTTTTAAATTTTTTTGTAGAGACAAGATTTCAATATGTTGTTGCCCAGGGTGGTCTCAAATTTCTGAGCACAATCCTCCTGCCTCGGCCTCCCAAAGTGCTGGGATTACAGGCATGAGCCACTATGCCCAGCCACTAGGGCTGAATTCTTACAAAGTCTCATCATCTGACTCCCTATCTGGGGAAACTGCATGATAGTCGTCCTGGGGACTCAAAAGCTACAAAATCCACAGGGATTTTGGACCCTCTGCTGATGTACAGGAGAGAGATTTTTGGCTGGAGGCGAAGGGCCACTTTCCACCTTCCCTTCAAATCACTCAACCGCCTCCCTTCTGTTTTTCTAATTGAAATATCCACACAGCCCGGGTCCCTTGCTGGTGACAGCTGCAAGTGGCATCACTCCGAGGACAGGAATAGCTTGTCCTGTGTCCCCCCAGCTCAGTGCCAAGAACCATGATGAACTTTATGCCAGGATGGTGGCATAGTAGCCAGAATGACCTTACTGTGGGCAGCAGCTCTCAATGTGGGACCCCAAAGTGCTCTTCAACCACTCACAGACAGTGTGCCCTTCAACATATCCTAGGACTTGTAGGAAACGCTTGTGAGTATTGGTCACTCCAGAGACCTTTCCAGATGGAAGAGTAGCCACTGGGGGGTTGTCCCTTCTCTATTCTATGCCCCTCCACCCGACAGCTCCACCAGCACCAGCCCTGAGAGTGGAGTGAGCAGATTAAGAGGTCAGGTTACTCCCAAGAGGGATAGTCACAACCCTACTCCGGTTAACTTCTTGTCCTGGCCCGCTGGTCAGGGTCCACCATGGTAATAAAGGGACCCCATAGGTCATCCTTCAGGACTCACATCCACAGAAGGCTTTTTTTTTAGACCTTTGACATATATCCCAAGAGTGGTAGATGCGTCTTTTTGTGTATGTTTTAATTTATTAACACAAACATTTAAAGTACACTTAAAAAAAATCATGTCGTGGCATTTCTTCAGTTACTATATTCGTAACCTCAAAAAATAGAAGTGGTTGGGTCTCTTCTGCCCCTGGGGCTGGGTGAGCTGCAGCTGTACCGGGGCCATGCCCCTCCCTAGAGGGCGCTCCTCACTCCCAGCCAGCCATGCTGCCCCACGCGGGAGGCCAGCTCTGCAGAACCCAGCGTGCAGGCATCTCACTCCCAATTCAGCCTGGGAAATCGGAACTGAGAGCTCCACAATGAAGCCATGAGCTGATGCTGACATGACACTAATTCACTGGAAACGAGGGTGATAGGGGACGCAGAGCCTCTCATGCTGCGTGCCCTGAAGCCCACCCTCTGGGATGGAAGGGGACTTCTCCCACGAAGCTAGAGAGTTCAGACACTGTCCTGAGGGTAATGGGGAGCCGTTGAAGACAGGTGGGGATGAGCAGCGGGTTCAGAACTGTATTTTAGAAAGATGAGGCCGGGCGAGGTGGCGGGCGCCTGTAGTCCCAGCTACTCAGGAGGCTGAGACAACAGAATTACTTGAACCCGGGAGGCGGAGGTTGCAGTGAGCTGAGATCACGCCATTGCACTCCAGCCTGGGCAACAGAAAGAGACTCTGTCTCAAAAAAAAAAAAAAAGAAAGAAAGAAAAGAAAAGAAAGATCACTCGTGCCAGGCCTGGGGTATTGTCCATGTATTTCTAGGTAGAAATTGCAAGTCAAACCCTTTGGGGAACACAGCAGGGACCCTGTCCAAAGGGTTTCCAGTTGGAACCTTCACAAGACAAAGGCCCGTTCCCAAGCAAGATGCTTTCTCCCAAACACAGGAAGCAGGCTGATCCCAGCCTCTCTCCGAGGTGGGATGGTTCTTCCCCCTCAGGCCTGACAGGTGAGAGTAAGCAAGTGGGGAAACCTCACAGGGGAGAGGAAGTCCAAGGCAAAGAGGAGATGATTTCTCACTGGGCGGGCTGGGGGTCTATGTCCCGTTTTCTGGAGCAATTTGTCCATTTGCCTCCTCCATCATTTGCTTGTACTGACGCTTGAAGAAGCCAACCTGGGGGGAGGACGGAGAAGAAACTCAGGAAGTCCATTCAGTGGAAGACAGGAAAAGAGATGACTGAGGGAGAGGGGTCACTATTTCTGGAATCCTTGCTAGGTTCAAAGCACTGCACTAGGAACTTTACATGCATCGTGTCATCTAGATTTAGCCAAAATTCTTTTCTTTTTGAGGTGGAGTCTCACTCTGTTGCCCAGGCTGGAGTGCGGTGGCGTGATCTCGGTTCACTGCAACCTCCACCTCCTGGGTTCAAGCAATTCTCCTGCCTCAGCCTCCTCAGTACCTGGGATTACAGCCACCTGCCACCATGCCCAACTAATTTTTGTATTTTTAGTAGAGACGGGGTTTCACCGGATAGGCCAGGCTGGTCTCTAACTCCTGATCTCAAGTGATCCACCTGCCTCGGTCTCCCAAACTGCTGGGATTACAGCCATGAACCACCACACCCGGCCTAGATGTAGCCCAAATTCTATGAGCTGGGTAGAATCACTTTCACATTGAGAAATCAAGGCCCAGAGTGGAGCAGACACTGGCCTATGGTCAAAGACAAAAAGAACCTGTGGTGATGTCGACATTCAAACCCAGGTCTGTGCTTTTATATGATAGTCTGCTGTCAAGGGAAACATGTAGAATGATGGAGAAGAGCGGGAAAGAAAGGGAGAAAGATTAGAGGAAACCTGGGAATCACAAAGTGGGGGGCCATTGGGGACAGGTGACATTGCAGGTGGGAGGCAGTTTCTCATATGAAGTGACCCAGTAAGAAAGTGCCTTCAGTGGGCTCCTTCTCACTCTGCAAGAAGAGCGGGACCAGATGCTGGTGGTGTCAGGAGTGGCATAAAACACTCACTTTGTACAGTGCTGCTGTGATGAGCGCCAGCAGCAGCAGACCCCCAATGGAGCTGCCTACGATGAGGGGGGTGGGGTTGTGGATCTCGTACTTCTCCAGCACCGTTGTCGTCTGAAGTGGAGGTGACCCCGTCAGAGCACTCCCGTCCTCCTGCTATCCCAGACTCCTCCCAGGCTCCCCAACTTTTAACTCCCTCTCCTCCTTCCCCAGGCCCTGCTCCAAGAGGTGAGATGCAGCAGCACCCGTGCCCTGAGGGACAGCTGTCTTGCCCAGAGACCTTCACCCTCCTCCCCCAAGGCTTGCAAACCCCCACCCAGCACCGCGAATGTAGCCCTAGGGGCCCTCTGTCCAGCCTGGTCACTGCCCCCGACACGGTCTCTACCTGAGCTCTCATAAATGCCTCCTGTCCTGGAAGCTGGGAGTACACGGATGTGTCGAACGTAATTTCAGCCACACTCACAACCGACACCTTCTTCTGCGATGTCTGCAAAGGGGTTGGGGGAAACCTGTGAAACTGGCTCTGGGGGAGGCTCAGAGCTCCAGGGATGCCCTGGCTTGCAGATGGGCACAGACATGCCAGGTCCCGCCTGAGTCTGGGGCATGGGCTCTGTCGTTGCGCCCACACACCTGGCGGACCCAGCCAAAACTGAGGTTGCCCTTCAGGGTGAAATCCAGCTCCTCCTGGATGCTGAAGGAGGGGATGTCACAGCGGAACCACAGGCAGCCAGCAATGGAGCAGTCCTGGGGGCAGATATATAGCATGGGGCTGAGAAAGATGAGTGTGAAGGTGGGAGGCAGCATTACACAGTGTGATTTGAGGGCAGTGGCCACATCCGAATGCAAGAGGGTACTTCAGCAGGATGGATGTGGAATATGAACGCCTGGGTCAAATTCCTCTGATGTGTGGCCTACAGTGAGGGCCGGCCCAGAGCCCTCCTCACCAACACGGGATTCTTCTGAATGTGTGCCAGGAAGTCAGACGCTTGGGGTGCAATTTTCTCTGAGGAGCACCGCAGGGATGGGTTCTGGGGAAAATGCAGAGGACAAGTGTCTCAGCTTGGACATCAGAGACTCACATGGGGCACAAGGAATCCAGGTAGAAAGGGCATTCGTGGAGGAGCCACATGCAGTCCTTGGGTACCTGGGGGTGGGAGACCTCCACCTCCATCCACACAGCCTCCTGGTTCAGCTCCACAGGCACCCAGAAGTTGATGCTGACAGGCAGGTCCCTCTGTCCCAGGTTATTAACCTGCACAGAGGGCGCTGAGGGCAGAGCCCACGCCAAAGCCCACATCCCTCCCCAGTCTCCGGCTCCCAGCCTCCCACCCCAGCCCAGGCTCCTGCGTCTCCACCACCTGCCTGGTATCTGTGCATGGCCACACGGCTCTCCTTCTCCTCAGAGTCTGAGAAGTTGAGGTACTTGGTGGATTGTTCGTGGCTGGAGAGAGAAGAGGCATAGGTGGATGTGAACTACCACAGGGCATCTGCAGAAGGCGTTGGCTAGACCATGAGAGGACAGGTGGTCGGTGGGGCCTTGGCGTGTCCTGGAATGAGGGCTGTGGCTGAGTTCGGTTAAAAGAGAGTTTAGAGGCCAAGCGCGGTGGCTCATGCCTGTAATCCCAGCACTTTGAGATGCTGAAATGGGGGGATCACCTGAGATCAGGAGTTCGAGATCACCCTGGCCAACATGGCGAAACCCTGTCTCTATTAAAAATACAAAAATTAGCCGGGCGTGGTGGTGTGCGCCTGTATTCCCAGCTACTCGGGAGGCTGAGGCAAGAGAATTGTTTGAGCCCGGGAGACAGAGATTGCAGTGAGCTGAGATCATGCCACTGCATGACACAGCAAGACTCTTTCTCAAAAAAAAAAAAAAGAGAGAGAGAGAGTTTAGAGGCCAGGCATGGTGGCTCACGCCTATAATCCCAGCACTTTGACAGGCTGAGACAGGCGGATCACCTGAGGTCAGAAGTTCAAGATCAGCCTGGCCAACATGGAGAAACCCCATCTCTACTAAAAATACGAAAATTAGCCAGGTGCGGTGGCGGGTGCCTGTAATCCCAGCTACTTGGGAGACTGAGGCACAAGAATTGCTTGCAGCCAGGAGGCAGAGGTTGCAGTGAGCAGAGATGGTGCCACTGCACTTCACACAAGTGCTAATTGGCTGAGTACAGTGGCTCACACCTGCAATCCCAGTACTTTGGGAGGTCGAGGTGGGAGGATCACTTGAGGCCAGGGTTCAGGATCAACCTGGGCAACATAGTGAGACCCTGTCTCTACAAAACAATTTTTAAAATTAGCCAGGCATGGTGGCACACATCTTTAGTTTCAACTACTTGGGAGGCTGAGGTGGGAGGCTCGCTTGAGCCCAAGAGCAGTTCAAGGCTGCTGTGAGCTGTGATCACATCACTGCACTCCAGACTGGGCAACAGAGCAAGACCCTGGCTCTTAAAAAAAAAAAAATGAGTGCAAAGAGCTCATAGCTGCCTGCAGAAGAGGCTGCCAGTGGGGCTGGGTAGTCGGTGCAATGAACGGAGCAGAGAGCTCTGCCACTGACCGCAGGAGAGCAGGGGCCAGGGCCTGCCCCTCTGCTTTCCTTCCAGCCCTTTGTGGGGATGTAGGATCCCAGGGCTCTGTGGGACACAGCACAGGGTTGGGGTGACCCAGGCTGACACTGTTGACGAAATGCTACTGAGCATTGCCCCTTCCCAGCCCCCCACATGCCTCCCTGGGGGCCCTTTTCTCCCATTTCCTTGGTTTTTCCAGGCCTGGGGTTTGGAGGTGAGGGAGGGCCCACAGCAGACTCTTTATGAAGTCTCAGTTTAACACCTCCTGAGCCCGTTTTGGGCACAAGCTCGGAGACCCAGTGGGCAGCTGGGACCCCCAACGGGTGGCCGGTCTCACCACTGCCTCACTGCTTCACTCTTCTGGCACCTGTATAGTCCAAACGCCAGCCCACTACGCCTACTCTGAAGCCTCATTCCTCCTCTGCCAATTTTTTGTAGAGATGGGGCCTCACTATGTTGCTCAGGCTGATCCTGAACTCCCAGCCTCAAGCGATCCTCTCACCTCGGCCTCCCCGCAAAATGCCCCAACCTGGCACTCCCTGTGCCCCAACCCACAGAGTCACATCTGCTGTGTGTGGCCGAGCTGTGGACCACACATGCCTAGAGGAGATGGGGCCTGCCCGTGGGTCCCCCGCTAAGGGGTATGAGAGCCTGGGGCACACCCCAGCACACCAGCTCAGAGCATGCACCTGGCTGGGAGCCTCCACGTGTGCAGGTGCAGGTGAGAGTGGGAAACACCAGGCACAGGAGAACATCCAGCAAGGCACACCCCACAAGGGCGAGGGTTCATGTCTGGTTTTGATCACAGGTAATGGGGGCTCAGTAAATCATCGATGAATGTCGGATGAATGTGTGGAAATTAACCGCAGCACCATGCCTGGCACACAGCAAATTCGAGGAAGGCATTGGCTGAAGGAAGGTGTCTGCTGAAACACTTGACCTTTTAGTTTCAAACACCTTATCTCATCCTCTCTGGCAGCACTTCAAGGCCTTTTGAGATGGAGTTTCACTCTTGTCGCCCGGGCTGGAGTGCAATGGTGCAATCTCGGCTCACTGCAACTTCCACCTCCCGGGTTCAAGCGATTCTCATGCCTCAGCCTCCCAAGTAGCTGGGATTACAAGTGCCTGCCACCACTCCCGGCCAATTTTGTATTTTAGCAGAGATGGGGTTTCTCCATGTTGGCCATAGCCAGGCTGGTCTCAAACTCCTGACCTCAGATGATCCACCCGCCTCAGCCTCCCAAAGTGCTGGGATTACAGGTGTGAGCCATCACACCCAGCCAGCCCTATATTTTTATCCAGCTTCTCCCTGACATACAACCTCTGTGGCAGGCAGGTCATCTGTCCCTATCCTTCCCCAAGGGTACTGGGAAGAGGAAGAGGGGCTTCTAAAAGCCCTGCAGGATACAAGTGTATTCCCAGGACAAGAAGAAATGTCCAGTCCAGATGCCAAGGGCCCCTCGATGCTGTGGACGCTTCCGTGTTAACTGAGGCCTCTCCTTACAAGGGGTCCTAGCCCATCTGGGAAACCCACATCCCCTGCGCCCCTGCAATACAGAACCACAGTGGCCCTAGATGGAATTCGGGCTTGGACCAGGATAACTTTGCTCCCCAGTGAGGCTTAGAAGAACATCAAAGGTAAGGACATGTCTCGTATCTCCTGGGGAAGCCAAGAGAATCTTGGTGCTTTTGAGAAAGGCTTCAGTAACCTCTATTAAAACTGGGATATAATGATAATAACATTACAATTATTATCATAACTAGCCCACAATAAACACTTGTTGACAGCCAGACATGATAGCTCATGCCCATAATCCCAGCACCTTGGGAGGCCGGAGTGGATGGATCACTTGAGGTCAGGAGTTTGAAACCAGCCTGGCCAACATGATGAAACCCTGTCTCCACTAAAAATACAAAAATTAGCTGAGCGTGGTGGTGCGTGCCTGTAATCCCAGCTACTCCAGAGGCTGAGGCAGAAGAATCACTTGAACTTGAACTTGGGAGGCGGAGCTTGCAGTGAGCCGAGATCACGCCACTGCATTCCAGCCTGAGCAACAGAGCGAGACTCCATCTCAAAAAAAAAAAAAAAAAAAAGGGCAAAGGATACCAATAGACACTTCTCAAAAGAATATATATGGTGTTTCAGTAATAAAACATTAACAAAAAAGTAAAAAACAGAACATTATACATGGCCAAAAAATGTATGAAAAAATGCTCAGCATCACTAATCATCAGAGAAATGCAAATCAACCAAAATGAGAAACCATCTCACACCAGAGTGAATATTATTAAAAAGTCAAAAACAGCAGATGCTGATGAGGCTGCAGAGAAAAAGGAACCCTTACACACTGTTGGTGGGAAAGTAAATTAGTTCAGCTACTGTGGAAAGTAGTTTGGACATTTCTCAACAAACTTAAACACAGAGCTACCATTTGACCGAGCAATCTCATTAGTGGATATATCCCCCTTTCCCAAAATAAATCATTCTACCAAAAAGGGACATGCACTCATATGTTCACTGCTGTGCTATTCACAATAGCGAAGACATGGAATCAGCCTAGATGCCCATCCGTGGGATAAGGAAAATGTACATATACATGGGGCATATACACCCACGGAATACTATGCAGCCACGAAGAGAATGAAATCATGTCCCCTGCAGTAACATGGATGGAGCTGGAGTCCATAATCCTAAGCAAATTAGCGCAGGAACAGAAAAGTAAATACCGCATGTTCTCACTTACATGTGGGAGGTAAGCACTGAGCAAACATGGACACAAAGATGGAAACAATAGACACTGTGGACTGGGGGGTGCAGGGAGGGGCATGGGCTGAAAAACTACCTGTCGGGTTCCATGTTCACTACCAGAGTGGTGGGATTTGTACCCCAAACCTCAGCATCATGCAATATTCCCATGTAACAAATCTGTACAGGTACCCCCCAATCTAACATCAAAGTTGAAATAAAAATTTAGAAAATAGGCTGGGTATGGTGGCTCATGCCTGTAATCCCATCACTTTGGGAGACCGAGGCAGGTGGATCACTTGAGGTCAGGTGTTGGAGACCATCCTGGCCAACATGGTGAAACCCCGTCTCTACTAAAAATTCAAAAATTAACTGGGTGTGGCGGCGTGCACCTGTAATCCCAGCTACTCAGGAGGCTGAGGCAGAAGAATCGCTTGAACCCAGGAGGCAGAGTTTGCAGTGAGCCAAGATCATGCCATTGCACTCCAGCCTGGGCAACAAGAGAAAACTCTGTCTCAAAAAACAATAATAATAATAAAAATTGAATCAAAGATAAAAGGAAACAAAAAACAAAACAAAACAAATGTGTTGACTGGTAAGTGCTGCCGGCAGTATTATCCACCACACAAAACCTACCACATCTCATGTTCAGTTGCTGCAGGGGGCAAGAATCCCCCCCACCCGGGTCAGAGAGAAGAACCCTTTTTCCTGCGGTGGGGTGCCTGCTGACCTGCTAGCCACAGTGTAGACGGCATACTTCAGCGGGAGCGCCAGCTGGAAGGTGGTCTTGTTCGTCCTGGGGGTGTTGTTCTCACTGGAGAAAGAGGAGACACCCAGTTGCCAAAGGCCCCAGAGAAGGAGAATGGGGTGTGAGGCTGGAGATGAGGGGCACTGCCCCTGGCCTGGCCAGGCTCACCTGCTCACATTGGCTGTCAGAAGCAGCCGGTCTCCCAGGACAGCCTTGGGGGAGACGTCAAAGGTAGCCAAGAAGGTGATCTGAGGAAAAGGAACTGAGAGGTCACAGAGCAGTAAAGACAGGGTGGGGCCGGGGAGCGGCAAGGGGACAGAAGCCAGGCTGACCTGGGCGCCACCACGGAAGATGAGGTGGTTGATTCTGCAGCTGGTAGTCCAGGTGCCCTGGCTTCCAGCTGGGGCACTGTCACATGTCAGGCGCAGGGAACGCAGCTGCCCCTGTTTCTAGGCATGAGAAAAAGTAGGCGAATATTAGTTGAAACTGAAAACAATGGCAAAAACCACAATTACTTTTGCACCAACCTAATATAACAACATTCCAAAGACACGCCATGAAGTAGTGATGAAGCTTCCTGGAGCCCGCCTTAAGCTTATGTTTTTGTTTGTTTGTTTGTTTTTTGAGACCAGGTCTCACTGCGTCACCTAGGCTAGAGAGCAGTGATGCAATCACAGCTCACTGCAGCCTCAAACTCCTGACCTCAAGCCATCCTCTCGCCTCAGCCTCCTGAGTAGCTGAGTACAGGCACACACCACCATGCCTGGGTAATTTTTTTAACATTTTTTTTATAGATGGGATCTCACTATGTTGCCCAGGCTGGTCTTGAACTCCTGGCCTCAAGCCATTCTCCCACCTTGACCCCCAAAACACTAGGATTACAGGTATGAGCCACCATGTCCAGCCAAGGTTATGTTTTTAAAAGCTCCCCCATAGCTATCTGGTCAAACTTTCTTCCAAAGTAGAAATCTCAACTGAATTAAAATGTTCACCTTTTTATTGTTATTTTAAAGGCCTCTTATTATGGAAATTTTGAAACACATTCAAAAATAGAGAGACTGGAAAATCAATCCCCATACAGGCATCACTGATTTTAAGTAACCAACATTTTTCTACTCTTGTTTCTAGTATGTTCTCTTTCTGAACACTTTAAAGCACATTCCGAACATCATATTGTTTCATCTGGAAATACTTCAGTGTATACCACCAACAGATAAGGGTATTTTAAACATAACCACAAGATCCAACAAATCACAAAATGCCAACAAAATTAACAATTACTCCTTAATATACTAATATTGGTTATGTTCTATTTTCTTAGATTGTCTCCAAAAAAGTTATTTTACAGCTCATTTGTTAAAAGCAATATTCAACAAAGGTCCACACATTACATTTGGTTGATATGTCTAGGAGCACTTTCATTGACAGGGATCACCCCTCACATGCAAGAGATGGCCCTTCCTGGTGCGTTCTTTTATACATTAATCAAAATGCACTTCCGTTAGGAATATTAGACTAAGAGAGACAGCAGAAATAACAACCAAACATTATATGTGGACCTAGGTTGAATTTTGGTTCAAATAGACCAGAAGTAAAAAGATATTTTTGAGACAATTACAGAATTTTGACTATGATCTTAATACCAAGGAATCACTTATTTCACTGGGTGTGATAATGGTGTTGAGGTCATATAAGATGTCCTCATTGTTCAGAACTATAGAGTGTGTCTTTGTCTGTTCCCTGATGCTGTAACAGATTACCACAAACTAGTTAGTGTATCAATAGAAGCTTTGTGGTTCTGGAGGCTGGGAAGTCCAAGAACATGGCACCAGTATCTGGTGAGGGTCTTTGTGTTGCATCGTCTCACAGCAGAAGGCAGAAGAGCAAGACAGTACATGTGAGAGTGAGAGGGAAAGGGGGCCAAACTTATCCTTTAATTAGAAACCCACTCCTGAGCCAGGCTCCATGGCTCACGCCTGTAATCCTAGTACTTTGGGAGGCCAAGGCAGGTGGATCACTTGAGGTCAGGAGTTCAAGACCAGACTGCCCAACATGGTGAAACCCCATCCCTAGTAAAAATGCAAAACTTAGCTGGGTGTGGGGGTGGGCACCTGTAATCCCAGCTACTCGGGAGGCTGAGACACAAGAATTGCTTGAACTCGGGAGGCAGAGGCTGCAGTGAGCCAAGATCGTGCCATTGCACCCCAGCCTGGACAACAGAGCAAGACCTCATCAAAAAAAGAAAGAAGAAAGAAAGAAAGAAAAAGAAAGAAAGAAAGAAAGAAAGAAAGAAAGAAAGAAAGAAAGAAAGAAAGAAAGAAAGAAAGAAAGAAAGAAAGAAACCCACTCCTGAAATGACTAATCTACTCTGGAGATAATAGTACTCATCCATTCATGAGGGCAAAGCCCTCATAACCTAATCACCTTTTAAAGGTTTCACCTTTCAACACTGTTGCATTGGTAATTAAGTGTCTAACACGTGAACTTTGGGTGATGCATTCAAACCATAGCAGAGTGAATAAGGAGGAGTACAATGACCCCCATGTCTGAGATTTGTTTTAAAATACTTTAGCCTGTCAGGCACAGTGGCTCACGTCTGTAACTCCAACACTTTGGGAGGCTGAGATGGGAGGATTGCTTTTTTTTTGAGTCTTGCTTTGTCGCCCAGGCTGGAGTGCAGTGGCACAATCTCGGCTCACTGCAACCTCCACCTCCCGGGTTCAAGCAATTCTCCCGCCTTGGCCTCCCCAGTAGCCGGGATTACAGGCGCCCACCACCATGCCCGGCTAAGTTTTGTATTTTTCGTGGAGATGGAGTTTCACCATGTTGGCCTGGCTGGTCAAACTCCTGACCTCAGGTGATCTGCCTGCCTCAGCCTCCCAAAGTCCTGGGATTACAGGCATGAGCCACCACTCCTGGCCATAATATTTTTGTTTAAAAAATCTGGTTCTCTTTGACTCCCTGTGGTCCTAGTTCTCCATTCTAAAACAGAGATTGGCAAACAACAGCCACTACCTATTTTTATACATAAAGTTTTACTGCGTCGCAGGTATTTTCATTCATAAACTCATTCATGTCAATGGCTGCTTTCATTCCACAACAGCAGAGGTTAGCAGCTGTGACACAGACCACGTGGACCACAAAGTTGAAATATTTACTATCTAACCCTTTATAGAAAAAAGTTGCCAAGCCTTAATGTACAGCTACCAATAAATTCAACCCCTTGCTTCTACAGGACAGTGTTTTAAAATATTTGAAGGCTGAGATACGTTTTCCTTCAAAAGAGGGGTACTGATACAACAAGGAATAGAAAGACATTTGGGCAGGGTCCCCTCTGTCTCCACATTAGTGGCCTCTCAGGAAATCATTCCTGATAGTCAGTGTCCTTAAACTGCGATGCCCAAAGTTGAACACCGCACGAGTGGAGGCATGCCCCAGATGGCACTACCACCTCCAAGCCCAGCCCAGGCTCTGAACCGCACAGGAATCTACACTAGTGCCCAGCCCAACCTCCTCCTCCTCCCCCAGAGGGAGCACCTGGCCCTCTGCCACGTGGCGGTAGGACAGTCCTGCCGGGTGGGAGAAGGTGATGGTGGTTCCGTAGGAGTCTTCCCCGTCATTCCACACCATCACTTCTGCATTCAGCTCCAGGTTACTCCCCACCAGCAGCGTCTTCAGGCTGGGTATCAGGGGTGGGGAAGGAGAAGATAATTCTGTGACTGAGGCTAGAAATGGTCTGGGGATAAAATGGGGTGGGTGGGGATGTGGGAGATAGACAGGGGACAGGACACCTGGGTTCTTCTTCTTCTCTCTTTTTTTTTTTAAGAGACACAGTCCTGATCTTTCACCCAGGCTAGAGTGCAGTGGTATGACCATGGCTCACTGTAACCTCCAACTCCAGAGCTCAAACAATCCTTAAGCTTCAGCCTCCTAAGTAACTGGGACTATAGACATGCTCTACTCAGCTGATCTTTTGTTGTTGCTGTTGTTTTGTTTTGTTTTTGTAGAAATGGGATCTCACTCTGTTGCCCAGGCTGATCCCTAACTCCTGGCCTCAAAAGATCTTCCCGCCTTGGCCTCCCAAAGTGCTGGGATTATAGGCGTGAACCACTGTGCCCAGCCAGGACACCTGGGTTTTGAGTATAGGATGAGACAATGTTAGGGATAGCCAGAGACAGGAGTCCCAGATTCTACGAAGGAGGCTGGGGCAGTAGGGCAGGTCTAAGGTGGGGGCGCTCACCCTGGGAAGCTGAAGGAGATGCCGAGATTGTCCTGGCAGATATGGTCGGCTCCACAGTTCTTCTCAAAGGGGAGCTGCGTGGGAAGGCAACAGGGGAGTTTTCTCCGAGATCCAGGCCCCACGCTGTGCGCCCTCTCTGGGAGACCCCAGGGCCAGGACTCACGGAGGCCATGAAGTATCTCTGAGCATCGGCGGCCAGCATAGGCTGCAGGTTTCTGAAGGCAGGGAGGGGCTCGCCCACCAGCGTGAAGTTCAGACGCAAGGTGATGGGGGTCACAGAGTCCTCCACGCAGGTCTGGGGGATGGGCGTGGGGAAGAGTGGAGGGTGAGGGGAGCGCTGTGCAGAGCTGCGCTCGGCCCCACCCGCAGTTCTCATCCTGCCCCTGCCCAGCTCCCACGCGGCTTCCGCTTCCTTCAGGGCCTGCTCAGCATCACCGCCTTCAGGAGGCCTCCCTGACACCCTCTCTGTTCTCTCCCCTGCTTTGTCTTTGTTTTTTTTTTCTCCTCCCCACAGACCTCCCGATCAGCAGTGACTGTTTTGGCCACCGCTGTGCGCCTGGCCCCCAGGGCAGGGCCTATCTCCCAGGAGCAGCTCGATACATGCGTGTCCAGTGAGTGCCGGAAAAAAAAGCCCAGCCGGAAGCCGCAGAGCTCTCTCAGGCTGCCCGATTCTCTTTCCTGAAATCCAACCGTGTGGCCCCTGGCAGTTGCAGCCGATCTCATCACTTGTTCGCTCGCTCACTCACTCACTCACTGGCTATGCAGTAAGTAAGCACCTCCTTCATGCCTGGTCCTGTGCTGGGCTGAGCCACAGGGAGGCTGGAACGCAGCCTGTTCTCTCCCTGCCCTGCCTTCTGCCGGCCCCAGCGCGGCCGCCACCCATGTTCGTGCCCAGACGCACCGGGAGCAGCAGGGTGAAGGTTTCACAGTGTGTCTCCAGCCCGAGGACTTGGACTCGGCTCAGACTACGGTTCTTTGTTTCCTGGAAGGTGGCACGGGGACTCAGGCGGCCAGGGTCGAGAGCCAGGTCCACCGTCAGAGAGCTTTGGAGGTCACCTGTAGGCGGTCACAGAAACGGCGTTGAGAGAGACAGGAACTCCTTGGGTGGACAACGGGCAGGGTGGGAGAAAGGCGTCTGGGGCTGGGGAACCCCAGAGGTCAGGGTGTTCTGGGTTGGAGGGGAGGGGACTCACGGCTGCCAAGCAGGTTCTTGGAATGTTTGTCAATGTAAAGGCAGATGCTGGACTGTCCCAGGATCTGGTCAGAGACCATCTGCTCCCGACACTCAAATGCAGACCTGGGGATCTCCGCAGGTTTGAACTGCATGCTCACCCGCACCCCGAGCACAGGTCTCGTCCTGCGGGCAGAGCACCGAGCTGAGGACAGGCCCTTGGCTCCTGGGAGCACCATGTGGGGTGGGGTGGGGGTGGGCACCCCCATCTGGACCTAGGACCACCCGGGGAACCTCGGAGAAAGGCTGCTCTCACCTGAGCAGGAGCGCCTGGCCTCGGGCCCCCACAGCTAGGTCCACCAGTCCATCCTGGGTGAGGTCTTGACCCCCGCTCAGTGCCTGCCCAAAATACTGCAGCCTGGGGGAGAGCTGGGAGCCGGCGATCCGCTGGCCAGAAGAGAAAAGGGTGAATCAAGCTGGAAGGTGGGGGAAGAAGTTGGAAATAAGTAACAAGGGGAATATGGAGGTAGGACCGTGGGAAAGGGAGAGAAGGGGTGAGTTGTGAACAGATGTCACCAAGAAGAACCTGAAAAGAGGAGGTAGGAGTCGGGAGATGATTGCTAAGAAACAGATGTAGGAGTGGAGATCCGAAGGGTGTCCTGGTGACCCAAGTGTCATTCATTCAATCAGTCTCTAGTTCCAATTCTGACTCTTCCACGTATGAGCCATGAGGCCGTGGGCAAGGACTCAATCTTTATGTGCCTCTGTCTCCTCATCTTTCACATAATGATACTATTAGCTCAGAGTTTAGCCGTGCGCAGGAGAGGAATTCCTACAGTTCTTAGAACAGCACCCAGAATACGGCCAGCAGTCAATAATGTATCACAATGAGTATTAAGGCTGAAAGGGACCTTGGAGCTCATCCAGCCTCACCTCCCTGGTTGCAAAGATGCAGGAGAGAGGTTGGGGACTGTGCCAACTCCATGTAGCCTTTAAGAGGCCGACTCCAGACCTAACACCAGACGCTCCGACCCCAGGCCCAAGTCCCCTTTTTGTTTCTTGCTGTCACTCTGTCTCTTCAAAGGACAGAGAAAGCTGGGTGGAGTAGGGAGTGGTCGCACCCACACGCAGATCCACCCTCCCGGGCACTGCCTTCCCTGTAGAACCTATCACCTTCATTCCCAGTGCTCATGTTATACCCGCTCCCTGGAAGAATCTGCCCTTTAAATCTCTGTGCACCAATGGAACTGGCAGGCATTAAAAGTAATAATAATGGGTGGAGCGGTGGCTCACGCCTGTAATCCCAACACTGGGAGGCCGAGGCGGGTGGATCACCTGAGGTCAGGAGTTCCAGACCAGCCTGGCCAGCATGATGATACCCCGTTTCTACTAAATATACAAAAATTAGCCAGACATGATGGCACACACCTGCAATCCAAGCTGCTCAGGAGGCTGAGGCAGGAGAATCACTTGAACCCGGGAGGAGGAGGTTGCAGTGAGTGGAGATGGCGCCACTGCACTCCAGCCTTGGTGACAGAGCAAGACTCTGTCTCGAAAAAAAAAAAAGTAATAATAATGAGCCCGGCACACTGGCTTGAGCCTGTGGTCCCAGTTACTCAGGAGGCTTTGGCAGGAGGATCTCTTGAGCCCAGGAGTTCGAGGCTGCAGTCAGCTATGATTGCGCCACTGCACTCCAGCCTGAGGGACACGATGAGACTCTGTCTCTAAAAAATAAAAACTTAAAAAAGAAAAAGAAAAGAAAAAAGAATAATAACAAAATAAAAAGAGAAATTTACCAGTTACTGAGGGAGTGTAGAAAGGGTAGGTGTGGCCGGGCGCGGTGGCTCAAGTCTGTAATCCCAGCACTTTGGGAGGCCGAGACGGGCGGATCACGAGGTCAGGAGATCGAGACCATCCTGGCTAACACGGTGAAACCCCGTCTCTACTAAAAAAATACAAAAAACTAGCCGGGCGAGGTGGCGGGCGCCTGTAGTCCCAGCTACTCGGGAGGCTGAGGCAGGAGAATGGCGTGAACCCGGGAGACGGAGCTTGCAGTGAGCTGAGATCCGGCCACTGCACTCCAGCCTGGGCGACAGAGCGAGACTCCGTCTCAAAAAAAAAAAAAAAAAAGAAAGGGTAGGTGTACCCCCTCTAAATCTAAAATAAAAGTTCAAAAATAAAAATAAAAAAATTAGATTGGTAAAAAATGCTAACGATCATTTAAGCCTTTAGCAAGGCATAATCTTTTTGCCTATGGAGGGTCTTGCTGATGGTGACACGGTTGACTGATCACAGTGGCAACTCCTGGAGGTTGGGGAGGTTATGGCAATTTCCTAAAATAAGAGAGTGAGGAAGTTTGCTGCCCGGATGGACTCTTCCTTTCGTGAAATTTCTCTGGAGCATGGGTTGCTGGTTGATAACATTTTACCCACAGTAGAGCTTCTTTGAAAGTTGGAGTCAATCCTCTCAAATTCTGTGCTCATTTATTGACTACGTTTATATAATATTCTTTTTTTTTTTTTTGAGACACACTTTCACTCTGTTGCTGGAGTGCAGTGGCGTGATCTTGGCTCACTGCAACCTTCGCCTCCCAGGTTCAAGTGATTCTCCTGCCTCAGCCTCCTGAGTAGCTGGGATTACAGACAACCGCCACCACACCCGGCTAATTTTTTTTAGTAGAGATGAGGTTTCCCTATGTTGGCCAGGCTGGTCTCAAATACCCGACCTCAGGTGATCTGCCCACCTCTGCCTCCCAAAGTGCTCGAATTACAGAGGTGAGCCACTGTGCCCGGCCTGTTTATGTAATATTCTTAATCTTGTGTTGTCATTTCAACAATTTTCATAGCATCTTGACCAGGAATAGATTCCATCTGAAAAAAAAAAAAAACACTTTATTTCCTCATCCGTAAGAAGCAGGTCCTCATCTGTGCAAGTTTCATCATGAAACTGCAGCCATTTAGGCTCCACCTTCTAATTCTGGTTCTCTATTTCCACCACATCTGCAGTCACTTCCTCCCCTGAAGTCTAGAACCACTCACAGTCATCCACGAGAATCGGAATCAGCTTCTCCCGAACTCTTGTTAATGTTGATATTTTGACCCCCTCTCGTGAATCATGAATGTTCTTAATGGCATCTAAAGTGGTGAATTTTTTCCAGAAGGTTTTCAATTGACTTTGCCCAGATCCATCAGAAGAATCACTATGTATGGCAGCTATAGCCTTATGAAATGTATTTCTGAAATAATGAGACTTGAAAGTCGAAATTACTCCTTGGTCCATGGACTGCAGAATGGATGTTGGGTTTGCAGGCATGGAAACAACACTAATCTCCGTGAACATCTCCATCAGAGCTCTTGGGTGACCAGGTGCATTGTCAATAAGTAGCAAACTTTGGAAAGAAATCTATTTTTCTGAGCAGCAGGTCTCCAGAATGGGTTTAAAACACTTACTCAACCATGCTGTAAACAGATGTGCTGTCTCCCTGGCTTTGCTCCATTTCTAGAGCACAGAAGGGTAGATTTAGCATCATTCTTTAGGGCTCTGGAATTTTCCAAATGGTAAATGAGCACTGACTACAACTTGAAGTCCTACCAGCGGCATTAGCCTCTAACAAGAGAATCAGCCTGTCCTTTGAAGCTTTGAAGCCAGGCATTGACTTCTCTGAAAGTTCTAGATGGCATCTTCTTCCATCGAAGGCCGTCTCATCTACATTGAAAACCTGTTGTTGAGTGTAGCCACCTTCATCAGAGATCTTCTGGAGAACTTGTTGCACCTTCTCCATCTGTACTTGCTGCTTCACCTCGTACTTTTATGTGGTGGAGATTGCTTCTTTCCTTAAACCTCATGAACCCTGCTGACTTCCACCTCTGCTGACTTCCAGCTTTTCTTCTGTAGCTTCCTCACCTCTCTCAGCCTTCATAGAACTGAAGAGCATTCGGACCTTGCTCTGGATTTGGCTTTGGCTTAAGGGAATATTGTGGCTGGTTTGATCTTCTATCCAGAGCACTCAAAACTTCCTTCGTAATAGCAATTAGGCTGTTTCACTTTCTTATCATTCCTATGTTCACTGGAGTAGCACTCTTAATTTCCTTCGATAACTTTTGTTTTGCATTCAGAATTTGGCTGTTTGGTGCAAAAGGCCTTCAGTCTGTCTTGGCTTTTGACATGGCTTCTTCACCAAGCTTAATCATTTCTAGGTTTTGATCTAACGTGTGAAATATGTGACCAGACATGGTGGCTCACGTCTGTAATCCCAGTGCTTTGGGAGGGCAAGGCAGGCAGATCACTTAAAGTCAGGAGTTTGAGACTAGCCAGGCCAACATGGAGAAACCCCATCTCTACTAAAAATACAAAAATTAGCCAGGCAGGGTGGCACGCACCTGTAATGCCAGCTACTCAAGAGGCTGAGGCAGGAGAATCACTTGAACCCCAGAGGGGGAAGTTTCAGTGAGCCGAGATCACACCAGTGTACTCCAGCCTGGGTGACAGAGCGAGACCCTGCCTCAGTAAATAAATAGTGAGAGACATGTGACTCTTCCTTTCACTTGAACACTTAAAGACCATTGTCGAGTTATTATTTGGCTTAATTTCAATATTGTTGCATTGCAGGGAATGGGAATAGGGAGGCCCGAGGAGAGGGAGAGAGAGACAGGGGAGCTATCGGTGGTGGAGCAGTCAGAACACACACATTTATGAAGTTTGCCTTTGTATATGGACATGGTTCATGGTGCCCCAAAACAAGGACAATAGTAACATCGAAGATCACTGATCACAGCTCACCATCACAGACATGATAATTTCAAAAAGTTTGAAACATCATGAGAATTACCAAACGTAACACAGAGACACAAAGTGAGTGCGTGCAGCTGGGAAAACAGCACTGATAGACTTGCTCAGTGCAGGGTCGCTGCATACCTTCAACGTGTAAAGAATGCAGCATCTGCAAAGCGCATAAAACAAGGTATGCCTGTGTGTGATGGGTCATGGGAGTTGGTACGAACTGTTCGCGGTTTCATGACAACATGTGGGCCCTTGTGATTCTCAACCGTCTTTCACCCTCTTCTTTAGATTCCCCTTCAGTTGTTAAACTATGTGTTTTTTGTTTATTTGTTTTGAGATGGAGTCTCACTCTGGCACCCAGCCTGGAGTGCAGTGACGTAATCTCAGCTTACTGCAACCTCCGACTCCTGGGTTCGAGCCATTTTCTTGCCTCAGCCTCCCGAGTAGCTGGGATTACAGGCATGCGCCACCACACACAGCTAATTTTTGTATTTTTGGTAGGGAGAGGGTTTCCCCACATTGGCCAGGCTGGTCTGGAACTCCTGACCTCAAGTGATCTGCCTGCCTCAACCTCCCAAAGTGCTGGGATTACAGGTGGGAGCCACTGCGCCTGGCCAGTTGTTAAACTATCTTAATGATAATTAAAACAGATTATAACAACATGACACCTATTGTGTGCCAGGCACTGTGATAAGCACTTCATGCATACTAACTCATTTAATCCTCACAGCAGCAGCTCAGTAAGGTTAGTTCTATTAGTATCACCATTTTACCAACGAGAAAACTGAGCACAGAGACAGTGTGTGATCTCCTGTCAAAGATCACACAGCTGGTGTGTGACAGAACTGCAGGGACCTTCCCTGCCACTTTTTTCTTTTTGGTAACAACTTTTTTGAGCTATAGACCACATAGCACAAAACTCACCCCTTTAAAGTACATGACTTAGTGGTTTTTGGTATGTTTACAGAGTTGTGAAACCACTACCACAATCAATTTTAGAACATTTCCACTACCCCAAAAAGAGACTCCATACCCATTCGCAGTCACCCTCATGCCCCTGACTTCCCCCCACACCCAGCCCTGTGAAACTGCTCATCTACTTTCTGTTTCTACAGATTTGCCTGTTCTGGACATTTGGCCTGAATACATGTGGCCTTCTGTGTCTGGCTTCCCTCACTTAGCATGTTTTATAGGTGGAATTGCCAGATCACATGGCAACTCTACGTTTAACTTTTTGTTTGTTTGTTTGAGACGGAGTTTTGTTCTTGTTGCCCAGGCTGGAGTGCAGTGCTGCAATCTCGGCTCACCACAACCTCCACCTCCCAGCTTCAATCAAGTCTTCTGCCTCAGCCTCCCGAGTAGCTGGGATTACAGGCACCCACCACCATGCCCAGGTAATTTTTTTTTTTTTTGGAATTTTTAATAGAGATGGGGTTTCACTGTGTTGGCCAGGCTGGTCTTGAACTCCTGGCCTCAGGCGATCCACCTGCCTCGGCCTCTCAAAGTGCTGGGATTACAGGTGTGAGCCACTGTGCCCAGCCTATGTGTAATGTTTTGAGGATCTGCCAGACTGATTTCCAAAGCAGCTGCGTGGATTTACATCATCCCTAGCAGTGCCGGAGGATGCCCGGTTCTCCCAATCCTCACCAACACCTGTCATTATCCGTCTTTGTTTCTAGTCATTCTAGTAGGTGAGAAGTGGCATTTCATTATAGTTTTGATTTCTGATGACCAATGACGTTGAGAATCACTTTATGCACTCATTGGCCCCTTGTACCTCTTCTTTGGAGAAATATCTATTCCTATTCAAATCTTTTTTTTTTTTTTTTTTTTTTTTTGACACAGGGTTTTGCTCTTTCACCTGGGCTGAAGTGAAGTGACACAATCATAGCTCACTGCAGCCTCAACCTCCTGGGCTCAGGTGATCATCCCACCTCAGCCTCCCGAGTAATTGGGACTACAGTTACTACAGCACCACGATGCCTGCCTAATTTTTAAAATTTTTTCTGGAGATGAGATCTCCCTATGTTGCCCAGGCTGGCCTGAAACTCCTGGCCTCGAGTGATCCTCCTGCCTCAGCCTCCCAAAGTGTTGGAATTACAGATGTGAGCCACCTGGAGCGGCCCCTTTGCCTATTTTTTAACAGGGCTTTCTTGACTTTTGCCAAGGAAAGCAGCCCTTGTTCTCAGGGAACCCTGCTCCCTTGGGTGGAGGGCGGCTGCAGGGATGGGTATATGGTGGGACCTTGATGGCAGGAAGGGAATAAAATCATGTAGCATCCAGGGAGGCGAGGAGCGAGTGGAAGGGTAGGTTGAAATGACTGGACCTAAGTGGTGAGCAGCAAGGAGCCCGGAGACTGCACGCCGGGTTAGAGGTCAAGAGGCCGGAGCACCCTTCACCATCCCGGACCCACTCTGAACCTCTGGCAAACCAAGGCTCTTGTCTTCCCAGTGTCCCACATTCCATCTGTAAAATGGGTTTTCTGTGCCTGACCTGTGTACCTTGTAAAACTGGCAAGGGGCTGGGCGTGGTGGCTCACGCCTATAATCCCAGCACTTTGGGAGGCTGAGACAGGTGGATCACCTGAGGTCAGGAGTTCAAGACCAGCCTGACCAACATGGCGAAACTCCGTCTCTACTAAAAACACAAAAATTAATCGGGCATGGTGGTGCATGCCTGTAATCCCAGCTACTCCGGAGGCTGAGGCAGAGAATCACTTGAACCTGGGAGGCGGAGGTTGCAGTGAGCTGAGACTGTACCACTGCTACAAGGTGCTCAGAGCTGGGCAAGAGAGGTAGGAAAAGGTAAAAAGGGACAGTTTTCCTGTATGACAGAGTGGGAGAGGCAAGGAGGAGGCTGCTGTAATGACAGAAGCGGGACACAGCCTCACCTGGCTGTGGGAGGGGCCGATGCTAGGTCCCAAGGCTCCGTGAAACAGGTAGACAGCACCCTGGTTCTCTTCCTCTCCTGGGGCCCCGATGACCACGTCCGTCAGCTTGTCCCCATTCACATCCCCCAGCACTGTCAGAGCCGCCCCAAAGCGACCCCAGGGGTGGCCCTGCTCCCCGTGGAGAACAGCATCACACCACCACCTTCTCCACTGCAGAATGAAAGCAGTGCCAGGCCCAACCCGGGCAACCCCTCCACCCACACCGGACCCCACCCAGCCCAGGTCCCATCAGCCACTCACCCCCCTGGGCAAGGGACACACGGACACCTGGCCCCCTCGGGTCTGCTCGTAGTAATGGGGGGCCCCGATGAGGATCAGGTCAGTGCTGCCATCGCCGTCCACATCCACAGAGCAGAGGGAGGCCCCGAAGTAGGAACCAATCTGGAGGGCAGAGCCTGGGTCATGCTGCCTGTCCCCGCCAGAGGCAGCCCTGTGGGCAGGTCCCACCTCTCCTCAGGTACCAGGACCTCCCCCAAGGCCCCCAAAGCCCCTCCATCCTCTCCCCAGCCCCAGCCACGGTCCCCACCCTCATCTTCCCCTCTGGCTCCTGTCACGCCCAACCTGCGTCCCCGTGACTTCGGCCTTCAACCTCCATTGCCCGGACACCTGGGTGAAGATGGCAGCCTTCCCGGTGTGCAGGTAGCGGGGGGCCCCCAGGACCAGGTTCTGCACCCCTTTCCAGAGAGCCAGCTCGGTGGAGTAACCTGAGGGGCCCAGGTCTCAGCACAAAGGCCCCCATTCCCCCCATCCAGAACCCTGGACCCCCACCTCAAGCAGCGCAGCCCCCTTCTCCCCTCCTCAGGCCTCCCACCGCAGGCAGCACAGCCCCCTTCTCCCCTCCCCAGAACCCTGGATCCCCACCCTGGGCAGCACAGCCCCCATCTCCCCTCCCCAGAACCCTGGACCCCCACCCCAGGCAGCACAGCCCCCATCTCCCCTCCCCAGAACCCTGGACCCCCACCCTGGGCAGCACAGCCCCCATCTCCCCTCCCCAGAACCCTGGACCCCACCCCAGGCAGCGCATCTCCCACCTGTCCCCAACCCCTGGTTGTTTCTCACCCAGGTAAGAGTCCCTCATGTCCACATTCTCCTGAGACATGTTGATGAAGGTGGGGCTCATATTTAGGGGGTACAGGAAGGCACCTCCAGACCAGGTGAAGCTCCCCACAGCCCCCAGAATGGGGCCATCCTGGGAGGAAAGAATTCCAGGGCTGGGCAGAGGCCGGAGCAGGAAGACAGCGTGTACAAGAGACACGCCTGCCGCCCGCGCCCCTTACCCACCTGACACCCACCCTGGCCTTCCCTGCTCCCTCCTCCCCTCACCGCACATCATCGGCCTAAGGGGCTCCACTCACAGGCGTGAACACAGCGCTGAAGCCCTCCTGTGCCATCTCCAATTCGAAGGAGCTACTGCTTGTGGTCTCCGTACCTGGGGGAAGGTATGACACTCGAGTGCCAGGGAGGGAGACGGGCTTTGCCAGGTCCAAGAACACTTCAGCTTTAGGAGAAGCTAAGACTGGAGGCCCAGGGAGGGCTGATGCCTATGACAGGGAACAGGCTCTGCCCTCCAGATCAGCTCCAACTTCAGGGCCCCCCCTCTGCTCCATGGATGTGGATAGCGATGGCAGCACCGATCTGGTCCTCATCAGGGCCCCCCACGGGTCTACGAGCAGACCCGAGGGGGCCAGGAGTCCGCGTGCCCCTTGCCCAGGGGAGTGAGTGGCTGGTGGGACATGGGTTGGGTAGGTCCCAGTGTGGGTGGGAGGGTCTCCTGGGCTGGGCCTGCAGTGGAGCCGGTGGTGGTGTGAGATCATTTTCTGTGGGGGGCAGGGCCATCCCTGGGGCCACTTTGGGGCGGCTCTGACAGTGCTGGGGGACATCAATGGGGACAAGTTGACGAATGTGGCTATCGGGGTCCCGGGAAAGCAGGAGAACTGGGCTGCTGTCTACCTGTTTCGCGGAGCCTTGGATTCTAAGTGGAAGGGTGTTACGACTGAGGAGTCCCCAAGCTAAGAGCTCCCTTCAGACTCACCTTCAATGGCAAAGATCTTCTCCTTCAGCTGGTTTTGAATATCTTTCAGAGCATCAAAGTCCTCCACTTTAAATATGTGTTCCTGGGAGGGCTTCGATGCAATGTCATTTAATTCTTTCCAAGAGTTTCTGTTTTGAAAAGCTGATCCAACCTGTCTCCAAAAAAGATCAACTCAGTAAAAATAATAAATCGAATGTTCCTGTGTGCACTGGGTGCAACATCCTCCAATAACCCCACAAGATCAACACGATCACACCCGTGGACACAGGAGAGACATGAGGCCCGGACGGCATCAGGGAGTTTAGGAGAAAGGATCATGGTCTCCAGTCTGGGGCAGAGTTTTCATCCTGAAGGCAGTAAGAGCCGAGAGAGCTGATGTTTCTATCCTTGAAAGGCATGTTGTTGGCAGTGGTTCATGCCTGTAATCCCTGAGCTTTGGGAAGCCAAGGTGGTAGAATTGCTTGAGGCCAGGAATTTGAGACCAGCCTGGGCAACATAGCAAGACCCCATCTCAACCAAAAAAATAAAAAAATAGCCAGGTTTGATGGCACACGCCAGTGGTCCCAGTTACTGGGGAGGCTGGGGTGGAAGGATCGCTGGAGCCCAGGAGTTTGAGGCTGCAGTGAGCTAGGATTGCACCACTGCCTGAGTGATGGAGCAAGACCCTGTCTCAAAGAGAAAAGAAAATAAATAGAAAGGGAAGTTGCCCTGAGAGGAAGCCGTTGGGAGAAGGGGGAAGCCGTCCCATGCCCTACCCCAATTGCATAGCGGATGATGCCTGCTGCATCAGCCATGGGGATGACATCCTTATAATCCAGGCTGTCGCCTTTTTTCCTCCCATCAGTGATGACAATGAGAATTTTGGTGGCATCCCCACGGGCCCCATGTGAGGCCTGGAACAATTCGCGCCTATCAGGAAAGAAGAGATCTTAGAGGCCTGTGAACAAAACCACACTAGCCCCTGGTGCCCTTGTGAAAATGAGAAGATGCCTTTTCCTTTGGGAGGTCCTAGTCCCACCCAGAGGCCCAAGCTTGGCAAGGGTATCACGGGCTGGATTTCAGTCCCTGCCTGTCCCCTTCTCGTGGAGACAGATGAGGCCCAAGGGAAGACCTGGGTGCTTTGGGACTGTGCCTGGAAGAAGTCAGGACTCACACGACTTTTTGGATGGCAGTGGCCGTGTGTGTGAACCCTGTCAGCTGGTGAACAGAAGCCAACAGGTCGAGGGGGTTTGAGGTGCGCCTGAATTTCTCGAAAGTGAAGTGTATGGAGAATTCACTGGAGAACTGCATCAGGGAAAACTGGAAGAAGCACACAGGGCCGGGGCTGAGGCCATTTCACCAGGATCCAAGCACCTGCCCCCAGCAGCCTCCCTGCCCCAAAGGCACACCTGGGTGCTGGGTCTCTGGAACTGGTTTATCACAGCTCTCACGAAGTTCATCATCGTGGCAAAGTTGTCGGAGGAGATGCTGCCCGAGCCATCAATCAGGAACACAATGTCCAGCTCCTGTCTTGGGCACTCTGGGGAAGGAGGTGGCACCGATCCTCCAAGAGACACTCCCAGAGCCCAGGACTATGGCCTCTTGGCCACAAGAGCTCACTCTCCCAAAACTCTTCCTCCCCTAAGCCCCTAGTCTGGCGATGGGAGTCAGACTCCATACCCTGGGTCCTTTCCTCATCGGGGGCAGGACTTCCCTAACCCCCTGCCTGGAACAAGGCCCTTCATTCTCTTAAAGTTGCATAAAGAGGCTGTGATGGGCCGGGCGCAGTGGCTGACACCTGTAATCCCAGTACTTTGGGAGGCCGAGGTGGGCGGATCATGAGGTCAGGAGATCGAGACCATCCTGGCCAACATGGTGAAACCCCATCTCTACTAAAAATACAAAAATTAGCTGGGTGTGGTGGCATGCACCTGTGGTCCCAACTACATGGGTGGCTGAGGCAGAATTGCTTGAACCCGGGAGGTGGAGGCTGCAGTGAGCCAAGATCGTGCCACAGCACTCCAGCCTGGCAACAGCGTGAGGTTCCACCTCAAAAAAAAAAAGTCTGTGATGAAGCTGCTCACCCCTGCGCAGCCAGCCCTGTCGATAAAAAAAAAAGTGAAGGTCAGACCAGGTGCAGTGACTTACACCTGTAATCCAAGCACTTTGGGAGGCCTAGGCAGGAGAATTGCTTGAGCCCAGGATTTCAAGATCAGCCTGGACAACATAGCGAGATCTCACACCTACTAAACATTGTTAAAAATCAGCTGGGCCTGGTGGCTCTTCTCTGTGGTTCCAGCTACTCTGGAGGCTGAGGTGGGAGGATCACTTGAGCCCAGGAGTTGGAGGCTGCAGTGAGCTGTGATTGTACCACTACACTCCAGGAAGATTTCTCCAATTCAGATGGTAGGAAGCAGAGGGCTTCCCCCTCCACCCTGGATATCTGTGCCCCTCCCTAGACCCATTCCTCTTTCCTCCCTCAATGTCACTCCATCCAGCAATGATACAAACTGGCACCAGTTCCTGGCCAGTGTTTGTCCTCACTGCTCAGTGCTGAATGGTAGTTTTGTTAATTTTTTTTTTTTTTAATTGAGACAGAATCTCACTGTCACCCAGGCTGGAGTGCAGTGGTGCGATCATAGCTCCCTACAGCCTCCAACTCCTGAGCTCGAGCGATTCTCCTGCCTCAGCCTCCCCAGTAGTTAGCACTATATGTACGTAACACCATGCCCAGCTACTTTGTATTTTATATTTCTTTTTTGTAGAGATGAAGTCTCACTATGTTGCCCAGGCTGGTCTCAAACTGCAGGCCTCAAACGACCCTCCTGCCTTGATTGTTAATATTTTAAACAAATCATCACAGGCAACAGCCACACACTGGACCTGTTCTGTTCTCAGCTTAAATACAGGCCCCCACTCCCCTCCTGTGTGAAGGCAGCGTCTGTCCTGAGAAGAGGACGCTCTTACAGCACCTGGAGAGGAGACCCCCTTCCATGCGACCTCTCAGCATCCCCTCTGCCCCAGAGGCCTCCACCAGAGAGACAGGTGTCCTGGGCATTCTGATGAGTGCCCAGGCCCCTGTGGATGGAGTCTGGACCCACGGAGGTGCTGGAAGGTGCACCCTATTTGCAACCAGATGTCAGTCTCACCAAGGGCTTGAGAGCAAATGTGAAACCAAGGGGTGGCCTCAGCCTGTCAGGTCTGAAAAGCCCACTGTTCCGCTTCCTTGTCTTTCTTCCCCATCAGCACCAGGGAAGCCAGGCCCTGCGTCTCAACCTGCATGTGCACACGCACACACACACACACGTGCGCACACATGCATGTACATGTGTGCATGCACACATGTATACACATGCATATGTATACACACATGCGCACACACACACACACGTTGCTCACACTGCACTTTCACTGACCTTTCCTAAACTACTGCACAAACCAATTGGTCATATCCCAGGACTCACTGGATGAAAATAGATCCTCTTTTCTAAAAATAACAGCAGCTGGCCTTCATGGGGCCGTCGCCTGGTGCTAGCTGCTGTGCTAGCCCCTGGCCATGAATCATCCTATGTTACTTCAGTGCTGGGTGTGTTATTCTCCCCACCCAACAGATGAAGAAACAGATGCTTGGAGAGGTTAAGGTCACAGGAAAGGTCTGGCAGCGTGCCAGGAACAGGCAGGGTGTGCGGGCAGCAGCGTCGGGAACCACTGCAACACGTGGTAACTCTTTTTCCAGATCCCTTCTTTCTGATCCAGTCTGGCAAGACTGTCTCTAGCCCACCGCACCCCCAATTGGATGTGCGTGAGCTCCTCAAAGACTTGGTGGTCCCGACACTCACCCTGCCCGGACGCCGGGAGCCTCCGGGTGAGCTGGGTGGGGGCCAGGAGGAAGCAGAGTCCGGTCAGGTACATGTTCCTCCCACACCCGTGGTGCACGGTGGGGCCGCAGGCCTGGGGACACAGCAGGCTGCTGGGGGGCTGCTCCTGCTCCCTCCCACCCTTGCATTCCGGCACCTCCACCCTACAAGAGACTCCCAGCCCCTGTGGCCCCAGCTCCTCCCTCCCTCAGAGGCCTCCTGTGCCCCAGGGCCACTCACCAGCAGCTGGGGGGGGCTGGTGGTAGCCGCCAGGGACAGGCCCAGGGACATGTTCACGGCCTCCGGGGGGACTGCGGGGACAGATATGTGCATGGTCACTTTCGGGGGTACAGAGAAGGCTGTGGAAGAGCTGGGCAGGGGTCACCTCCACTTGGGAGACAAGGTCTGATGGTGAAGGGAGCTGTCGGGTTTTGACAGAGCTGCAGGGGTGTGATGAGCAGGGAGGCCTTAAGAGACCAGGAAGCATGTCTGAGGGTGAGGGTCTCAGACACAGCAAAAGTTGGAAGTGAAACTCCGGTGAGCCCCACAGGCCCCTGGAGCTGGGGAACCTGGTAGCCCTGCCCTGGGTCCCAGGAGGGGCGGCGACTCACCCTGCAGGCCAATGGGCTCACAGGCACCGGTGCTGTAGCCGCACTGGTAGAGGCCGCCCGTTTGGTTGGCAGCTGTTCTCTCTTGCGGGGCTCCAACCACCACCCTGCGAGGAGCCAAAGAACACTTCAGGTGAGAGTATGGACGCTGCGGCACAGCTGCCACTCCGGCGAGTTTGCGTTCCCTCTCTAAACCTCAGCTTCCTCATCTGCGAGATGGATTTTCATCATTTAAATTCCACGTGGAAGGGATTTCTGTCTGTTGGATTCTCTGGCGTATGGAGACAATAAATATTTGTTGAGTCTGGGTGTGGTGGCTCACACCTGGAATCCCAGCACTTTGGGAGGCTGGGGTGGGAGGATCGCTTGAGCCCAGGAGTTTGAGACCAACGCAGGCAACATAGTGAGACCCTGCCTCTCTATATTTTTAAATGTATAGAAAAAAAAGAAAGAAAAAACAAGTAAGTGTTTGTTGCACGACTGATTCCTACTCACAGGTTGTCGTGTGGACTCAGTCAGCGTCCACCTATGATGAGCCTGGCACTGCACTTACTGCTCTGTAAATGTTAGCTGTGAGGCTGTGCCTGCTTTCAGGGCAAATCTTCATTAGCCAGGGCAGTCGCTACACCAGACAGAGAGGAGAGTTTGCAAATAACAGGGCAGGGCCAGGGGCACGCGGCCCTGAGCAGGGAGAGGATGGATGGAGCCGAAGGCCAGCGCCACCTGGGCCTCACCAGGAGTTGGCATACTGGACCACGCTGTCTCCAAACCCAGCGCTGTCCACACGGAAGGCTGTCAGCTCCTCTGTGTCCAAGTTGAAACCCAGAGAAGTTGCTAAGGCTGGGAAAGAGGTGGGAGGAGAGCTTTGGAGAAGGGTCTTCCTCCTGCCTGGCCACCCTCTACCCCTTGCCCCAGCACCCCAATCTCCCCTCTGAGCCTGATGCCCGGGGTGCCTGGGTCTTTTGGACACCCAGCTCATCCCCTTCTCTCCTTCCCAGGGTCCAGGGAGGCCCCTTGCCCACCATCCGCTATCGAGTTTCAGTTATCCGTTTCTGCAGAGCAGTACCCAGGCTCTAAAAAGGATCTTTCCCCAACGTGCCCCTCAAGTGCTATGAGAGAGACTCCAGGAAAACCTGGGTACCAGAGCATTCTGTCCACAGAGCACAAGCTTGGCACGTTCTATCTATTTTGAAAATCTCCGGAGTGTCGAGACAACTGGCGTCTCTTCCAGCATCTCTGGAACTCCCCCAAAATTGGTTCATCAATATCCTCTCCTCCACAAACTCCAAATCTCAAACCCTATGTGCCAGCCTCCCCCTCATGCTTGACTCAGTCTCTCTTCCTACCCAGATCCTAAGGCCCCAGCCTGAGCCCCCCAGTTCAGGGCCCTGGCCCCCTTGGGCCTGGGTCCCCAGCCCTACTTCACTGGGGCCCAGGCTCACCTGTGAACAGGAGGAGCGCTGCCCTGGTCCTGGTCATGACTAGAAGGTCAGACGAGGAGCTCTGAGCTCTTGGGCCGCTGCAGGAAGAGCTGGACCAGGGTACTGAGGAAGCAAGTGGGCAGAGAGGTGGCCAGGGGAAGGAAGAAAGTTGTCAGCATGAGTCAGAGGGGGCGGGCAGAGAACGCAGCTGATCCGAGGACGGGCCGGCCGCCCACACGCCCCCCGCCCCACCGCAGTCTCTCATCAGATGACTTGGCTTGATGCCCTTTGTTTGGGTGGATGCAAATCCCTGCTCTGCCCCTCCCAGGCTCCCCCTTGACTGCCAGAAGGCACCCCTTGACCTTGACATTTCAGCCAGACTGAAGAGGGGTGGGGCAGATGCCAACCCCTCAGGACCCTAAAGGAAACCCTGGTGGGAGCCCTTCACACTGGCCTGGAAAGTCTGGGCCAAGGAGTGGGGCATCCGAGTCCCTAAGAGGAGCACAGAGCGAGTATTTGTTCATTCATTCATCTATTCATCATTTATTCAAGATGCCTAATTTGAGCCTGGAGACGCAAGCCCTCTGCTAGGTGGGGAAGAAAATACAAACCACAAAGCCCCAGCCCTGGAGTCAGTGGAGAGGCAAATTTATAAACAGCAAGTTCCCCCCGCTGTGAGGGGGAAGCGCAGAGCCCACAGGGTGCCTCACCCAGGCTGAGAAGGTGTGGCTTTCTGAGAAGGCTTCCTGGAAGAGGTGGCACTTGAGCTGAGCACTGAAAGCAAAAGAAGTCGGGAGATGACAGGGCAGCCAGACATGGATGAGGCAGGGGACAGGAGGGTCTGTGTGTGAAATCAGCAATGGGAACCAGACAGTCAGGGTGTGAAGTGGTAAGAGACAAGGTCAGGGCCACTGGGAGGAAAGGAAGGAGAAGCAGGCCCCAGGCCCTGGAAGCCCCCCTAATGTACATCAATTTTTTTTTTTTTTTTAAATTTCAGAAACAGGGTCTTGCTCTGCCACCCAGGCTGGAGTGCAGTGGTGTGATCATAGTTCACTGCTGCTTCGAACTCCTGGGCCCAAGGGATCCTCCTGCCTCAGCCTCCCGAGTGGCCAGGACTATAGGATTGCACCACTGCACCTGAATATATATATATATATATGTGTGTGTGTGTGTGTGTGTGTGTGTGTGTGTGTGTATATATTTTTTTTTTTTTTTAATTTTTAGTAGAGACAGTTTCCCCATGTTGGCCAGGCTGGTCTCAAACTCCTGGTCTCAATCAAGCCTCCTGCCTCAGCCTCCCAAAGTGCCAGGATCACAGGTGTGAGCCACCGCACCCAGTGAAGATACATTGATTTTGTCCTGAGGGGAGACGGGAGCATTGAAGGGAATTCATGAGGACTGAGATTTTCACATTTTCATTTTAGAAAGTGGGTTTTATGGGCATGGTTGGTTTGGGAAGCAGCTGGAGACTGATTTGTCAGGAGAGAGATGTTGGGGGTCTGTGGGGTGGGTAGGCTGGTGAGTGTGGGGATGGGCTGGAGGCTGATCGGTCACTGCAGGGAGGACAGAGGTGATGGAGGAGGAAGTGTGGGGGTTAGACCAATCTCAGTTATGAGGAAAACAGAGTGTAGTGTTTAAGAGCTTGGACTATTTCAACCTCTCTGTGCCTCAGTTTCCTCATCTGCAAAATGGGAGTGATCATGAAAGTCCACACCCCTTGTCGTTGCTGGGAGAGTTGAGTCGTGTGGAGGGCTCGGGAGAGCGGGTGGGAGCCTGGGCGGGCAGCTGTGATCATTGCTGTGCTATGACAGCCGTCCTGGTGGGAAGAGGGCATCTGTGGAGCCTCCGAGAGAGAGGTCAGACGTAGTTGGGTGTGTGGGTCTGGACCTCAGGAACAGCCTTGGATTCTGGGCCCATCAGCAGAAGTGCTGGGCGAGGTCCTTGTGAGAGTGTGATGAGGGAGGAGCATGCAGGCCACGGAAACAGCAGTGGTGGCAGTGGAGCAGGAGATGCTGAAGACTGAGGCGGCCCCACAGAGAGGCAGGAGGAGGCCGGGAGAGAGACGGGCAGGCCGAACGGGAGACATGAACCATGGCGCAGTCTGCCAAACATCCACTGAGGCAGGAGAGGAGGAGGTCCCCGGCTCTGGTCGCAGAGGCCATCAGAGATCCCGGAGTGGGCCACGCCGGGACGGCGGGAAGGCCAGGCTGGCATGGGCAGAGGAGGGGCCGGCACGAGGAAGGCGGCAGCGCTGTCACCTGGAGTGAGAGCCTCGGACACGCTTCCAAGCAGCATGGCTGGGAGAGGGCCCTGGAGAAAGGGAAAGACAAGGAAAACTGCAGAGAGAGAAGATGGAGGGTTGAACGCCAAGAAGGAAGCAGAGACAGAAAATCCCCAAAAAGAGGAAGAAGTAGTGCAGGTTCTGGAGAGGATAAAAGAGGAACTGGCAATTGGGGCTGTGCAGGGCTGGGCTTGTGGGCAGGATGAGGGCCAGAGAGCCCTCACCTTTGAGGAGGCCATGATCCCAGCCTTCTCGACACCCCCTTTCCCTGGGTCGAGGTCCACCTCTGGAGGAGGAGGCAGGAGAGGAGGACCCCAGACGCATGAAAGACCTGCTCTCCTCCCAAGCTGCCCACCGACTTCCACCATGCCCTGGGCTCAGCCAAGGTGAACTTGAATTGGAAGAAAGCCATGGTGAGATCACTCGCTTTTGGAACAGACAACTCAGGCTCAGCAAAGAGGAAGGCAGGACGTGTCCTCAACTCACCCCACCCCCTTCTTACAGGTGAGAGCCGTGCGGCTGCAGTCAGGACCTCAGGGTGTCTAAAACTCATAGCCCCACTTCAGTGAATCATGACTGTGATGTTTCCAGAGAAAGGATGGCAGCTGGGGAAATGATATCAGAGAGAAAGGAGGGGGCTGCCCGTCACCCATCTCCTCAGCCCCGTGGGGCTCTGAGTCAGCAGAGCCCAGTTCCCCATCTAGCCTCCTGGGGTGCTCAGAGCCCAGACTGATCTCATGGCAAGAGGTCAAGGGCAGAGGGAGGGTCTGGGGGAGTCTGGAGAGCAGCCAGCCTGTCTTGGGCTGATCCTCACCATCCCTGCTCCATCCCTGAACCCAGGGACGCTGGTTGAAAAAGGTTCCAGCAGGGCAGCAGGTCAGGGGGGTGTGGTTCTGACACAAACAGGGGAGGAGGTAGATATGGAGAAGCCAGATCGGATGCTGCTGCCTTAATTCGGATCTGATTTGCCTAAGTGGAACTGAAAAATTTGGGGTCTATCTCCTGTGTCCTTTGTTTTCTGTGGAAAGAAGAGAACAGAAACCTGGTGGGCAGAAACCCTCGGATTTCTGGTCCGTTTTTGCCCCATGTTCACCCACGAGGCCCGCGTGGAGTTACCCTAAAGTTTCTGCCCTTCCTCTACCTGCCTGCAGTCGCTCTCACTTCTCTCTTTGAAGGACAATCCCTGCTGCACCCCCACATTTTCTTAAAATACAATTTATTTTAATTCTAAAGTGTAGAAATACACACATACAGAGGTACTCGGGAAGACGCTGTGCTCCAAAAACACCCTGAAGGCCTGGCGTTCTGGTGTGGTGACAGTTTGGGAGCACCGTCTGGGAAGCTTGGGAGGCGGAAAGGAGAAGCAGGCATGGGATAACGATGGGGTAACGATATCAGGCGGCCGACACAGGAGCTGCCATGAAGACATTTACAGCACCACGCACTTTATTTATTTTCTTAGTAAAAACAATTTTTTTCTTCTCTCTTTTTTATTTATTAATTTTTTTAGTAGAGATGGGGTTTCTCCATGTTGGCCAGGCTGGTCTTGAACTCCTGGCCTCAGGCGATCCACCTGCCTCAGCCTCCCAAAGTTCTGTGATTACAGGCATGAGCCACCTCACTCAGCTTCTTTTATAAAATTTTAGATTCGGCGGGTACATGTGCAGGTCTATTACACAGGTATATTGCGGGGTGCTGAGGTTTGCACTTCTGTTGATCCTGCCACCCAAATAGTGAGCAGAGTACCCGCAAAGTGGTTTTTCAACCCTTGCTCCCCTCCCTCCCTCTCCCCTTCTGGAGACCCCAGTGTCTGTTGTTCCCATCTTTATGTACATGTGTACCCAATGTTCAGCTCCCACTTATAAATGAGAATGTACAGTATTTGGTTTTCTGTTCCTGTGTTAATTCACTTAGGACTATGACCTCTAGCTGCATCCATGTTGCAGCAAAGGACATGATTTCATTCTTTTTCATGGCTGCATAGTATTCCATGGTGTGTGTAGCATGTTTTCTTTAACCAATCCACCATGGATGGGCACCCAGGTTGATTCTACGTCTTTGCTATTGCGCTTTATTTATACTAGCTAATCGAACCCTCACAGCAGTCCTGTGACGGGGACTGCTGTCACCCCTATTTAACAGATGCAAAACTGAGGCCCTGAGAAGTTGGGTCATCTGCCTCAGGTCACCCAGCTAGTGCGGGCTGAGGACAGGACTCAAGGTGCTGGAGTCTTGACTATTTTGCTAATGACTTTACTTCCTCCTCTCTGCCCTAAAGGCTGCTTGTGTCATATTTGTTCCCTCAACCACTCATCCCACACACATGGGCTGCCCACATGACCCAGGCTCTGTGCTGGCCACTGTGAGAAGCAAGACAAACAGGAAAGGGTCTCAGCCCTCACGGAGTCACACCCCAGAAGGAGATGACACCCCAGAAGTTTTACTAGACAGTAGAGTGACCCAAGGAAGGAAGTGATTAGCTCTGTTTGATGAATTGCAGAGGGAGAGGCTTGAGATGAATGAGGCAGTGCCTGATGCACCAGGGGCTGGGCAGGGACTGCTGCCTTCCACACACTGGGGCTGTGTCCTTCTAACATTTCTTTTATTGTTTTGTTTTTCAGAAACAAAGTCTTACTCTGTCACCCAGGCTGGAGTGCAGTGGTGTGATCAGAGCTCACTGCAGCCTCAACCTCCTGGGCTCAAGTGATCCTCCCAATTCAGCTTCCTGAGTAGGTGGGACTACAGGTGTGCACCACCATGCCTAGATAATTTTTAAATGTTTTGTGAAGTTGGGGGGTCTTGCTATGTTGCCCAGGCTGGTCTTGAACTCCTGGCCTTAGGCAATCACCCCCACCACCTCAGCCTCCCAAAGTGTTGAGATTACAGGTGTGAGCCACCATGCCCTGCAGTTTTAACCCTTTTATCCCCAGTTCTTCACACAATGCCTGATACATGGGAGGCACACAATCCGTACTTGGCTCATGAATGAAGTGAAAGAATGGCAGAGTGTTATCCAGGCAACACAAGGATCTGATAGTTCCAGTCCCAGTCACTATTGCAGCTCAGTTATGTGCCTGGGAAACAGCATTTGCTGCAATTGTTCTAAGCTAAGGGTGGGGGATGGGAAGTTAATAATCAGTCTTTCTCAGGGAAGAATAAAAGGTGACACTCTCTACATGAGAGTTCATTGAAGGGAGATACTGCATCTCACTTCTCCTTGTCTCTCCAACAATGGGCATTGGATACCGAGCAGATACAACCAGGGGTCAGTTCCTGTCTGTGGGTGTAGGATGGATAGGTGATGCGAGGGTGAATGGGTTTGTGTGTGGACAGGTGGATGGATGAAAGGATGAGGTGGAGGGTGGATGGGTAAATGGGTGGGTGGGTGGATGAATGGGTAGACGGGTGGATGGGTGGATAGATGGGTGAGTGGGTAGGTGAACAGGTGAGTGGATGGATGGATGGGATGAGGTGGTGGATGGATGGGTAGATGGGTGGGTGGGTGAACAGGTGGATGGGTGGAGGGATGGGATGAGGTGGTGGATGGATGGGTAGATGGGTGGGTGGGTGAACAGGTGGATGGGTGGAGGGATGGGGTGGTGGGTGGATGGGTAGATGGGTAGGTGGGTGGGTGAACAAGTGGATGGATGGAAGGATGGGGTGCTAAGTGGATGGGTAGATGGGTGGGTGGATGAACAGGTAGATGGGTAGGTGAAGGAGAGACTGCACAGGTTTGAAGCGAATGGACAAAATGCTCAGCCCGCTCACCCACAGACCTGCTCAATAATTGTATGAATCAGAAGCCATCTGGAGCAAAGCAGGAGTCGCCTAAGAGGTAAACTAACTTGAATTGGTGTGAATTTAGAATAAAACAAGGATTTAACTTGAGTGACAGGCAACAGGAAACAAGTTAAGCAGAGAAAAGCAATGAGAAGTTGGGGAACGTGGCCAACGCATCCCTGGTGGACAGGGAAATGCTGGGTCACGAGCAAAGGGAAAAAGGAGGAGGGACCTCCTGCTGGCAAAACCCAGGAAGAAATGAGGGCTGTACCTGCTCAGACTCCCACACTGGCAAGCAATTTCACCAGAATGAGAAGAATATGGATTTAATTTGTACTTAAATTCAGGGAAATAGACATACAGGAGAAAAGGGGAAGTGAAGACAAGTCACTGAGAAACCGGGGAAGAAGGGAGAGAAGAGGAAATATTATAGAAAAGAGGTGGTCACAGAAGGGGGCTTGGGTTTGCAATGTTGGTGACAACACCCATACCTTCCATTTGAAGGCTTCCATTTGAAGGTGGAGGCTCCCCTACATCCACCCATCCACCTCTTCACCCATCCACCCACCCATCTGCCCATCCACCCACCACCCCATCCTTCCATCCATCCACCTGTCCACACACAAATCCACCCTCCTGTCACCCATCCGTCCTACACCCACAGACAGGAACTGACGCCTGGTTGTATCTCCTCAGTGTCCAATGCCCATTGTTGGAGAGATGAGGAGAAGAAAGCAGGATGGAGTGGGGAAAGAGGCTAAGTACAGGGAGCTCTCCCCTGACCCTGACTCCAGCCTGGTTCCCGGAAGCTGTGAGCATGAACGGGTCCCTCCTTGAGGCTGAAGTGTGGCCCTTGGTTCTCCCTGGGTGGGTCAGTCATTGACCACCAGCCATTCTTCCCCGCTTCCTCCAGCTTATCCTACTGCCACCCAGGAGAAGTTGCGGCTCCCCTGCAGCCAAGACCATTCCCCAGAGACTGGGGACACTTGTGAACCTTGAGCACCAACACAGCAACTGAGAAATTGGTGTTAACCCAATGTTAACCCTCCAAGCAAGAGTTTTTAAGGGCAAGGTACATTTTAGGAAAGCAGAAGTTATAGGCAAAATCATAAACCAATACCTGGAGGTTATACATTAGTTTGGCCTAAAAAGCTAGGATATCTTGAAGCAAGGCTTACAAGTCATACATGAGTTCAAAGATTCTTTGATTTGCAATTGGTTAAGGAAGCAAGGCTTTGACTAAAAACTTGGGATCAGCAGGAAGGAATGTTAAGGTCTGGCCTATGGGAGTGACTGTCTCTCCAGGGCCCTCAGGAAGAAATTTAGAGCAAAGAATAGTGATCAGAGTTCAGTCTTCAGTTCCATTATCAGTGGCCTACATACCAGCAGATGGCATTTTCCATTTGGGGGTGATATGGTTTGGATTTGTGTCCCCACTCAAATCTCATGTTGGATTGTAATCTGCAGTGTTGGAGGAGGGGCCTGGTGGGAGGTGATTGGACCATGGGGGCGGATTTCTCCCTTGCTGTTCTCATGATAGTGAGTTACAAAAGTTCTGGTTGTTTAAAAGTGTGTAGCATCTCGCCCTGCTCTCTCTTCTTTCCTTCTCCAGCCTGTAAGACATGACTCCTTCCTCTTCGCCTTCACCATGACTGTAAGTTTCCTGAGGCCTCCCCAGCCACGCTGCCTGTAATGCATGAGGAACCAACCATTAGCCAATTGAATCTCCTTTCTTTATAAATTACCCAGTCTCAGGTAGTTCTCTGTAGCAATGCAAGAACGGACTAATACAGTGGGGGTCCAGGTTTCTGAAAAACAGCTCAGGAATGTATGTTAAAACCCTTGGTTTTCTGGGGAACCACACATCTTGTGGCTCTCACTTTCTTGTTTGAAGTGACTACTATCTTCCTGCTTACCAGGCTGCTCATATACTTCTCTGGATTAGCAAGGCATATAGAATTCTCCTTGAAGAAACTCAAGATTTTTCTTTATTTCCATGTGTTGGGGAACCCAGCAGGCCTCTAAGAGGGGTCCCCGCTCTGTCTCAGGCACAGACAACATCTAGTGACCACAGAATGATTTCATCTTAATCCCTTTTTAGGGTAAAAGGAGGTAGCAAGGGAATGCCTAGGAAGGTGGGGTGAGAGAACAGAACAGGGCAGACATCCAGGGTCTCTGTGAGAACTTGAGTCAGTGTGGCCATGCCTGGGAGGGGTTGGGCTGGAGATGCCTGTGTGAATTAAGAGAGGGAGAATTCCAAAGAGGAGGAGTAAGGCGGGGTCATCCCACTCAGCTTCTCTCTCCTGGCCCTGGCATGGTAGCACGATTGGTCTCAACAGGCAAATGCGTATGTGGCAGAACTTGGCAACCAATGCATCCTGTTCACGTTCACTCAGCCCAGCCTGCAGAGGGATCTTATCCTTTAATGGCAGTGGGGCATGGGGGGCAGATAAAGGGAAGGATTCTAGCACTTGTTCAAGTCTGCGCCAAGATGGGAATGCCCACAGAGGAAGCAGAAAGGAAGTTGCTCTATTGATCTATTTATCACAGTAGCTGGACCAGATGATTGCAGAAAGACACAAAGATCAACCAAACGAGAACAGGCAAAGCCTATTCATTCAGAGCTGGCTCTAGCAAGGGAGTCAGTCGCCATCACTTGCGTTTTGGCAGAGACTCAAAAATGGGCAGCACAGTAGGAAAGCTTTGTAGTGGAAAATGGGAAGGTTTCAGGGATGCCCCAAGTAGAAGCTGCTGGCGTGGGAGGCTGTACGTCGCTCACTGGAAGCAGGCATCCTGTGCAATTGACTGGGGGACATATTTGGCTTTGTCTGGTTGGTCCTAAGTTAGAAGCAGGGACAAAAACTAGGGAAGCTATCAGTAATTGATTAAGTCCAGGACATGGGGCTGATAGTTAGTTACTGATAGGCCTTCTGGGCTGGTTGTGGCAGGCTTTGGGGCAGATGTCTATTTTTATGTCTGGTCTGGCCACTATCCCTTTGTATATTCAGTCTCTTGGGCTCTAGAAAATGTGAAGTGTGCCAGGTGCAGTGGCTCACTCCTGTAATCCCTGCACTTTGGGAGGCAGAAGCAGGAGGATCACTTGAGCTCAGGAGCTTGAGACTGTCCTGGGCAACACAGTGAGATCCTGACTTTAAAAAAATTTAAAAATCAGGCTAGTACTGGCCGGTTACAGTGGCTCACACCTGCAATCCCAGCACTTTGGGAGGCCAAGGTGGGCAAATCACGAGGTCAGGAGCTCGAGACCAGCCTGGCCAACATGGTGAAACCCTGTCTCTCCTAAAAATACAAAAACTAGCCAGGCGTGGTGGTGGGTGCCTATAATCCCAGCTACTCAGGAACCTGAGGAAGGAGACTCGCTTGAACCCAGGAAGCGGAGGTTGCAGTGAGCTGAGATTGCACCATTACACTCCAGCCTGGATGACAGAGCGAGATTCTGTCTCAAAAAAATAAATAAAAAATTAGACTAGCACAGTAATGTGGGCCTGTAGTCCCAATCACTCAGGAGGCTGAGGTAGGAGGATCCCTTGAGCCTAGGAGATCAAGGGTGCAGTGAGCTGTGATCACACCACTGCACTCAGCCTGGATGAAAGAGAGAGCTCCTGTCTCAAAAAAAAAGAAAAAAAAAAAGAAAGAAATGAAAATGTGAAATGGCCCCGTTGGGTACTGTATGGTCGTAAAGACGTGTTAGGATGAAGGGAAACAGATGTCTGAGAGCTGTCTCTCCTCAAAGAGGGCACAGAGGATAGGAAGCTGGGGAAACCCAAGTCTGTTCATTCATTCATTCCCTTTCTCAGCAATTGTTTGTTACATGTTCCAGGTATTGTCCTAGGGTCTAGGGGTGCGATGGGGCTTCCTGTCCCCTCGGAATGTACAGTCTCCAGGGAAAGAAATGCAGGTTGCCATGGCAGCAAGCAAGAGGCAGAATTTCTCCCAGCTGGGGGATCAAGAGGATCTGGAGGAAGATCACTTCCGCTGAGGCAGGGGTCAGGTGAACGAGAAAAGGAAGTGAGTTCTGGGCAGAGGATACAGCATAGGCAAAGGTTGAGAGGTGAGAGGGAGTTAGGGGAACCAGACAGGTCCCGACCTTCCCAGATAGGCCATGCTGAAGCCGGGCTTCTCCGGTAATTACTAATCACAATGCCTTTCACTTTCAGAAGGGTGTTGGTCACCCGAAGTGTGGCTCACCTCGGAAATGTGAGGTTCAAGATGGGGAGGTGGGCTGGTGCAAAAGTTGAGCTACAGAGGAAGCCAGGGTCTCAAAAGTCACCTCAAAAACAACTGCCCAGGCTCAGGGGCCAGAGTGCTATGTGGAGTTGGGGGACCGGAGTGATTGGAGAGCCGTGTCCTGCCTCATAGGGCGGTTCTGTTGTAGCCTCATATTGCCAAACATTTCAGTTTTTCTTTTTCTTTCTTTCTTTTTTTTTACCCCCGTTTGAGGCAGGGTATTGTTCTGTTGTCCACGCTGGAGTGCAGTGGTGCCATCATAGCTCACTGCAGCACTGACCTCCTGGGCTCAAGCAATCCTCCCACCTCATCCTCCAGAGTAGCTGGGACCACAGGTGTGCACCAGCACACCTGGCTAATTTTTGTTTGTTTGTTTTTGAGATGGAGTTTCACTCTTGTTGCCCAGGCTGCAGTGCAATGGTCTGATCTTGGCTCGCTGCAGTCCCCACCTCCTGGGTTCGAGCGATTCTTCTGCTTCAGCCTCCTGAGTAGATGGGATTACAGGCACCTGCCACCACGCCCAGCTAATTTTTTGTGTTTTTAGTAGAGATGGGGTTTTGACATGTTGGCCAGACTGGTCTCAAACTCCTGACCTCAGGTGATCCACCAGCCTCAGCCTCCCAAAGTGCTGGGATTACAGGTGTGAGCCACTGAACCTGGCCCCTTTTTTTGTTTTGTTTTGTTTTGTTTTGTTTTGTTTTGTTTTTTTAAGAGACGGATCTTGCTATGTTGCTCAGGCTGGTCTGCTCTTGAACTCCTGGGCTTAAGCAATGCACCCTCCTTGGCCTCCCAAATGCTAGGATTACAGAACTGTACCACCATGACTGGCCTCCACTTTTTAAAGAAAAGCTATAAATACAGATTCCTCTCAGAAATCCTTCAATTTTAAAACGTCAACAACTAATCAAAAACCAACAAACAAGACTATGTGGGTCAAATAAAACCTGAGAACTGGATTTGGCCCAGAGGCTGCGAGTTTAGAATCTCTTTTCTGAACTGGAAGTGATTACGAGTTAAGAATCTCCAAAAGCAAAGCCCGGGTGTTTTCCCTGGGAAAGGGAAATCCACACCATCCGGGCACACGTCTCTCGGGAATCACTGCAGAGGGGGAGGGAAGCACCTTTCTAGTAGCTTTCTCATGCATCTGCAGGGGGACAGATCATGGCCTATTTCTCTCTCAAGTCATCCTGCCACCAGGTGGGAAGGGATGAAGGTGGGGGACCTACCCCACAGTGCTCTCAGAGGTGGAGGGTAAATCCCTAGAGACCAAGCCACGTGGGCTCATCACAGAAGGTCCTACACAGGGAGAAAACATAACTGCGCCTGTGACCATCTTGGGGACTCTCTATTTTGAGTGCTGGCCTTATCGTGAGAGGAAAGGTATTGAAATGCTAGGGGCTGGGGTAGCTGCACCATCAAGAGGCCTTCAGAGGCCGGGAGTGGCAGCTCATGCCTGTCATAGCAGTGCTTTGAGAGGCCAAGGAGGAAGGATCACCTGAGGCCAGGAATTCAAGACCAGCTTGGGCAACATAGCAAGATCCCGTCTCTACAAAAAAATAAAACAATCAGCCAGGCATGGTGGCACATGGAACTACAGAGTTCCACCTACTGCGGAGGCTGAAGTGGGAGATCACTTGAGCCCAGGAGCTCGAGGTTGCAGTGAGCTGTGATCATGCCACTGCACTCCAGCTTTGGCAACAGAGCGAGACACTGTCTAAAAAAAGAAAAAGAAGAACAAGAAGAAGACTTCAGGCTTTACCACAGGTAGGAGAACAGAATCTTGGGGAAGGTGGTGATATCAGTGACAACACAGATAAACGCTGTATCGGAGGCTCTGAGTAATAGTGTTTTCAACAAGACCAGTGTTCTCGCCTCTTTCCTATAATGGCATGAGAATATGGAGTCCAGGGCTGACATGGCGCCTCCGCAGAGGCAGGACCCAGCCTCCTCTGTTCCACTCTTGCATTCTTCGATGTCAAACTCATCTTCGAGGTCCAAAATGGTGCACTGTGATGCCGACACTCCAGCCAGTGGGAAGACGGTGAAAAGAAAGGACACTTCTTTTCTCAAAGGACCTGGCTCCAAAGTTGCTCACTTCACTGCTGCTCACATCCCATCAGCCTGAACCTCGCCAGGCAGCCACGCTAGCTGCACAGGAGGCAGGGAGATGTACCCTGTAACTAAGGGGCTAAATGCAATATCCACTTAGTGGTTTGCAGCATAACAAACCACCACGCAGGACTGAGACATCAGCAATTGATTATTTCTCACAATTGCATGAGGTGACAATCCATGCAGTTCTGTGGGACTGTCCAGTGGCTGCAGGTATTGGACAGCTGGATGGAAGGACCACAGTGACCTCACGCATGCACAGTGGCAGTGGCCTCTGCTGTCTCCTCCATGAGGCCACTCATTCTCCAGTGGGCCATATGGATCACGGCGTGGTGGCCTCAGCATTCCGAGGGGTGCAGGGCAGGAGCTGCTGTGCTCCTAAAGGTCTAGGCTCCAGAACTGACACAATCACACTCCTACTGTATTCTATTAATCAAAGCAAACCACAGGACCAGCCCAGATTCAAGGAGGTAGACAGGCCACACCATGTGGTGTCAGGGGCAGCAATGTCACACTGCAAGGGTGTGGGGCCAGCAAGCACCACTCACTGGGGGTCAGAACTGTAACCATCTCCCATGGTGGCCCAGATTAAGATTCTACTCTAAGTAGGAAAAGGAGGGTGGATACTGAAGGGATTCATTTACTCTGAAGCGAGAAATCCCAAAAAATAAAAGCAAACAGACATTCCTGGACTTGGCCACTTATTACCAGATTTATGGTCCTGTGTATTAGTCACTTTGTGGTCATGCTAGGGCAATTTGTCACTCGAAATGATTTACTTTTCTAACCCGTCATAAAGTTCCTATCTGGCTGAATTCAACACAAGCTTCTCATTCGAAGACACCGAGGTGAACTCTGAGCTCATGGGACTTTAACTACCCTGCAAGGACGGGCGGCTACAGGCATGGAGGCTGCAAGGACAGGTGGCTACAGGTATGGAGGCTGCAAGGACAGGTGGCTACAGGTATGGAGGCTGCAAGGACAGG
>NW_012102476.1:4157167-4178823 GCF_000951045.1 Mandrillus leucophaeus | reverse complement strand
ATGGAGGCTGCAAGGACAGGTGGCTACAGGTATGGAGGCTGCAAGGACAGGTGGCTACAGGTATGGAGGCTGCAAGGACAGGCGACTACAGGTGCGGAGGCTTCAAGGACAGGCAACTACAGGTACGGAGGCTGCCAGGACAAGCAACTAGGTACGAAGACTGCAAGGACCAGCATGGAGGCTGCAAGGACAGGCGACTAGATACGGAGGCTGCAAGGACAGGTGGCTGTAGACATGGAGGCTGCAAGGACAGGCAACTACAGATATGGAGGGTGAAAGGACAGGCGACTGGAGGTACGGAGCTCTCTCATTCCTAGAGCAATTCAGGACTTCTGGAGATATTGAGGACTTTTATCTTTCAACATAAGGAAAGAGAGAAATTCTTAACAGATTTTATTTAAGTCAGGCGAGGAAATAGGAAAGAACCGTCTAAAGGTGACCATGTATTGTGTCACCCCCACAGATACAAAGGGCCATTGTCTCATCAGCCACCTTTTCAGGGCATCTCACTGCACTTTGAGTGAAATTGAGACTCCTCGCCCCAGCTTGTAAAGCACTTGTGCCCAAGCCCTGCCCACTCTCCCAGCCTGCCCTGCCCTCCCCTCTGCCTGGAGGACTTCTGTCCCTGCTTCAGTCAGGTGTCACCTGCCTTGGGGACCCTTCCTTCACCTCCCTAAGGAGTAAGCCCTCTCTCCTCCTGCCACATGTGGAACAAGTGTCCCTCTAAGTCGTGAGTTTCTTGTATTTCAGTGAAGATCATGAAATTACCATTTTTTGGCCGGGCACAGCGACTCACACCTGTAATCCCAGCACTTCGGGAGGCCAAGGCAGGTGGATCACCTGAGGTCAGGAGTTCAAGACCAGTGTGGCCAACATGGCAGAACCCCATCTCTACCAAAAATACACACACACAAAAAATTAGCCGGGCATTGTGGTGCACACCTGTAATCCCAGCTACTGAGGAGGCTGAGGCAAGATAATCACTTGAACCCGGGAGGGAGAGGTTGCAGTGAGCTGAGATCACACCACTGCACTCCAGTCTGGGTGAAAGAGTGAGACTCCACCGAAAAGAAAGAAAAGAAAAGAAAAGAAAAGAAAAGAAGGAAGGAAGGAAAGAAGGAAATAAACAAATAAATAAAGAGAAAGAAAGAGAGAAGAAAGAGAGAAAGAGAGGAAAGAAAAGAAAGAGAAAGAGAAAGAAAGAAAAAGGAAGAAAGAAAGAAAGAAAGAAGAAAGAAAAAGAAAGAAAGAACCATTTTAGTCCAAAAACATGTCATCAATTTCATATGCTTTAACCTAATATCATAACAGTTAAATAACAGCCACCCTCTCCCCACACTCCCTCATGCCTGCTCTGGGGCCATTCCTCTGAGGCTGTCAGGACAGTAAAAGAGAAAAGCTTTAGAGCTAGGCAGAGCTGGGATCAATTCCTAGCTCCATTCCTTCTCAGCTGTATGAACTCAGGCAATTGGTATGATCTATCTAAGCCTTGATTTCCTCATAAGTGAAATTCATATAAATACCAAGGACTGGTGTGAGGATTAGAGAGGATGTATGTTCAGCCAGGGTAGTGTTTACTGTGTTTGCAAAGTATGAGAGACAGGCACTGGGCGTCCTCCCTCCGAGGAAGCCGCCACCAAAACGTCACTTGCACACACCTTGGCAGCAAGTGCTGCTGGTGCCCTGACCTGGACCAAAAAGACCGTGCCAGGGGCTGTGTTCACCTGTCAGACATGGAGCCGGCAGCACTGGTATCGCTTTCTCTGGCCAGAAGAGCCCACTCTGCTCACACTCAGGGCAGGCCAGAAGTGGTATGAAATTAACACTCCCCACCAAGAGCAGCCCTCATCCAATAGCTAAGTGGAATCGGTGTCTACGCACTCCAGTCTTCTCCCTTGGGTGGGGTGATACTGAGGCACGTGTTTGCACTGCCTCCCAGAACTGCCCAGTGGGATGAAGCTCCAGGAACTAACAGCAGCTTCTCTGTGGATGATACACCTGTTATTGGCAGCCTTCCCTTCCTTGGTATTTCCTGGAGCCATCTCTTTATTTGATTTTTATTTATTATTATTTTTTTAAGATGGAGTCCTGCTCTGTCGCCCAGGCTGGAGTGCAGTGATGCAATCAAATCTCACTGCAACATCTACCTTCCAGGTTCAAGCAATTCTCCTTCCTCGGCCTCCCAAGTAGCTGAGATTACCAGGCACCTGCCACCATGCCTGGCTAATTTTTTTTGTATTTTTAGTAGAGACGGGGTTTCACCATGTTCGACAGGTTGGTCTCAAACTCCTGACCTTAGCTGATCCACCTGCCTCAGCCTCCCAAAGTGCTGGAATTACAGGGGCATAAGCCACCGTGCCCGGCCTTTATTTTATTATTTTGTTTATTTTTGAGAAAGGATCTCACTCTGTCACCCAGGCTGGAGTGCAGTGGTGCAATCATGGCTCACTGCAGTCTAGACCTCCTGGGCTCAAGTAATTCTCCTGCCTCAGCCTCCGAAGTAGCTGTGACTACAGGCACGTAACACCAGGCCTGGCTAATTTTTTTTAATTTTTCAGGAGACAGGGTCTCAATATGTTGCCCAGGCTAGTCTCGAACTCCTGAGCTCAAGCCATCCTCATAACTTCACTTCCCAAAATGCTAGGATTTCAGGTGTGAGCCACTGTGCCTGGCCTGCCACCTCTTAAATATGCTTGTTTCACTCAAATTCTTGGGTTTGCTTCTGGGAGAACCCAAACTTCCAGGAACATATCCTATAAATTATCCTTACATATATGCAAAAATGACATATATTTGATTTATTAACTCAGCACTGATGCAATAACAAGAGATTGAAAATAATATATCAAAAGAAGACTGGTTAAATACACTATGGTACACTCACACAATGGAATACTATGCAGCGGTATAAAAGAATGAAAAAGTAATTTATGTCAATATGAACCGATGTCTGAGAAACATTAGTGAAAAAAGCAAGATACAGACCAATATAAAGTATGCTATCATTTGTGTAAAAAAGCTTGTGTGTATTTGTGGTGTATGTGTGTGCACACGTGTGCACATTTGCACACTGCCTGGAATCTGAGGGAAACCTCAAAACACAAGCGTGACTACCTTTAAGGAGGTGACTTGAATATCTGGAAAGGGAGACTTTTCACTGTACACTCTTGAATGCTTTTTGATTTTTGTACCATAGGCTTATCCATTGAAAAAATTAAAGTCACATTGAAATAATAAATGAATCCATAAAGGGAGATTCATCATTCCTCAGTGGACATCTTTACTGGGCATCAGCGCTGGTGTGAAGTGGATTTGGTGAGGCTCCTGGTTCCACCCACGGCTTCTCACGGAATCTCCATCCAAGCTGCGCTGGCTCCCGTAGGCCGCACAGGCTCTCCGGCGACAGGAAGTCCCACTTCCTTCAGTGGAGAGGAGCTGCTGCGTTTCCCTCTGTGTTCACCCACAGGATTGACCGTTCCCTCTCCCGGAGGAAAACCCAGCAGCAGCTTCATCCACGCACAAGGGAGCCCAGGCAGTTCCCTTCTGCGGGAGAGGCTGCGCTGCCACCACCTACCCACACGCCAGAGACATCTGAGTCACACACATGAGCCATACACCCCTGAGCACACACATGCACTCACACACATGCACACACATATGCATACGCTTACACACATTTGCACACGCTTGGACACACGCACACACAGTTGGACACACTCACATACTTGCACGCACACGCACACGTGCACACGCTTGCACACAGACACTTGCACACACTCACACACATGCACATACACACTTGCACACACACAAATGTAAGCCCAAGCTGGTCCTGTCTCGGGGAGACTTCGCCGTCTGGTGTGTCCAGCAGCCTGGGGGCTATGTGTGGTCTGGGCAGAGTCCTGCTGGCCACGGAGAGGCAGCTCGGTCGGTCGGGAAGGAGCCACTACTGGGGTTCGGCCCCCGGGGGACCCCCTTCACTCATCATGTCCTTGTACTGCCGCTTGAAGAAGCCGAGCTGTGGGGCAGAGGAGGGCAGTGAGGGTGACAACAGCCAGGGAGAGGGCGACTCCGCAGACCAGGGGGAGGGGGTGGGAGGGCCAGCACGGGTCCCAGAGCGCGTGGCAGAGACAGAAGGGACCCAGGAGGGCAGGGCGGGAGGACAGTGACATCCGCTTCAGGGCCTGGAGAGAAACAGAAACTACAACAAGGAGGGCGACTCTGCATTTGGTGGAGTCTGTACCTGGGGCGTTCTCAGCGCGCCCTGCGCATGAACCTGGCCACCCTCCCTAAGAGACTGAGGCGCAGAGAGACTCCCGGACTCGCCCCAGTCACAGAGCTGGCAGCCCCGCCGGGGAAACTGAGGCATGGAACTGCAGCGCGAGGCCTGAGAGGAGGAAGGGAGGGGTGGGGGAATGGAGGGGAGCACCTTGTACAGCACGGCGGTGATGATGGCCAAGAGCAGCAGCCCCCCCACAGAGCTGCCCACGATGAGCGGCAAGGGGTTGGGGACCTCGAACAGCTCCACTTTGGTCTCTGTCTGGGGGAGGAAGGAGGGACGTCAGGGGAGACGACTCCGGATTTCTGGGGGTTCCCCATTCACACCGTGTGCACCCCTGAATCAAGTGGGGAACTCCTCCTCAAGTCCCCCAGAATCCCAGCCCTCAGTCCTCCTCCCCCACCTCTTCTCCCTCCTCTCCCTCCTCCCTCTGTTTCTCTGTCCTCTATCTTTCTCTCTTTCTGCCTCTCTCTGTCTCTCTATCTCCATCTCTCATTGTCTCTGTCTCTGTCTCGCTCTGTATCTGTCTCTGTCTCCATCTCTATCTGTCTCTATCTCCATCTCTCCCCGTCTCTGTCTCGCTCTGTATCTGTCTCTGTCTCTATCTGTCTCTATCTCCATCTCTCCCCGTCTCTGTCTCGCTCTCTCTCCTTTGTGTCTGTCTCTGTATCTGTTGCTCCCTCTGTCTCTATCTCTCTGTCTCTGTCTCTTTATGTCTGTCTCTCTCCTTATGTCTCTCTGTTGCTGTGTCTCTCTCTCCCTCTCTCTTTGTGTCTCTCTCTCCCCTCCCCCAGAGATCTCCACAAGCCCAGCCCCTCTCCCTCCAATAGTTCCTCAGCATCCAAGACAGGTACCTGGGCCCTCACAAACGCCCCCTGTCCCGCAAGCAGGGTGAACGTGGAATTGTTAAACATGATCTCAGCTGTGCTCACGACCAGGAGGTGGTTATGCGACGTCTGTGGAAGAGAGCGGGTGTGCACTGCACCTGGGCCCTGAGCACCACGCCTGTGCCCGGCGAAGCATCAGGACCCCACACACCTTGATGTACCAGCCAAACGAGAGGTTGCCTTTGAGGGTGGCATTGAATTCTTCCTGGATGCCAAAGAATGGGATGTCACACTTGATTCTCTGGCAGACAGCGATGGAGCAGTTCTGGGGAACGCAGGAGGGGAGGGGACGGGTAAGGAAGCAGAAGGCCAAGAACACCCCTCCCCACGTGCTCAGAGACCATACAGGTTGCAGCAGGGAAGCGCGCTGGGTCTCCATATGGCCCTGGGACTGACTTAGCTTCTCACCACCACTGGGTCCTTCTGAAGCTTAGCCAGAAAGTCGGTGTAAGGGGTGGGAAGTATTTCCTCGGTGTGGCACGTACTCGAGAGGCTCTGAGGAAAGAGACGCACTGAGAAGGGGCAGAGATGAAGGCGCCAGGGCCCATCTCTCAAGAGGTGAGATGGCTTGGGTCCAGGAGGGAGGGGGAGCAGCTCCAAAACCCAACAGTGGAGACAGAGGTGAGAGGAAGGCCCAGGGCGCTGCAGGAGTCAGGCCGAGCTCCGCTCACCTCGGAGAAAGTGACCTGGGGGCGGTCCCATATGATCGTCTGGTTCAGCCGGACGGGCACCAAGAATACCAGGCTGATGGGGAGGCTCCTCTGCCCCAGGTTTTTGACCTGCACCGGGGAGGGCGGGGTCAGGGCTCTGGCCGTCCTCCCCCACCAGCCTGGAAAATCAGCCTCCCCTCCCTATGGGGCAGGCCACAGGCCAGGGCGTCCTGCCCCTTCCTGTTTGAGAGAGTAGAGTGTACACCTAATATGCATTCCAGTGCCACATGGCCTGGTCTCCAGTCCTAGGTCTCCCACTTACTCGGTGGGAGACCTCGGGCGTGTTCTGTAAACCTCTCTGAGCCTCAGTTTCTTCATCTGTAAACTGGGGATCATGACAGTGCCCCACAGAGTCATTACGAAGGTAACACAAGATAATTACGTGCGTGCATGTCACATACATACGTGTGTGCATGTGTGCATACTGACAGCAGCGTGGACCAAGTCCCGCATACCACAGGCGCCTTGCGCACATTTTCCATCCCTGTTTCTGCATCGTCTACCATCGATTTTCCTCCCCAGCCTCCTTCTCAGGACCAAGATGCCCCAGCTCCCCACCTGATATTGATGCTGCATGACCCGACTGGTATTCTCTGAGGCCGTGAAGTTGATATATTTAGTGGAGACCTCATGGCTGAAGGGAGAAAGAAGGGACAGGAGGTGACAAAACATGATGGGTGCCCTGGGAGGGTGTCTCAGGCTAAGTGTGTAAGGAGCGAACAGGCACATGGGTAATGAAGGCCTGGGGGGTGGAGATGTGGTAGGGTGCAGGAGGATAGGGGAAGCAATGTATGCTGGACACACAGTGCGTGTCCATTTGGGCCACTTACACACACATGCACAAATGCACACCCATGCACGCATACACGCATGTAGACTCTCAGACACACACACGTGCACAAATACACACCCATGCACACATACATGCACATAGACCCTCAGACACACACATGCACAAATACACACTCATTCACACATACATGCACACATAGATCCTCAGACACACATACATGCACAAATACATACCCATGGACACACACCCATGCACACATATGCACATGAATCCTCTCACACACGCACAAATACACACCCATGCACACACACACATGCACATAGATCCTCACACACACATGCACAAATACACACCCATGCACACATACATGCACACAGATCCTCAGACACACATGCACAAATACACACACAAGGATCCTCACACACACATGCATAAATACACACCCATGTACACATACACATGCACATAGATTCTCACACAAATACACACCCATGCACACATACACACATGCACATAGATCCTCAGACACACAAATACACACACCCTTGCACACATACACATGCACATAGATCACACTCACATGCACACACGCCCATGCACACATACACACATACAGATAGATCCTCAGACACACACATGCACAAATACACATCCATACACACAAACATGCATAGATCCTCACACTCACACACCCATGCACACATACACACCCATGCACACATACACATGCACATAGCTCCTCAGACTCACACACACACAGACATGCACAGACTCTTGCACACAGATCAGTCATGTCCAGCCCAGAAGGGAGGCTCAGCTACAGTCCTGAAGCCAGCACCTGGTGACCACCATGTAGACAGCATATTTCACCGGCAGCTCCCGTTGGAATTCGGTTTTGTTGGTTCTGGACATGTTGTTCTCACTAGAGGGAAAGAGAGAGCTCCAGCAAGCTCTTGAGAACGGACAGTCTTTCCTCCTCCCTCTCCCTCACTCCCTGCCTCCAATCAGCCACCAAGTTCTGTTATCTCTGCGTCTGAAACCCCACTGTACTCCAGCCGCTGCCCCTGCCTAGCCCAGGCCCATCCCTCTCCACCTGGATGTCTACAGCCACCTTCCTCTAACTGGTCCCTGAATTCACACCTGCTCCCACCCCAATCGTCAGCCCTCCTGAAGAGTGATCGTTCTAACATGCCAATATGATTATGTCACTCCCAGAGGCGAAACTGCAAATCCCTAGCAACACCCATCAGCCATTTTGGGACATGGCCTGTATCTAACCACCACCAGCTCCTTCGACCCTGCATTTCATGCTGAGGCCACTCTTAAACACACCCGGATCTTCCCATCCCTGATACCTGCTTCCTGCCTTCTGTCTTCATGCCCGCCCTCAGTTCATGCTTTTGCTTTGTCTAAATATATTTTCTTTTTTCCCCCTTTCATTTTCTTTTTTAATTTTTATTTTATTTATTTTTAATTTTTTTGAGACTGGGTCTCACTCTGTTGCCCAGGCTGCAGTGCAGTGGCACAATCTCAGCTCACTGCAGCCTCCATCTTCCAGGTTCAGGCAATTCTTGTGCCTCAGCCTCCTGAGTAGCTGGGATTACAGGCATGCACCACCATGCCTGGCTAATTTTTGTATTTTTTGTAGAAACAGGGTATTGATATGTTGTCCAGGCTGATTTTGAACTCCTGGGTTCGAGTCATTGTTTTGCCTCAGTCTCCTAAAGTGCTGGGATTACAGGGCTGAGCCACCACATCCAGCTCCTAAATATATTTTCTTTAGGAATCTTCTCTGAACACCAGACTCCCAAGAACACTGGCCATCCGCCATCTAATCTTGCATCTCATACTGGATTTGAGATGCAAGATTAATGGCTAGTTTTCTTGCCTGTCTTTGCCACTCAATTATCATCTCTGAGAGGGCAGGAACCACCATCGTGTGATCCACCACCGTCCCACCAGCACTCAGCACAAGACCCAGCACGTGGTGGGTGCTCAGTGAGTGTTTGCTAAGTGAACAAATGCATTGAAGGGAGAACCAGTGGGCAGAGGGCAAAGGCCCACCCTGGGCCAGGGGCTGGGGCCTTAGAAGGGCAACTGCATGCAGAAGCCTGGCAGAGAGCACCTGGTCACATTGGCCTTGAGGAGCAGTTTGTTTCCAAGGGAAGCCTTAGAGTCCACATCAAATGTGATATTAAAGGTGACCTGGAATGGGAGAAAGGAGAAGCAATGATAGAAATAGGAGAGAAGAAATAACCCAAATGCCCGTCATCTGATTAATGGAGACATGAAATATGGCCCATCCATACAACAGGATATTGTTCACCAAATAAAAAGCAATGAAGGCCGAGCGTGGTGGCTCACGCTTGTAATCCTAGCACTTTGGGAGGCTGAGGCAGGTGGATCACCTGAGGTTGGGAGTTCGAGACCAGCCTGGCCAACATGGCGAAGCCCTGTATCTACTAAAAATACAAAAATTAACTGGGCGTGGTGGCAGGCGCATGTAACCCCAGCTACTTGAGAGGGTGAGGCACAAGAATCGCTTAAACCTGGGAGGCGGAGGTTGCAGTGAGCCAAGATTGCATCACTGCACTCCAGCCTGGGTGACAAAGTGAGACTCCATCTCAAAAAATATACTAAAAAATTTTTTTTAATGTAAAGCAATGAAGTACTGACACATACAACGATGTGAATGATCCTTGCTAAGTCCTTGCTTAACATTATGCTAGCAAAAGGATCACATACGGTATTATTTCATTTATATGAAATGTCCAGAACAGGCAAATCTATAGACACAAAGTAGATTAGTGGTTGCCTAGAGCTGGGGGAGATGGGAGGGTTGGGGTTGAGGGCCAACAGGAACAGAAGCTTTTTGTGAGGTAATGAAGATGTTCTGAAATGGATCATGATGATGGATGCAAGACCCTGTGAATTCACTCAAAGCCACTGAACTGTATGCTTTATTTTATTTTATTTTATTTTATTTTATTTTATTTTATTTTTGAGACAGGGTCTCACTCTGTTGCCCAGGCTAGAGTGCAGTGGTGTTATCATAGCTCGCTGCAGCCTCAACCTCCCAGGCTTAGAAGATCCTCCCACCCCAGCCTCCCAAGTAGCTGGGACTACAGGTGTGCACCACCAGCCCCAGCTAATTTTTACAGTTTTTGTAGAGACAGGATCTTGCCATGTCACCTAGGCTGGTTTCAAACTCTTGGACTCAAGCAATCCTCCTGCCTCGACCTCCTAAAGTGCTAGGATTACAAACATGAGCCACTGTGCTGGGTTTGAAATGTATGCTTTAAATAGGTGAATTGGATGGTATGTGAATTATATCTCAATAAAGCTGTTTTGTACAAAAAGGAATCACTAATAAAGAAGGGAAGAAGAAGAAAAGAATCCCCAAAGAAATCAAAGAAAAAAGGAGGGAAGGAGCCAGGAGTTCTGACCTCTGAGTTTTCTGGGAAGATGGGGTGGTTTATGCTGCAGCTGGTGCTCTTCAAGGCCCCAGGCACTTCGGTGGAGGAGGCAGACTCACAGGCCAGGCGCCAGGATCGCTGTGAGCGCTGGTTCTGGAAGGCAAGGGAGGCAAAGGCGGTGATATCCACCTCCAGCCATGAGGACGGTGAAGCAAAGGTCAGATGGAGCCTGAGAAGGATGTGGTTACCTGGAGCCTGGACACCTTCCGGTAGGACAGGCCAAGCGGGAAGAAGAAGGTGACCTGTGTCCTGTACGAGTCCTCGCCGTCATTTCTCACAGTCACTGTCACGTTGAACTCCCGGGGCCCACCCACCACGAGGCAGTCCAGGCTGTGGGAAGAAGACAGGCCGGGGGTGGGGCGCTGGGGGCTTCCCTGTGGCAAAGCCTGCTTCAGCGGAACGGAGACTCAGGGCACTGGATGAGAGACAACAGTACAGGGGCAGCCACACGGGACCTCAGAGCCCAGGAACACCCGGCTCCCTTGGGGGCCAGGAGGAGAACACAGCGGGTCATGGTCCGGGTCCTCCTCTGGAGGAGGTGTGGAGGAAAGGAAACTCACCTCATGAAACTGAAGGTGATGCTGAGGTCATCCTGGCAAATGTTGTCATTGCCACAATTCTTCTCAAAGGGAAACTTTTAAAAAAATGAATATGATCAAATGAAAGGAAAGGAAATAACCAAATGTTGTGAAATTAAACAATAAAATAAAATGTTGAAGTAAAATTAGATGCAATCAAATAAAATGAGTTTCAACCACCTTGGCCTCTGGTCTCTTCCACACCCCTGCGGGACCCCAACTCCGGACTCACTAAGGCTCTGAAGAATCTCTGAGCATCCTCAGCCAGCACCGGCCGGAGGTTCCCGAAAGCAGACAAGGGAGTTCCCACCAGAGAGAAGTTCAGGCGCAGCACAATGGGGCTCACTGGGTCCTCGATGCAATCCTAAGAGATAGCCGGGATTTGGGGATCTGCCCTCCTTAGCTCCCCAAGCCCACCCCATGCTTGGAGAACACAGGGTTCTGGCCACTCTCCTGCTCACCGGCAACTGTAGCTTCAGGGTCTCACAAGTCTGGGTCAGCCCCAAGGTCTTCGCCTGCCTGCGCGTGCTGTTCTTTGTCTCACCGAAGACAGCGCGGGAACGTGGGCGGCCGGAGTCCAGAGCCAGGTCGTAAGTCACAACACTCTGGATCTGCCCTGAAGGGACAGGGTGGCACAGCGGGTGAGCGGCCTGCCCCTCGGAGCCCGGCAGATGGGAGCTCAAGGCCCAGTTCCTCTGCTTCTCAGCTGTACGACTTGAGGTATGTTGTCTGAACTCTCTGAGTCTCCCTTGCTTGCTTCCTTCCTTCCTTCCTTCCTTCCTTCCTTCCTTTTTCCTTTCTTTCTTTTCTTTTCTTTCTTTCCTTCTTTCTTTCTTTCTCTTTCTTTCTTTTCCTTCCTCCCTTCCTTCCTTTCCTTCCTTCCTTCCTTTTTTCCTTCTTTCCTTTCTTTCCTTCTTTCCTTTTCTTCCTTTCCTTCCTTCCCTTCTTCCTTCCTTCCTTTCTTTTTAGTTTTTATTTTCTTTTTTGAGACAGAATCTCGCTCTGTTGCCCAGGCTGGAGTGCAGGGGTGCAATCTTAGCTCACTGCAACCTCTGCCTCCCAGGTTCAAGCGATTCTCCTGCCTCAGCCTCCCGAGTAGCTGGGATTACAGGCACATGCCACCACGTCCTGCTAATTTTTGTATTTTTAATAGAGATAGGGTTTCACCATGTTGGCCAGGCTGGTCTCGAACTAATCCACCTGCCTCAGCCTCCCAAAGCACTGGGATAAAAGGCGTGAGCCACTGCGCCTGGCCTCCATTCTTTATTTTTAAAGTGAGGATAATAATGATAATAATGACACCCTCCCAATGGTAAAAAGGAAATGAAACAGTGCTTATCAAGTATTTAGCACAGTGCCTTTTATACAATAAGTGCTCAATAAATGGTAGCTATTCTGTTACTCAATAAAAAATTTACTGTATTTTCTGGCTACTTTAAATTTTTTTTCTCTTTGTCTTTGGTCTTCAGCAGTTTGATTATAACATACATTGATATAATGTCCTTCATATTTATCCTGCTTTGATTTTGTAAAGAATCTTGATGTCTTTCATCAGTTTGGGGAATTTTTTTTTTAATGGACTTTCACTCTTGTCACCCTGGCTGGAATGCAATGGGGCGAGCTCAGGTCACTGCAACCTCCGCCTCCCAGTTTCAAGCGATTCTGCTTCAGCCTCCTGAGTAGCTGAGATTACAGATGCATGCCACCACACCTGCTAATTTTGTATTTTTTGTAGAGACGGGATTTCACCATGTTGGCCAGGCTGGTCTCAAACTCCTGTCCTCAGGTGATCCACCTGCCTCGGCCTCCCAAAGTGCTGGGATTACAGGTGTGAGCCACCGCAACTGGCCAGTTTGGGGAAATTCTTTTTTTATATTATTCTTATAATTTTATTAGTATGCATAAACAGTTAATGGACGGTTAATGGACAGATTAGTATGCATAAATGGTTACCAACTTGAATGACCTATCTTACCTACCCTGTAGAGAAAATACATGTTATTTTAGCTAACTTACCCAATGCGCATTCACAAGCTGGCTAAAACTATCATCTTGGACCCAAGTTGATACAATAGATAAATCTAACTTATATAATCACCCATTATATCTTAACAAAAAATAAATTTAAAACCATTAGCTAAAATAATGTCACTTTTCTTCAGCTTTTAAAATGCCTGTCCAACTTGCTTACTGGGATTAGAAGCAGAAGCCTGACAAAGAAGCATAAGATAAAAATACTGTGAGATTGTCCATCATTGATGCTTTGTTGATGGGATGTTCTCTCATACTGATGTATCAAAAATACATTTTGAAGAGTAAAGGGAGAAATATCTTCATCCAGTTTTTAAATTCCTTACCCCGTAAGTGTCCACATTAATAAGTCTTATGTCCAAGTGAAACATCATGACAATATCTGAGTTTTGCAATGTACACTACACTGAAAGGCAAATCAAATAGCAAAGTACTTAAGAATCTGGGAAATGCTACTCAATCCCCTTTTCTGCTTTATTCATCTGGACACAAGTACATAACCCTGGAAACAGAAAACATACTCTTGCGGTATTTCCAGAATAATAACAATTAACTTTTCCACCATGAATAAAAGCAGCCCATGCAGCCCAGGCCAACTACACAGAAATAGGCAGCTCCTATAAAAAGAGTAGCAGTCCTCTGGTCTGTCTCTCATTATCGCAAAGGTGGTTATCTCCACTGCAGTGTTGGCCCAACTTCCTCCACCAGGAGGTGGGAATAGACATTCTTGAACAGAAGACAGTCTGATCGCTTTCATTTTTGCAGCAGGATTTGTTCCAGTATTTATAATGGCATTTCAATGAGTCACCTATTCCACTGCATATTCTGATCAAATGACATCCAAGAGCTTAAGAAGATCATCACCCTGACTGGATATGAGCAAAAGGCTTGGCCTGGTACAAACTCTGGACAATCAATCAGTTGAGAGAAGTCTGTTGGTGGCACATCGCGTGGAAGAGGGCCTGGAACTGGCCACTTTTCTGGTTCTATCTTTTTTCTCATTTTCTCGTCCACAATTTCTACTTCTGTGCTATCCTTCAGTGCTTCTAAGATGAGATTAAAGTTTGTAGTGAGAGCCTGAACACGCTGAAAACCAGCAATCAGGGAAATAGGCAAGAAACCTTGCTCATCCATCTTTCCCCAAAGAAAGAAGTCTCGTTCCAAATTTTCTACACTGAAGTAATATTCAATTTGACGCTTAATATACTCTTTAAGCAATGCTTCTTCCACAGGATACACCTGTACACCTGTACCATCATCATAGTAATACATCATGCTGGTATTAAGTCCTGTTTGAAATGGTCAATCAGTCCTTTCACCATGTTCTTGATAACCATATGAATAGTCAAAGTTCAGTCGAGGATTTCCTCTGCCTGGTCCTCTTCCCCATCCTCCACCTCTTCCTCGACCTCTAAAGGAACCTCGGATATTACCACCCTCACTTCTCACACTGGAAACTTCATCTTGATCATCTCTTTTTTTCTCTGTCTCGCCTCCAATTTCGTGTATCATTTCTCCTATTGTTATGTGTTGGTTTATTTGCTTCAGGTTGACATCTTCAGCTGTTCCGGGATCCAGGTCTTTCTTGACTCTCTGATCTTACATCATCTAAGTAGAGTGGTAACCACTTGCGCTTATTAGCTCTCTTTCGTTGATTACTTGACTGAGCCTCATCCTCACTGACATTTTCACCAGGACCATTTAACTTTGTTTCCCGATTTTCTTTGCTCTCATTGTTACTTCTCTTTTCAACCTTCTCTTCTTTTTCTTTTCTATTTTGTAGCTTTTTATTTCCTTGGCTGAGGACACTCTGAAATCCAGTGTTCGCTGATTCACTTGGCGTTGGCCAATTCTCCATATCGCTGAAATCACTAGCCTTGTTGGATTTCTTTGTCTTGAGTTTTCCTGCTTTTATAATTTTGAGGAAACCGAACTCGGCTCCTTCCCTCGCCGGGCCACCCGCGGGAGTTGAGGGATTCGACCGCCCGGGTGCCACTCGGCCCGAAGGCCTGCCCCGCCCCAGCGGCCCTCCAAGTGCGAGGGATGACTAAGGGGACAACTCCCGGCTCACGGGCTGAGGCCGCTCCTACTGCGGGCTCAGGGGCGGGGCGCGCACTAGGCCTCTGTGGCTCGCGGCCTGTCCCCGCGGCGACGGTGGCCAAGGGCCTGAGCGGGCCGCGCACACGGCGCCGGTGCCGGGAGGACCGGACGCTTGATTTGCCCTTAGGCCCTAAAGCTGGGTCGCGGCTAGGCTAAGGGAGGGGACGCTGTGTCGCCCCCTGGCCTGGGGCGGCTCCCAAATGAAGTCGGAAATTCTTTAACATCTTTCCTATTCCATCCTATTCCATCTTTCCTATTCTGTCTTTCCTATTCTATCTTTCCTATTTTCTTTCTCTCACTCTCTCTCTCTCTCCTCCCCCACCACCACTTTCTGTAATTCCAATTACACGTTTGTTAGATCTTTCACCATATCCCACACATCTCTTATGATGTTTTTCTGTATTTTTCATTCTTTTTACCTGCATATTTATCCAGATACTTTCAAATGACTTGTCTTCTAGTTCACTAATTCTCTGTTCTGCTTCTAATCTGCTATAAATCTATTTACTGAATTCTTCATTTCAGTCATTGTGTTTTTTGGTTCTAGAGTTTCCATTTGACTCTATTTTATGAATTCCAGGTTTTTGATGAAGTTCTCATCCTTTCTCTTTTTTCTTGAAGATATTAATTATAGTTACCTTTTTAAAATTCCTATCCAATCATTCTAATTTCTGAATCACCTGTGGGTCTGTTTCTATTGTATATTGTTTCTCTTGGTTGCTAGTCAGTTGTCTCAATGGAAAGACCAAGGCATTTACCAAGGCCTCTCAAATCTCTGTCTCCCCAGCAGTGGGGAGCTGCTGAATTCTCTGATCAGCTCTTTGGCTTTTCAGTTGCTGTTTTCTACTGGGTTTCTTGGAGTACTGACCTGGGCATTCATGTCTTAGGAGTCAGCCAAAGAGTAGAGGGGGATTTCTATGTAGGTTTGGGGGTAACTCTTCTTCAATTCCCTACTCTCTAACATTTTGCTCTTAATTTCTAGCCATGCTAGCTGCCCTCATATCTGGAATGCTATCTCCTCAGCCTAGGAAAACTGCTCCTAGAAAGGTAATCATTTTTTAGGGATGGGTCTTGCTATGTTGCCCAGGCTGGCCTCAACCTCCTGGGCTCAAATGATCCTCCCACCTCAGCCTCTCAAGTAGCTGAGACTACAAGAAATTGCCATCATGCCCAGCTAATAATTTTACCTTTAAAGAGGATACAATTCTTTCTAGTACTGTCATTACTAGAGACAGTTATTCCTACTACTGTCACTACTAGAGACAGTTATTCTTAGTACTGTCATTACTATTCTCCCACCCCAAACACAATTCTACTCTTTGAGAATAGGAACAAGGGAAGAAGTCACCGGTGATAAAATGTGTATGTGAGTGCTTTGTAAATTTCTGTTTAGCTTCATCAATTCAATCTCCCCAAATAGGTTTTCTCTCCATTTATTAAAAAACAAAAACATGGTTTGTTCACAGGCATGGGGACCTCAGTCCTCCGGAGAACTGAGGGAGTAAGGAAGTGCCACATGCCCACCTCTTTAGGGAGGTCCACTGGACTTCCCCACCCAGCAGGGCAATAGCCCGCTCACTCAGGTAAGTCTTGGAGAAGGTTGTCAGAGCCTGTGAGAACTCAGTTCAGGACAGCCAGAAGGCTGGGCAGAGTGGGTTGCAGCACCCATTCATGTCCTCGGTCATTTAACCTCTTGAGACTCACCTTCTCTTAGCCGATCCCGTGTGCTCTTCTGGACACGGAGGCAGACTCTGACCTCCCCAGCTTCCTTGCCTTTCACCATCTGATCATTACACTCAAATACATTCCTTGCCACTTCCCTGGGATTGAACTCCATAGTTGCCTCTACTCTCAGTACTGGCTGGGACCTGCAGGGACACCAGAAAACCATCAGGGACCTTCAAACAAGAAACATTCCTTCAAGGGAGAATGTCTGGTTGACTCCAAAAGGCATTCTCACCTGACCAACAGCACGTGCCCCTGGGCTCCTACACTCAGGTCCACCAGTCCATCCATTGTGAGGTCCTGCCCCCCACTCAGTGACTGACCAAAATACTGGAGCCTGGAAGGGAGCTTGGAGCCTGCTATCCGCTGAGGGTAAAAAAGAGGTGGAGAGAGAGGGGTTAGGAAAGACAGGAGATATATAACTCAGTCATCCAGCATGACCCAGAGAGAGGTTCTCTAAGCTCTACTCAAGTCTCATCTCTTGCAACTAACCAAGGAACTAGGGCAGCTTAGACCTTATCAAGGAATTATTCACCTTTAGACCACAACCTCAAGAGGATACCCATAATTTCTTTTTTAAAAAAACTTTAAAAATAAAAATGGGGGTCTCACTTTGTGGCCCAGGCCGGTCTTGAACTCCTGGGCTCAAGCAATTCTGCCCTATCAGCCTCTCAAGTGCTAGGATTACAGGTGTGAGCCACCACACCCAACCCCAAGTTTCTATTAATTACCTGCATTTCCCTGGGTACAGGGAAAAGTAAAAGTATATTATTCAGCTCAGCTGAATTTCATTTATGTAGTCAGAATAATGCAAATACTGAATGTTGATCTAACCAAAATGATCACATAAACATGAGGAGTGAATGGGGGTAAAAGAGTGCTACTATGTGGCAAAAGGAAAACTGAAAAAGAGATCAATCTCCACCTTCCATGGTGGGAAGTCAGTGCTAAAACAAAAATCAAAAAGTAGCAAAATTATTATTATGTAATTTGAACAGATAGAGAATTGAAAGAGCTGAAAGTGGTTCTGTCAAGAGCAGGGGAAGTGAAGCCAAAACCATAGTGTATGTGGAAATTGTTGTTTCTTTAACAGTGAGCTTTTTGGAACTATTTTGACTCTTTAAAGTATGTGCAAGAGTAATATTGAAAAACTGACAGCCAAATAATAAATTTTAAAGAAATTTTAAAAGTGATTTTGTCATGTCCTTAATGCCAGTGAATTGGACACTTTTAATTATGGTATAAAAGTTATAAGACAAAGATATTAAAAATAACTATAGCTAAAATTATGTTACTGGATACACAATATAAATAACTGTAAATTGTGAATCAATAACATAAAACATGTAGTGGGGAATAAAAGTATAAGGTGTATGTGATTTAAGTTCAGTTGTTATCAGCTTAAAATAGACCATGATAATTATAAGATGTTTTGTGGAAAACACAAAGAAAATACCTTTAGAAGTTATATACACAAAAAGAAAACAGAATGAAAGCATATTAATACAAAAATTAACAACAATAAAACACAAAGGAAGACAGCAGGGAAGAAAAGAGGGACAAAAGACCTACATGACAAACAGAAAACAATTAATAAAATTGCAGTAGTAAATCCTTCTCTAACAATAATTACTTTAAATGTAAACAGAAGTAAACTCTCAAAACAGAGTGGCGAATTAATAAAAATGCAAAATCCAATTATATGCTGTCTACAAGATACCCACTTTGTATTTACTGACACTTAGGCTAAAAGTAAAGGAGCAGAAAATGCTATTCCATGAAAATGGCAACCAAAAGAGAGCAGAATGACATGCTAATACAGACAAAATGACTTTAAGTCAAGAAACAAATTATGATATTATATAATGATGAAATGGCCATTTCACCAGGAGTTGTAACAATTAATTATATACACACCCATCAGACATCTAAATATATAAAGCAAATAATGACAGAGCTGAAGGGAGAAATAAACAGCAATTCAATAGTAAGAAACTTCAAAATCCTACCTTCAATAGCAAGTAGAACAACTAGGCAAAAAAAAAAAAAAAGAGAGAGAGAGAAATAGTACATTTGAATGACACTATGGACCAAATGGCCTTAACAGACATATACAAAATACACAAGCTAACTACTGCAGAATATACATGCTTCTCAAGCACACATGGACCATTCCCCAGGACAGACCACATATTAGGTCACAAAACAAGTCTTAGCAAATTTAAAATGATTGAAATTATATCAAGAATCTTTTCCAACCACAATGGAACGAAACTAAAATTCAATACCAGAAGAAAAACTGGAAAAAATATACATATGTAAAAATTAAGCAATACACCCTTGAACAACCAATGGATAAAAAAAGAAATTAGAAAATAATTTTTTTATCCATTGATATAAATGAAAACAAAAATGTAATATACCAAACTTACTGGGAGGCAGCAAAAGCAGTACTAAAGGGAAGTTCAGAGTGATAAACACCTAACTTTAAAATAAAAAGAAAGATTTCAATTACAAAACCTAACTTTACACCTCGAAGAATGAGAAATAAAAGAACAAACTAAACCTAAAGTTAGTAGAAGGAAGAAAATAACAAAGATCACAGAAAAATACATCAAATAGAGAATAGGAAAAAAATCAATGAAATTAAGTTGATTTTTCAAAAAGATAGAATTGACAAGCTTTGGCCAGGTGCGGTGGCTCATGCCTGCAATCCCAGCACTTTGGGATGTCGAGGCAGGTGGATCACCTGAGATGAGGAGTTCAAAACGAGCCTGACCAACATGGTGAAACCCTGTCTCTACTAAAAATATGAAAATCAGTCAGGTGTGGTGGCACATGCCTGTAGTGCCAGCTACTCGGGAGCCTGAGGCAGGAGAATCACTTGAATTTGCGAGGTGGAGAATGAAATGAGCTGTGATCATGCCACTGCACTCCAGTCTGGGCAACAGAGCAAGACTCCGTCTCAGAAAAAAAAAAAAAAGAATTGACAAGCTTTTAGGTAGACCAAGGAAAAAGGGAGAAACAACAGAAACAAAAGATAAGTAAAATTATAAATGAAAGAACATACAACTGATGCCATAGCAATAAAAAGGATCATAAGAGACTACTGTGAACAATTATATGTTCACAAACTCGATAACCTTGAAGGAATGGATAAATTCCTAGAAATATACAACCTACCAAGCCTGAATCATAAGGCAATAGAAAGTTTAAACAGATCTATAATGAGTAAGGAGATTGAATCAGTAATCAAAGTCCTCCTAACAAAGAAAAGCCCAGGACCTGATGGCTTCTCAGGCAAATTCTACCAAACATTTAAAGAAGAATTAATATCAATTCTTCTCAAACTCATCCAAAAAATTGAAGAGAAGGAAATACTTCCAAACTTATTGTATGAGGCAAGCACTATCCTGACACTAAATCCCAACAAATACACCATGAGAAAAGATCACTACATGCCAATTTCCCTATTGAACATAGATCCAAAATCCTAAATAAAATACTAGCAAACTGAATTCAATAGCACAAAAGGATCATACACCATGACCATGTGGGTTTTATTCCTGGCACACAAGGATGGTTCAACATATGCAAATCAATAAATGTGATGTACCACATTAACAGAATAAGGAATTAAAATAACATGATCATATCAATAAAAAAAAGAAAGCATTTAATAAAATTAAACATCTGCCTTAGCTTATTTGGTATAACAAATAACATAGACTGGATGGGTTACAAGCAATAGAAATTTATTTCTCATAGTTCTGAAGACTTGTGACATCCAAAATCAAGGGGCAAGCAGATTCAGTACCTGATGAGAGCCTATTTTCTGGTTCATTGGCAACCATCATTTTGCTTTGTCTAAGGGCACTAATCCTATTCATGAGGGCCACACTCTTATGACCTAAACACCTTCCAAAGGTCCCATCTACAAATACCATCACACAAGGAATTAGGCTTCAACATATGAATTCAACTTATGGCTTCAACATATGAATAGCAAGACACAAACATTCAGGCCGCAGGAATAGCCACTCATGATTAAAAACCCTCAACAAACTAGAAACACAGGGAAATTACATCAACATGATGAAGAACATAAATAAAAAGTGTCTGGTTAACATCATACCCAGTGGTGAAAAATTGATTTTACCACTAAAATTAGGAACAAGGCAAGGATGCCCACACTCACCACTTCTATTCAACACAGTACTGAAAGTCCAAGTCAGAGCAATTGAGCAAGAAAAAGATAAGAAACGCATCCAAGTTAGAAATAAAGAAAAAAATTGTCCCTGTTTGCAATTGACATGATCTTATACATAAGAAACTTGTTACAAATACTCTACAAAAAAGTTATCAAATTTAATAAACAAATTTAGTAAAGTTATGGAATACAAAATGAACATATAAAAATTAGTTGTATTTCTATACACTAATGACAAACTATCTGAAAAAGAAATTAATCCCATTTACAATGGCATCAAAAAATAAAATACTTACAAGTTAATATAACCAAGAAGGTGAAAAATATGTGCACTAAAACTATAAAACATTGATGAAAGAAAATGAAGATAAAAATCAAGGGAAAGATATCTCATATTATGGATTGAAAGAATATTTTTTAAAGGTCCATACTACTCAAAGTGATCTATAGAGCCAATGTAATTCCTACCAAAATCCCAATGGCATTTCTTACAGAAATAGGAAAAACAATACTAAAATTATGAAGTCACGAAAGCCCTCAAATAGCCAAGACAATCTTGAGCATATACAATAAAGGTAGAGGTATCACACTACTTGACATCAAAATACACTACAAAGGTATAGTCAGCAAAACAGCATGACACTGGCATAAAAACTGAGACACTGACCAATGGAACAGTATAGAGAGCTCAGAAATGACCCCATGCATTTACAATCAACGAATTTTCAACAAAGGTGCCAAGAGCATACAATGGGAAAAGGACAGTCTTTTTAACCAATGGTGTTAAGAACACTGGATATCCACAGGCAGAAGAATAAAACTGAGCCTTTATCTCAAACCAAATACAAAAATCAAAAGCGTTGGGCT
>NW_012102476.1:4142371-4153942 GCF_000951045.1 Mandrillus leucophaeus | reverse complement strand
AAAGATGTTCTGAATAAATTATAGTCTGGCGGAGTGCAGTGGCTCACACCTGGAATCCCAGCACTTTGGGAGGCCAAGGTGGGAAGATCACTTGAGCCCAGGAATTGGAGACCAGCCTGGGAAACATAGAGAGACCCTGTCACTGCAAAAGAAATTTAAAAATTAGCCAAGCATGGCAGCATACACCTGCAGTCACAGTCAGGAGGCTGAGGCAGGAGGATCACATGAGCCTGGGAGGTCAAGGCTGCAGTGAGCCATGATTGCACCACTTCACTCCAGCCTGCGTGACAGACCAAGACCTTGTCTCAAAAAAAAAAATAATAATAAATACATTTTAATCCAGTGTCTGGATTAAAGACATTTTAGTGTCTTTTTTGAAAACAAAAATTACATGTAATGTTACATTCTTGCCTGTTCTGTTGACAGCATTAATTGATCCATTGAATTTCTTTTCCTTTTTTTTTCTTTTTGTGACACAACTTTTAGTCTCACTTGCATTTATGTGTGTTTTTCAGACCACAATTAATAATTATATTGAAAATGTAGCAGCAATTGTCTTGAAGTATGTTCACATATTATTGGACACTAACACTACATTGGACTCACTTGTGTGAACTCACTGTTAAACATGATTTAAAAGCCATTAAGAGTACCTTGCAGCCAGGCATGGTGGCTTACACCTGTAATCCCAGCACTTGGGGATGCTGAGACAGGCAGATCACAAAGTCAGTAGTTCAAGACCAGACTGGCCAATATGGTGAAACCCCATCTGCACCAAAAATACAAAAATTAGCTGGGCATGGTGGCACATGCCTGTAATCCCAGCTACTCAGGCGGCTGAGGCAAAAGAATCTCTTGCCCAGGAGGCAGAGGTTGCAGTAAGCCAAGGCCATGCCACTGTACTCCAGTGTGGGCAACAGGGCAAAATTCTCCATCTCAAAAAAAAAAAAAAGAGAGCTTACCTTGCATTAGCACTCTTAAAAATGCTAATAGACATCACCGTTAGCTGTGAAGGTTTGAGTTTCATATGTCCACACTGATATTCTTATCAAAAATTTCTACATTAGCTTCAAATATTCAGTTTAAAACTCAAACTTTGAGATTTTTGTAGTTTTTAGTTGGTTCATTTTGAAAATTTAATATGTTGATGGAAGTTTTAAATTATCATCATTATTTTACAAAATGATGGAGGAGGAGCTAAAAATCCTTGTTAGTTAAGAGAATTATGAAGGGTCAAAAAACTTCCTCATTAGGACACAAGGAAAAAGGATGGCCTGCTAAATCATGCAAAAATGCTTTTTGGTACCTTGGATTAGTCATATAATAGCTATAGCAAGAAATAGATACCATGAACAGACCAATAACAAGCAGAGAGATTGAATCAGAAAGAGCCCAGGACCAGAAGGTTTCACAGCTGCATTTTAACAGACATTCAAAGAATTGGTACCAATGCTATTGATGCTATTCCAAAAGACGGAGAAAGAGGGAATCTTCCCTAAATCATTCTATAAAGCCGGTGTCACACTAATACCAAAAACAGAAAAGGACATAACAAAAAAAAGAAAACTACAGAACAATATCCCTGATGAACATAGAAGCAAAAATCCTCAACAAAATACTAGCTAACCAAATCCAACAGTACATCAAAAAGATAATACATCACGATCAAGTCGGTTTCATCCCAAGGACGCAGGAATGGTTTAACATATGCAAGTCAATAAATGTGACATATCACATAAACAGAATTAAAGACAAAAACTATGTGATCATCTCAATAAATGCAGAACAAGCATTTGATAAAATCCCTTTATGATAAAAATAAAGCTTTCAGTAAATTAGACATAGAGGGGACTTATCCCAAAATAATAAAAGCCATATCTGACAAACCCACAGCCAATTTCAGATTGAAGGGGGAAAAGTTGAAAGCATTCCCCCTAAGAACTGGAACAAGACAAGGATGCCCACTTTCAGCACTTCTATTCGACACAGTACTGAAAGCCCCAGCCAAACCAATCAGGCAAGAGAAAGAAACAAAGGGGTCCAAACTGGAAAAGCGGAAGTCAAACTAGAGCTGTTTGTCAATTATATGATCGTTTACCTAGAAAATCCTAAAGGCTCATCCAAAAGATTCCTAGATCTGATAAACAATTTCAGTAGTCTCAGGTTACAAAATCAATGTATGCAAATCAGTAGCACTGCTGTACACCACCAACAACAAAGCTGAGAATCAAATCAAGAACTCAATCTCTTTTATAACAGCTACAAAAATAAAATAAAATACCTGGGAATATAGTTAACCAAGAAGATGAAGCTCCATACAAGGAAAACTACAAAACACAGCTGAAATAAATTATAGATGACACAAACAAATGGACACATGCTCATGGATAGGAAGAATCAATATTGTGAAAATGACCATACTGCCCAATCTACAGATTCAATGCAATTCCCATCAAAATACCAACATCATCTTTCACATAACTAGAATAAAACAATCCTAAAACTCATATGGAACAAAAAAAGAGCCCAAATAGCTAAAGCAATGCGAAGCAAAAAGAACAAATCTGGAGGCATCACAGTACCAGACTTCAAATTATACTACAAGGTTATAGTTACCAAAACAGCATAGTATTGGTATAAAACTAGGCACTTAGACCCATGGAACAAAGTAAAGAACCCAGAAATAAAGCCAAATACTTTCAGCCAACTGATCTTTTACAAAGCATACAAAAACAAATTGGGAAAAGGACACCCTATTCAGTAAATGTTGCTGGGAAAACAGGCAAATCACATGTAGAAGAATGAAACTGGATCCCCTTCTCTCAACTTATACAAAAATCAACTCAAGATGGATCAAAGACTGAAATCTAAGACTTGAAACCATAACAATTCTAGAAGATAACATTGGAAAAACTCTTCTGAACATTGGTCTAGGCAAATAATTCATGACTAAGACCCCAAAAGCAAATGCAACAAAACCAAAAATAAATAAATGGGACCTAATTAAACTAAAAAGCTTCTGCACAGCAAAGAAATAATCATCAGAGTAAACAGACAACTCACAGAATGCAAGAAAATATTTGCCAACTACGCATCTGATAAAGGACTACTATCCAGAATCTATAAAAAGCTCAAACAAATCAGCGAGGAAAAACAAATAATCCCATCAAAAAGTGGGCAAAGGATATGAATAGACAGTTCTCAAAAGAAGATATACAAATGGCCAACAAACATATGAAAACAATGCTCAACATCACTAATCATCAGGGAAATGCAAATTAAAACTACAATGAAATACCACCTTACTCCTGCAAGAATGGCCACAACTAGAAAGTCAAAAAACAATAGATCTGGCATGGATGTGGTGAAAAGGGGACACTTTTACACTGCCAGTGGGAATGTAAATTAGCACAACCTCTATGGAAAACAGTAAGGAGATTCCTTAAAGAACTAATAGTAGATCTACCATTTGATTCAGTAATCCCACTACTGGGTATCTACTCAAAGGAAAAGAAGTCATTATATGAAAAAGATACATGAACATGCATGTTTATAGCAGCACAATTCACAACTGCAAAGATACGGAACCAACCAACCTGTGGTACCCATCGACCAATGAGTGAATAAAGAAAACATTTTTTATATATATACACACACACATATACACACACACACACACACCATGGAGTACTACTCAGCCATAAAAAGGAACGAAATAATGTATTTTGCAGCAACTTGGATGGAACTGGAGGCCATTATTGAAGTAACTCAGGAATGGAAAACTAAATATATGTTTTCATTTAAAAATGGGAGCTAAGCTATAAGGATGCAAAGACAAGAGTGATACAACGGACTTTGAGGACTTGGAGAAGGGGAGTCTGGGAGGAGGTAAGAGACAAAAGACTATATATTTGGTACAGTGTACACTGCTTTGATGGCAGGTGCACTAAAATCTCAGAATTCACCACTATAGAATTCATCCATGTAACCAAAAAACACTTGTACTCCAAAAAGCTACTGATTTTTTTTTAAATCATATAACTATAGTTCACTCAGTACTTGCTTAAATTTTAGATAATAACTATAGTCCATTCAGTACTTGCTTAAATTTTAGAAAAGCTATATAAATTACTGGTATATAACTTGAAGATTGCTCTGGCTGGGCGCAGTGGCTCACATCTATAATCCTAACACTCTGAGAGGCCGAGGCAGGAGGATGGCTTAAGACCAGAAGACCAGGCTGGCCAACATAGTGAGACTTCATCTCTACAAAAAATTGAAAAATTAGCCAAGCGTGGGGGTGCACACCTATATTCTCAACTACTTGGGTGGCTGAGAAGGGAGAATTGCTTGAGCCCGGGTGTCAAGGCTGCAGTGAGCTGTGATCTCGTCACTGCACTCCAGCCTGGGCAACCGAGGGAGACCCTGTCTCAAAAAAATAAAAAGAAAGCGACAGAGACAGAGAGAAAGAGAGAGAGAAAAAAAGAAAGAAAGAAAGAAAGAAAGAAAGAAAGAAAGAAAGAAAGAAAGAAAGAAAGAAAGAAAGAAAGAAAGAGAGGATTGTTCTTCCTTAAGAAAGAGAGAGAAAGAGAAAAAGAAAGAAAAGATTGTTCTTCCTTAAGAAAGAGATAGAAAGAGAGAAAGAAAAGATTGTTCTTCCTTTAAGAAAGAAAGAAAAGAAGAAAGGAAAGGAGAAAAGAAAGAAAAGAAAAGATTGTTCTTCCTTTGGCTAATTAAGTAATGCCCTCACAGCACTAGATTGCATGGTGCACTTACTGGATAAACTCAATAGTGCCTCTAGTTGGGTTGATTGAGGATGTCTGAAAAGTGCTCACAGAGCCCAATGCCTGCTATTGCACAACAGATGAACATTTTCCTTTCTACACTGAGAATTTTCTTCTGTTTTTAGTGTGGTTTATTTTTGGCTCAGAAATAGTTGCTGTGATGAAAATATTCCTTTGTTAGAAAAGACAGTAGCTACAACATCGTTTTGAAAGAACCATGAGCATGAGCTATTTTTAAAAGCCATAAGAAGTGGTTTGTTTATTTGTCAGGGTTAATTCTTGATTATGTTAACACTGTTTTATGATAAGGTGACTTTTTTAGATTCAAGTCAAAGAAGTTCTCTATTTTTATCATTACAGATCACAGTCACGACCTAGTGAGTTCTGCATACTGACTCATGTACTGAAACCTTAAATAAGTTAGCAAGAAAAGCAATAGTTTTCTGAAGCCATGATATGGGTGATGCACAGTTCATACTCAGATTATAATAAAGCTCTTCATAATTGTGAATTATAGAACACTACTTTTTATAAAACCATATTTTTAGGGATATTTAGGAGTGATATAGAACTGGTAAATTAGTAAAATAAGTTTTACTGGATTTTTGTATATAATCATCTCTAGTACTCTGGAAATTGAGGATTCATTATGCTGTGATCAACTTCAAATACTTTTTAGTTCCAAATATATGAGTTAATAAAACTTGCTTTTACGAGTATGTGCCAAATTGGGCAACATCAATGGATTTTCTAAAACGAATGTAAGTGTCTTTCATTTAATGTTATTTGACTCTAATAAAATGCAGGATTTTGTATATATAAATGACAAAGTTATAGTACTTAAAATAGTATGGTACTAGCATAAAGATAGACATATAGACCAATGGAACAGAATAGAGAGCCCAGAAATAAACCCATCCATATGGGTCCAACTGATTCTCCAAAATAATACCAAGAATACACAATGGGTAAAAGATACTCTCTTAGATAAGTGGTACTGGGAAACTGGATATACGAATGCAAGATAATGCAACTTGACTCTTACATCACACACAAAAATCAATTAAAAATGAATTAAAGACTTCAATGAAAATGTAAAACATCTAGAATAAAACTCAGAGGAGAAGCTGTAAAGATGGTGGTTTGAGCAATGAGTTTATGGCTATGATACCAAAAGTACAGGCAACAAAAATAACCAAATCTGACTGCATCAAACCAAGTGAGACTTCTACAGAGCAAAGGCAACAATAAGCAAAGTAAAATATAACCTACAGAATGGGAGAGAGTATTTGCAAACTATGTATCTGATAAGGGGTTAATCTCCAAAATACATAGTGAACTCATACAACTCAATAGCAAAATATCTAATAACTTTTTTTTGAGACACGATCTCCCTCTGTCTCCCAGGCTACAGTGCAGTGGCACAATCTCGGCTCACTGCAACCTCCGCCTCCCGGGTTCAAGTGATTCTGCTGCATCAGCCTTCCGAGTAGCTGGGATTACAGGCCACCACAGCCCAGCTAATTTTTGTATTTTTAGTGGAGATGAGGTTTCACCATGTTGGCCAGGCTGGTCTCAAACTCCTGACCTCAGGTGATCCGCCTGCCTCGGCTTCCCAAAGTGCTGGGATTACAGGCATAAGCCACCGCGCCTGGCCTTAATAACTTGATTTAAAAATAGACTTAAGGGCTTGAAGAGACATTTTTTTCAGACACAAAAATGCCCGATAGATACGTGAAAAGATGCTCAACATCTCTAATCATCAGGGAAATGCAAATCAAAGCCACAATGAAATATCACTTGCACACCTGCTAGCCTGGCTATTGTCAAAAAAACAAAAGACAAGTGTTAGTAAATACATGGAAAAATCGGAACCTTTGCACACTGTTGGTGAGAATGCAAAATAGTGCAGTCCCTAGGGAAAACAGTATGTAAGTTCCTCAAAAAATTAGAAATAGAACTACCATATGATTTAACAATCTTCCTTCTGGTTATTTATCCAAAGGAATTGGGATTATGATCTCAAAGAGATAGGAACATGCCCATGTTCATTGCAGCACTATTCACAATAGCCAGGATGTGAAAACAACCTAAATGACTATCAACAGATGAGGGATTTTTTTCCTCCCCTCTCTACCAGGAAATGATGGATTTTTTTAATGTGGTATATACACACAGTAGGATACTATTCAGCATTAAAAAAGAAAGACATCAGCCTGGGCAACATAGGAAGACCCCATCTCTACAAAAAATAAAAATAAATTAGACAGACAGAGTGGCATGGGCCCACAGTCCCAGCTACTCAGGAGACTGAGGTGGGAGGGTCGCTTGAGCCCAGGAGGTTGAGGCTTCAGGGAGCCATGTTTGCACTGCTGCACTCCAACCTGCATGACAGAACAAGACTTTGTCTCAAAAAAAAAAAAGAAGAAGAAGGAGGAGGAGAAGAAAAAGAAGAAAGATATTCTTTCATTTGTGACAACATGGATGAACCTGGAGGACATTATTCTAAGTGAAATAAGCCAGTCACAGAAGGATAAATATGGCATGGTTTCACTTATATGAGTTATCTAAAATAGGCAAACTGGCCAGGTGCAGTGGTTCACGCCTGTAATCCCAACACTTTGGGAAGCCAAGGCAAGTGGATCACTTGAGCCCAGGAGCTCAAGACCAGCCTGGACAACATGGCAAAACCCAGTCTCTACAAAATATACAAAAACTAGCCAGGCATGGTGGTGTATGCTTATAATTCCAGCTACTCGGGAGGCTGAGACGGAAGAATCGCTTGAACCCAGGAGGTAGAGGTTGCAGTGAGCCGAGTTGGTGCCACTGCACTCCAACCTGGGCGACAGAGTGAAACTTCGTCTCAAAAAATAAAAAAATAAGATAACCAAACTCATTGAAGCAAAGAATACAATGGTGGCTGCCAGGGGCTGGAGAACAATGAGGAGTTGCTAATCAATGGGTATACATTTTCAGTATGCAAGATGAAGTTCAAGAGATCTGCTGTACAACATTGCACCAATAGATGACAGTATTACATTGTGCATTTTAAAATCTGTTAAGATTTTAAATAAAAAAACTTTTAAACATAAAGAAAGAAAAACGTGAGGCTGGTAAAAACCCAGAGACCAGAGGCCAGAAGACTAGATGGTCTCAGGTGGCTATGGTGGGAAAGAGGATGGCACAGGAAAGATGGAACCGACTGTAAGGGTCCCACTAGACAGTGAGCTCCACCTGGCAGGAGACAGAAAGCCAACTTACAGAGGAAAACAGTTGTCAGGGCCAGAATATAGGGAGACAAGTCATCAGAATGGGCTCCATGCTTTGCAAGACTCAGTGCAAAAAAATGTAGGACCCCTTATTGAAAAATTATTAAGAATTGAAGATGGCAATAGCAGAGCATGAAGCGAAGCACAGGGCCCTTCTGAAAGAGCGGCACGTGTGACTGCACAACTCCACATCTGTGAAGTGTGCAATACTGTAAGGTGGCCAACCTCATAAGTTTCCCAGGATGTGGGATTTCAGTGCTAAATCTGGGACAGAGCTAGGCAAACTAGAGCTCTTGGTCACCTTACCAGGACCAAGATTCAGAAGAAAGGAATGCCTGCATCCCAATACTGCTAGCTTGCCATGTGCCATCGCTGGGCCTTGCTCTACTCATCTACAAAGTGGGAGTGATGAGGCTATCATGTACCTCCTATTGCTGTAGAAATAATCAATCTGGAACTAAGAGTCTTTGAGATTTTTGTGATGTGTGTGTGTGTGTGTGTGTGTGTGTGTGTGTGTGTGTGTGCCTGCACGTGCAAGTCTGACTCTGTCACTCCGGCTGCTGGAGTACAGTGGTGTGACCAGGGCTCACTGCAGCCTCAACCTCCCAGGCTTAAGCAATCCTCCGGCCTCAGCCTCCAGAGTAGCTGGGACCATGGGTGTGTGCTACCACACCTGGCTAATTTTTTTTTCTTTTTTTTTTTGGAGAGATGGGTTCTCACTATATTGCCCTGACTGGTCTTGAACTCCTGGGCTTAAACAATCCTCCCAACTCAGCCTTCCAAAGTGCTGGGATTACAGGCATGAGCCACCAGGCCCAGTCACATGTTATTATTTTTGAAGGTTCTGAAAGGAGTACTGTGAGAACTTATCTAGCAGCTGTGGGCACACTGAATTAGAAGGAGAAAGATCAACAAAGAGGCTACTGTCATGGCAAGGACAGTGATCAGGTCTCACCTGGCTATGGGAGGGGCTGATGCCAAATCCTGAGGTTCCATGAAACAGGTAAACAGCACCCTGGTTGTCCTCCTCTCCTGGGGCCCCAATGGCCACATCCGTCAGCTTGTCTCCATTCACGTCCCCCAGCACTGTTAGGGCTGCCCCAAAGCGGCCCCAGGGTTGGCCCTGCTCCCCGTAGAGAACAGCATCACACTGCCACCGACCCCTCTGCTAAACACAAACAGTATCAGGCACAAACTCAGGCGACCCCACCACCCACACCAGGCCCCACCCAGCCCAGGTCCCATCGCCACTCACCGCCCTGGGCAAGGGGCACACAGACACCTGGCCCCCTCGGGTCTGCTCATAGTAATAGGGGGCCCCGATGAGGACAAGGTCAGTGCTGCCGTTGCTGTCCACATCCACGGAGCAGAGGGAGGCCCCGAAGTAGGCGCCGATCTGAAAGAGACAGGGCCATAATCACACACCTCTTCCCACCTAAAGCAGATGTGGGGGTTTTCTCTCTGTGAAGAAAAGTTATGTCTGCTGGAGAATCCCTCTGGAGATGTGATCTGCTATATGGTTCATGATAAATTATCATTTGAATGTGCTACCAGCTAAAGGAACCTATATAATAAGCCTGGCAGAGTGGTTTCTGCCTGTAATCCCAGCTACTCAGGAGGCTGAAGGGGGAGGATCCCTTGAGCCAAGGAGTTTAAGGTTGTAGTGAGCTTTGTCACCATTGCACTCCAGCCTGGGCAACAGAGCAAGACCCCAACCTCTAAGTGTGTGTATATATATATGTATACACACATATATATATATATGTTTTTAATAATTTAAAAGATAAAGAATAAAGAAGCCTATAGTAGAGTCAATGAGCAGTGCGTGAGGATTTACCCCAGATGGTATTCCTGGGAGATTATTAAGGCAGCAAAGAAGGATTTGGGTTGGAAAATACAGATAGAAAATTCTAGAAGAGCAGACAGAATACCACCCTTTCAATATATTAGGAATCTTAGGGGGGGTAAAAAGTCAAAGTTGGCACTCTAAGAAGGCTAATAACTGACTTAGATTAAAAATAACTATTGCTACCCAGGAATATTTGTTGTGATATTAAGAAATGCTGTTTACCCACAAGTAAAAAGATGTATCGAATATCTTCAAGGTCAATATGTAGAATTCATCCATAAGATTCACCTATTTAATCACCCATTCATTCATTCATTCATTCATTCATTCACCAAATGTGTTTCTTATTGCTAAGCACACAGCTGGGTAATAGAGAAACAGCGCCTTCCAGGGCCTGAGCTCAGTGCAGCCAGGTGGAGGGGAGGAGAGTAATCGATGGATTAACAGGGAGATGTGTACAGCAATTTCAAACTGGGACAAGTTCTAGGAAGGGAATGTGCAGGGGACATCATGCCACGGCTCTGCAAAGTGATTTCTGCCTCATACACCATTGAGGGATGATTCATTGATAATTCAATACAGGCATTTAAGCTTTATCCTAAAGTCAACAGAATTTTTATTGTTTTTTAGGTCAGATTTATTGGGGAAGAGTTTACATACAATAAAATTCAGGCTTTTAGTACATAGTTTTATGAGTTTTGACAAACATACAAAGTCATATAACTGGCCGGATGCCTCCCAGCACTTTGAGAGGCCAGTGGGTGGATCACCTGAGGTCAGGAGTTTGAGACCAGCCTGGAAATCATGGTGAAACCCCATCTCTACTAAAAATACAAAAATTAGCTGGGCATGGTGACTGTAATCCAGCTACTTGGGAGGCTGAAGCAGGAGAATTGCTTGAACCCAGGAGGTGAAGGTTGCACTCCAGCCTGGGCAACAGAACAAGACTCTGTCTCAAAAACAATAAAGTCATATAACCAACACCACAGTCAAAACAGAAAATAGCTTCTTCATCCCCAAAATATTCCCTTCTGCCCCATCATAGTCGATCTCTCCCCTCCAACTACCAACATCTGGCAACCACTCAACTGTTTTCTGCTCTTATTGGCTTTTCTGGAATGTCATATAAATAGAATTATATTGTATGTGGCCTTTTTAATTTGGCTTCTTTCACCTACAATAATGCATTTAAGATTCATCTGTGTTGTCGCATGTATTAGTAATTTGCTCTCTTTTATTGCTGATTAGTATTCCCATTGTATAGGTGTGCCACAGTTGGTTTATCCATTTCTTAGTTGAAGGACATGTTGGTTTTTTCTAAGGGGTGATTATTAATAGAGCGACCAGAAACGTTTGCATACAGGTTTTCATGTGGACATCTGTTTTCATTTCTCTTAAGTAAAGGCTTAGGAGGCTGGGCGCAGTGGCTCACACCGGTAATCCCAGCACTTTGGGAGGCTGATCACGAGGTCAGGAGATCAAGACCATCCAGGCTAATACAGTGAAACTCTGTCTCTACCAAATATAGAAAAATTAGCCAGGCATGGTGGCGGGCGCCTGTAGTCCCAGCTACTTGGAAGGCTGAGGCAGGAGAATGGCGTGAACCCAGGAGGCGGAGCTTGCTGTGAGCCAAGATCATGCCACTGCACTCCAGCCTGGGCAACAGAGT
>NW_012102476.1:4138503-4139691 GCF_000951045.1 Mandrillus leucophaeus | reverse complement strand
GTGGTGGCAGATGCCTGTAATTCCAGCTACTCGGGAAGCTGAGGCAGGAGAATCTCTTGAACCCGGGAGGCAGAGGTTGCAGTAAGCCGAAATTGCACCATTGCACTCCAGCCTGGGCAACAGAGCTAGACTCTGTCTAAAATATAATAAAATTTAAAAATTAAAAAAAATTAAAAAGTGAGTTAAAGGCTTAAATGTAAGATCCAACACTATAAACTATTAGAAGGAAACATAGAGGGAAAGCTTTGTGATATTGGTCTGGGCAATTATTTTTTTATATGATCCTGAAAGCACAAGCAACAAAAACAAAAACAGACAAGTGGAATTGCATCAAACTAAAAAGCTTCTGCACAATAAAGGAATAATTAGCAGAGTGAAGAGACAACCTACAGACTGGAAGAAAATATTTGCAAACCATATAACTGATAAATGGTTAATATCCATAACATATAAACAACTCAATAGCAAGATAATAAATAACCCAATTTAAAAATGGGCAAAGAGGGTTGGGTTCGGTGACTCACGCCTCTAATCCCAGGACTTTGGGAGGCTGAAGCAGGTGAATCACTTGAGGTCAGGAGTTTGAGACCAGCCTGGCCAACATCGTGAAATGCCATCGCTACTAAAATACAAAAATTAGCTGGGTGTGGTGGTGGGCACCTATAATCCTGGCTACTCAGGAGGCTGAGGCAGGAGAATCACCTGAACCCAGAGGCAGAGGTTGCAGTGAGCCGAGTTCACGCCACTGCACTCCAGCCTGGGTGACAGAGTGAGACCGTCTCAAAATAAAAGAAAAAAAAACTGCCCCGTACTACCACAGGAGGACCAGCCTAACCATTTGCTGCAAAAGTTGGCTGTAATTGATCTTGTGAAAACTACTATAAATTTCATATGCAACCAAAAAAGAGCCCATATAGCCAAGACAATCCTAAGCAAAAGAACAAAGCTGAAGGCATCACACTATCTGACTTCAAACTATACTACAAGGCTACAGTAACGAAAACAGCATGGTGCTGATACCAAAACAGATATATAGACCAATGGAACAGAACAGAGGCCTCAGAAATAACACCACACATCTACAACCATCTGATCTTCAACAAACCTGACAAAAACAAGCAATGGGGAAAGGATTCCCTATTTTATAAATGGTGCTGAGAAAACTGGCTAGCCATATGCAGAAAGCTG
>NW_012102476.1:4118307-4137080 GCF_000951045.1 Mandrillus leucophaeus | reverse complement strand
AAAAAAAAAAAAAAAAAAAAATCCTTAGGAGGGAAGTTGCTGGTATGATAACCATATGTTAAACTTTTAAAGAAATTGCTTATTTTGAATTAATTTTTATATGGCGTGAGGTATCAATAGAAGTTTATTTTTATTTTTTTACTATGAATGTCCAATTGTTCAAGAACCGTTTGGTGAAAAACTCTTAAACTATCTTTGCACCTTTATTGCAAATTAATTGATAAAGTGTGACATTAATGTAAAATGTGTGGGGAGGAGAAGTTAAAGGGTCGAGTTTTTGTATGTGGTCAAAGTTGTTATTAGCTTGGCATAGACTGTTATAACTAAAAGATGTTTTATGTAAGCCTCATGGTATCCACAAAGAAAAAAAAAAAACTGTGGTAGATACACCAAACATAGAAAAAGGAATCAAAACATATTAACAAAAAAAAAAAATCAAATCACAAAGGAAGACAGCAAGAGAGGAAGGAAGAATGGAACAAAGGAACTACAAAGCAGTCAGAAAACAATAAACAAAATAGCAATAATAATCCCTTACCTGCCAATCATTAATTTATATGTAAATGGATTAGATTCTCCAGTCAAAAGACATAGAGTGGCTGAATGGATTTTGTAAAATCCAACTATATGCTGCCTATAAGAAACTCAATTTAGATTTAAGATCACACGAAGGCTGAAAGTGGAAGGATGGCAAAAGATATTCCATGCAAATGATAACCAAGGGAGATCAGGGAGAACTATGCTTATATCAGAAAAAATAGACCTTTCCTTAAAACTGCCACAAGAGACAAAGAAAGTCATCATATAATGATAAATAAGTCAATTAATCAAAAGAATATAACTACTGTGAAGATATATGTACTCAACATCACGGCACCTAAATACATAAAGCTAATATTACCAGAACTGAAGGGAGAAGTAGGCAGCAATACAATAATAGTATTATCATTATTATATTCTAATAATAGTAGGGAACTTCAATATCCCACTTTCAACAATAGTTCAGAGAGACAGAAAATCAATAAGGAAACAACAGACTTGGACAATACTATAGACCAGATAGATCTAACAGACATTTACAGAACATTCCATTCAGTAGCAGCAGAATACACAGTCTTTTAAAGCACATGTGGAACATTTTCTAAGTAGACCATATGTTAGGCCACAAAACAAGTCTTAAGAAATTCAAGATTTAAATCATATCAAGTATTGGCCAGGCACAGTGGCTCACGCCTATAATCCTAGCACTCTGGGAGGCCAAGGTGGACAGATCACCTGAGGTCAGCTGGTCAAGACCAGCCTGACCAATATGGTGAAACCCCGTCTCTACTAAAAATACAAAAATTAGCCAAGCTTGGTGGCGGCCACCTGTAATTCCAGCTATTCAGGAGGCTGAGGCAGGAGAATTGCTTGAACCTGGGAGGTGGAGGTTGCAGTGAGCCAAGATTTTGCCACTGCACCTGGGTGACACAGCAAGACTCTATCAAAATAAATTTGAAAAAAAAAAATAGATAAACAAATCATATCAAGTATTTTTTCTGACCCAATGGTTATGACACTAGAAATCAACAAGAGGAAAATTTTTAAAGTCAAAAATAGGTGAAAATTAAACAACACATTGCTGAACAACCAGTGGGTCAAAGAAGAAATCAAAAGAGAAATCAAGAAATATCTTAGGAAAAATGATGATGAAAATACAACATACCAAAACTTATTGGATGCAGAAGAAGCAGATTTAAGAGGGAAGTTCATAGAGTTAAACACCTACATTAAAAATCACCTAAATATTGATTGATCATTTCTGGTGGTATGGAAATTTTTTGTTTTATTCTTATAACATGTTTGTGTTTTCTGATTTCTACATGATGTTGTATTCCATTTATAATAAAAATAAAAAACACAATTTCACTTTAATTTTGATGGAAGGAAGGAAGGAAGGAAGGAAGCAAGGAAGGAAGGAAAGAAGGAAGGAAACAACTTTACACATCAAGGAAATAGAAAAAGAAAAAAAACTAAACTCAAAGTCAGCATAAGAAATAAATGATACAGATCAAACCAGAAATAAATCAAATAGCAGCCAGAAAAATAATAGAAAATGTCAATAAAACTGAGAGTTACTTTTTTATTTATTTTTTATAAAGGTGGAGTCTCACTATGTTGCCCCGGCTGGTCTCAAACTCCTGGGTTCAAGCGATCCCCTCACCTCAGCCTCCAAAGTGCTGGGATTACAGCTGTCAGCCACCACACCTAGCCAGAGTTGCTTTTTTAAAAAGATAAATGAAATTGACAAACCTTTAGCTAAACTAAAGAAAAAAAAAAAACCTCAAGTAAGTAAAATCAGAAATGAAAGAGGAGGTGTTACAAAGGATCATGAGAGATAACTATGAACAATTTAATACCAAAAAATTAGATAAACTGAATTAAATGGATAAAATTCTAGAAAAATACAACCTACCAGGACTGAGTCAAGAAGAAATTTAAAAATCTGAAAAGACCAGTAATAAGTGAAGACATTGAACCAGTAATCAAAAACCTCCCAACAAAGAAAAGCCCAGGACCTGATGCTTCATAGGTGAATGCAAACATTTAAAGAATTAATGTTGCCAGGCGCAGTGGCTCATGCCTGTAATCCCAGCACTTTGGGAGGTCAGGGTGGGTGGATAACTTAAGGTCAGGAGTTCAAGATCAGCCTGGCCAACATGGTGAAACCTTGTCTCTACTAAAAATACAAAAATTAATCGGGCATGGTGGTGAGCACCTGTAATACCAGTTACTTGGGAGGCTGAGGCAGGAGAATCACTTGAACCCAGGAGGCAGAGGTTGCAGTAAGCCGAGATTGTGCCATTGCACTCCAGCCTGGGCTACAAGAGCAAAACTCCATCTCAAAAAAAAAAAAAAAAAAAAAAAATGAATTAATGTCAATCCTTTTCAAACTCACGTAAAAAAAATTGAAGAGCAAGGAACACTTCCAAATTTATTTTATGAGTCCAGCATTACCCTGATACCAAAGCCAGACAAAAATTCTACAAGACGTAATTATAGGTCAATATCCCTGATGAACATAAACGGACAAATCTTCAACAAAATACTAGCAAACTGAATTTGATAGCACATTAAAAAGATAATAACTGGCCAGGCGCGGTAGCTCACGCCTGTAATCCCAGCACTTTGGGAGGGTGAGATGAGCGGATCACGAGGTCAGGAGATCAAGACCATCCTGGCTAACACAGTGAAACCCCGTCTCTACTAAAAAAAAAAAAAATTAGCCGGGCATGGTGGTGGGCGCCTGTAGTCCCAGTTACTCAAGAGGCTGAGGCAGGAGAATTGCGTGAACCCAGGAGGTGGAGCTTGCAGTGAGCCGAGATCACACCACTGCACTCCAGCCTGGGCGACACAGCGAGACTCTGTTAAAAAAAGATAATAACCATGATCAAGTGTGATTGATCCCTGGGATGCAAGATGCAAGGATGATTCTACATATGCAAATCAATTAATGTGACATGTCACATTAACAGAATGAAGGACTAAAACCACATGATCATCTCAATATAGACACACCAAAAAAAAAAAGCATTTGACAAAATTCAACATTCTTTTATGATACAAACTCTCAATAAGTTCGCTACAGAAGGAATGTACCTCAATATGATAAAGGCCATATATGACAAGCCCACAACAAACATCATACTCAATGGTGAAAAATTGAAAGTTTTACCACTAAAATGAGGAAAAAGGCAAGGATGCCTACTCTCGCTACTTCTACGTAACACAGTACTGGAAGTCCTGGTCACAGCAATTAGGCAAGAAAAATAAATGAAAGAGACCCAAATCAAATATTAAAAAGGAAATTTATCTCTGTTTACACTTAAAATGATATACATATAAATACATATGTGCATGTGTGTATATATATATATATAAAAAACCCTAAAGACTCCACCAAAAAAGAACTACTAGAACTAATGAATAAATTCAGTAAAGTTACAGGTTACAAAATCAATGTCAAAAATCAATAGTGCTTCTATACACTAACAATGAACTGTCTGAAAAAGAAATCAAGAAACAATCTCATTTACAATATCATCAAAAAAAATACCTAAGAGTAAATTTAACCAGAGAGGTGAAAAACATGTACACTGAAACTATAAAACATTGATGAGGGAAGTTAAACAAGACAAAAATAAATGGAAAGATATCTTATATTCATGGATTGGAGTATTAATGCAATATTCTGATTCAGTACAATCCGTATCAAAATCCCAATGGCATTTTTTTACAAAAATAGAAAAAAAATTAAAATTTATATAGAACCACAAAAGACCCCAAATACCCAAACAATCCTCAGGAAAAAAATACTGGAGGCATCACAATTCCTGATCTCAAAACATACTGTGTCAAGAAAGCTCTAGTAATCATAACAGCAAGGTGGTGGCATAAAAACAGACACATCAACCAACGGAACAGAACAGGGAGGCTAGAAATAAAACTATGCATTTATGGTCAATTGATCCTCAATAATGATGCCAAGAATATGCAAAGGAGAAAGGACAGTCTCTTCAACAAATGGTGTGGGGAGAACTGGATATTCATATTCAAAAGGATTAAACTAGATCTTTATCCCAAACCATATACAAAATCAACTCAAAATGGATTAAAGACTTAAACACAAGACCTGAAACTACAAAACTACTAGAAGAAAACAAAGGGAAAAGCTTCTTGACCATCAAGCTTTTGAGCAATGATATTTTGGATATGACCCCAAAAGCACAGGCAACAAAAGCAAACCAGACAAATGGGGTAGCATCAAACTAAAAAGTGTCAGCTTAACAAAAAAAGAAAATTTCAGGCCAATATTCTTGATGAACACTAATGCAAAAATCCTCAACACAATACCTGCAAGCCAAATCCAGCAGCACATCAAAAATCTAATCCACTGTGATCAGGTAGGCTTCATCCCCGGGGTGCAAAGTTGGTTCAACATATGCAAATCAATAAATATGATTCATCACATAAACAGAACTAAAGACAAAAACCACATGATTATCTCAATAGATGAAGAAAAGGCTTTAATAAAATTCAACACCCCTTTATGTTAAAAATTCTCAATATAGGCCGGGCACGGTGGCTCAAGCCTGTAATCCCAGCACTTTGGGAGGCCGAGACGGGCGGATCACGAGGTCAGGAGATCGAGACCATCCTGGCTAACATGGTGAAACCCCGTCTCTACTAAAAATACAAAAAAATTAGCCGGGCGAGGTGGCGGGCCGAGATCGCGCCACTGCACTCCAGCCTGGGGCACAGAGCAAGACTCCGTCTCAAAAAAAAAAAAAAAAAATTCTCAATAAACCAGGTGTTGAAGGAACATACCTCAAAATAATAAGAGCCATCTACAACAAACCCACAGCCAATATCATACTGGATGGACAAAAGCATTCCCCTTGAAAGCCATCACAAAACAAAGATGCCTTTGCTCACTAGTGCTATTCAACATAGTATTGGAAGTTCTAGCCAGAGCAATCAGGCAAGAGAAAGAAAAAAGGGCATACAAATAGGAAGAAAGGGAGTCAAACTATCCCTGTTTGCAGACAACATGATTCTATATTTAGAAAACCCCATAGTCTTGGCCCAGGAGATCCATCAGCTGACAAATAGCTTCAACAAAGTTTCAGGATACAAAATCGATGTACAACAATCACTAGCACTCCTATACACCAACAAGAGCTGAGAGCCAAATCAGGAAGGCAATCCTATTCACGGTTACCCAAAAAAGAATAAAATAACTAGGAATACAGCTAACCAGGGAGGTGAAAGATCTGTACAGTGAGAGTTACAAAACACTGTTCAAAGAAATCAGAGATGACACCAAAAAAATGGTAAAACATCTCATGCTCATGGATAGGAATAATCAATATCATTAAAATGGACACACTTCCCAAAGCAATTTATAGATTCAGTGCTATTACTATTAAGCTACCAATGACATTCTTCACAGAACCAGGAAAAACTATTTTAAAATTCATATGGAATCAAAAAAGAACCTGAATAACCAAGGCAATCCTAAGTAAAAAGAACACAGAAGGAGGCATAACATTACCTGACTTCAAACTATACTACAGGGCTACAGTAACCAAAACAGCATGGTACTGGTACAAAAACAGGCCCATAGACCAATGGAACAGAATAGAGAGCCCAGAAATAAGGCCATACACCTATGACCATCTGGTCTTTGACAAAAATAAGCAATGGGGAAAACACTTCCTATTCAACAAATGGTGCTAGGATAACTGGCTAGCCATATGCAGAAGACTGAAGCTGGACCCCTTCCTTACACCATATACAAAAATAAACTCAAGATAGACTAAAGACTTAAATGTAAAACCCAAAACTATAAGAATCCTGGAAGACAACCTAGGCAATACCATCCTAGACACAGGAATAGGAAAAGATTTCCTGACAAAGACACCAAAAGCAATCTCAACAAAAGCAAAAATTGACAAATGGGATCTAATTAAATATAAGAGCTTCTGCACAGCAAAAGAAACTATCAACAAAGTAAACAGACAACTTACAGAATGAGAGAAAATATTCACAAACTATGCATCCAACAAAGGTCTAAAATCCAGCATCTAGAGGGAACTTAAACAAATTTACAAGAGAAAAACAACTCCATTAAAACGTGGGAAAAGGAAACAAACAGACACTTTTCTTTTTTTTTTTTTTTTTTTTTTGAGACGGAGTCTCGCTCTGTCGCCCAGGCTGGAGTGCAGTGGCACGATCTCGGCTCACTGCAAGCTCCGCCCCCCGGGTTCACGCCATTCTCCTGCCTCAGCCTCCCGAGTAGCTGGGACTACAGGCGCCCACTGCCTCGCCCGGCTAGTTTTTTGTATTTTTTTTAGTAGAGACGGGGTTTCACTGTGTTAGCCAGGATGGTCTGGATCTCCTGACCCGCCCGTCTCGGCCTCCCAAAGTGCTGGGATTACAGGCTTGAGCCACCGTGCCCGGCGACACTTTTCAAAAGAAGACATACGTGCAGCCAACAAGCATATATAAAAAAAGCTCAATATCATTATCATTAGAGAAATGTAAATCAAAACCACAAGGAGATACCATCTCACACCAGTTAGAATGGCTATTAGTAAAAGTAAAAAAATAGATGCTGGTGAGGTTGTGGAGAAAAGGGAACACTTATACTGTTAGTGGGAGTGGTAAATTAGCTCAACCACTTGGGGAAAGCAGTATGGCAACTCCTCAAAGAGCTAAAAGCAGAACTACCATTCTACCCAGCAATCCCATTACTAGGGATATATCCACAGGAATATAAATGATCCTACTATTAAACACACATGCACATGAATATTTATTGCAGTTCTAGTCACAACAGCAAAACATGGAATCAACCTAAATGCCCACCAATGACAAATAGGATTTTAAAAAATGTGGTACATATACACCATGAAATACTATGCAGCCATAAAAAATAGCAAGATCATGTCTTTTGTGGGAACATGGATGAAGCTGGAGGCCATTATCCTTAGCAAATTAATACAGGAACAGAAAAACAAATACCGCATGTTCTCACTTATTAGTGGGAGCTAAACAATAAGAACTTACGAACACAAAGAAGGAAACAACAGACACTGGGGTCTACTTGAGGGTGGAAGTTGGGAGGAGGCAGGAGCAGAAAAAATAACCATTGGGTACTAGGCTTAATACCTGGGTGATGAAATACTCTGTACAACAAACTCCCATGACATGCGTTTACCTATATAACAAACTTTCACGTGTACCCTCAAACCTAAAGTAAAAGTTAAAAAATAATAAAATATCGATCTAATTTTTAAAAATTAAATAAATAAATAAAAAGTGACAGCTACTTAATGGTTCGTATCAAGATTCTTTTCAAAATTCTTTTGGATACTCAACTTTTTTATTTTTATATGCATTTTAGAATTGGCTAAATTCTGCAAATTATACTTTCAGGATTTTTACTTTTTCATGTATACATAATAATTGCACATATTTATAGGGAACATGTGATATTTTGATACAAGCATACAATGTGTGATGATCAAATCAGGGTAACTGGTATATCCATCACCTCAAGCATTTATCATTTCTTTTGCTGGGAACATTCCAATTCCACTCTTGTAGTTATTTTGACATATACAATAAATTATTGTTAGCTATAGTCACCCTACTGTGCTACCAAACACTAGGTCTTATTTTTCCTAACTGTATTTTTGTACCCATTAACCATCCCCTCTTTAACCTATCCTCCTCACTACCCTTCCCAGTCTTTAGTAACCATCATTCTACTCTCTACCTTCATGAGATCCATTTTTTTTTTAGTTCCTACACATGAATGAGAACATGCAATATTTGTTTTTCTGTGCCCAGGTTGTTTTACTTAACATAATGTCCTCCAGTTCCAATCCTGTTATGGCAGATCACAAGACATCATTCGTCTTATGGCTGAATAATATTCCTTTGTGTACTAGAAAAATGCAAATGAAAACCACAATGAAATATCATCTCATTCCAGTTAAAAGGGCTTTTATCGAAAAGACAAATAATGATGGATGCTGGCAAAGATGCAGAGAAAGAGGAACCCTCATGCACTGTTGGTGGGAATGTAAATTAGTAAAACCACTACAGAGAACAGTATGGAGGCTCCTCAAGAAAACTAAAAATGGAACTACCATATGATCCAGCAATCCTAGTGCTGGGTATATTGCCAAAGGAAAGGAAATCAGTATACTGAAGAGATAAACTGCACTCCCATGTGCACAATGGAATATTATCCAGGATTTTTGCTGCATTGAATCTGTAGATCAACTCAGGAAGAACTGACACCTTAACAATATTGGAACTCCAATATTCGAATCCATAACCACAGTGTATCTCTCCATTTATTTAGATCTTTTATTTCTCTCATTAGTGTTTTGTAGTTTTCAGCATAAAGTTATCATACATGTTTCATTTGATTTATACCTAAATATTTCATGGTATTTGATGCTATTGTAAATGGTACTTTTTAATTTAAATTTCCAGTTGTTCAATTATATTATAGAAATACAACTGATTTTTATATGTTGCTCTTATATCCTGAGAACTTACTGAAAAAACCTATTATCATAGCTTTTTTATAGATTCTTTGGAATTTTCCATGCAATTGTAACATCTTTAAATAGAGATGGTTTTATTTCTTCCTTTCCTCTCTGTATTTTTTTTCTTGCTTTATTGCATTGGCTAGGTCTTCCAGTACAATGTTGAATAGGAATTATAAAAGTAGATATTCTTGCCTTGTTTCCAATTTTAGGTGAAAAGCATTCTCTTTCACTTTAAGTATACTGCTTGCTAGAGAATTTTTGTAAATGCTCTTTTTTCAGGTTGAGGCAGTTCCCTTCAGTTCCTAGTTCACTGAGAGTATTTTTAATCATGAAAGGATGTTGTATGTTGTCAAATTCTAGTTCTATATCTGTTCAAGTGGTTACATGTTTTTTCTTCTTTAATCTGCTGTTATGGTGAATCACATTGTTTTCTTCAAAGTAGTTTTTATAATTTAGATTAAATGTACAGACCATAAACTTTACCATTTTAAAGTATAAGGTTCACTGGGTTTTAATACATTCACAATGTTGTGTAATCATCACCACTACCTCCAGAACATTTCCATCTTACCAGAAAGAAATTTTGTATCTGTTTGCAGTACTTCCAATCCCCAATCCAATCCCCAGTCCCTGGAAACCACTAATTTATTTTCTGGCTCTATGGCTTTGTAAGTTTTGAATTGTAAAGTGTGAACCCTCCAACTTTGTTCCCCTTTTCTAAGATTGTTTTCAATACAAGATCAATATGTAAGAATCAGTTGTATCTCTTCTTCTTCTTTTTTTTTTTTAGACGGAGTTTCGCACTTGTTGCCCAGGCTGGAGTGCAATGGCATGATCTCGGCTCACCATAACCTCTGCCTCCCGGGTTCAAGCAATTCTCCTGCCTCAGCCTCCCAAGTAACTGGGATTACAGGCATGTGTCACCACACCCGGCTAATTTTGTACTTTTAGTAGCAACAGGGCTTCTCCGTGTTGGTCAGGCTGGTCTCAAAATCCCGACCTCAGGTGATCCAGCTGCTTCAGCCTCCCAAAGTGCTGGGATTACAGGCGTGAGTCACTGGGCCCAGCCAGTTGTATTTCTATATCATTGAACAATTGAAAATTTAAATTTAAAAACCAGTACAATTTACAATAGTGGCAAAGGCCATGAAAAATTTAGGTATAAGTCTAACATATGGGTCCCTTCTGTTTCCATATGAACTTCAGGATCAGCTTGTCCATTTCTGCAATATTGATATGTGAGATGTTGAACAAGCCCTGCATGTCTGGGATAAACCACACCTACTCTTCTTCCTGTTTTCTCCCACCACTCCTCCCACCTCCATACACCCATATTCTGACCCTCCGTTCCATTCTATCTCCCCCCTCTGGCCCCTTGCTTCCCCACACCCCTTTCACTTTTCTTGTGCTTCTGCCTCAGGCCTTGGCTTAGCTGCCACTTCCTCCAGGAAGACTTCCCTATCGCCTTTCTGTGGGTGCCCCTCCCACTTGTTCTCATAACTCCCAGACTGACCCAGTTTAAGCATCTATTACTCTTAATGGTAATGTGCGTGTACTTGTGTGGGGTGGGGGATTTGACCAGCCAGCCTTCCTCATGTGGTTCTGACCACACACCCAAAACAGAGAAGTGGCGTCCAATCCACACCTGACTTCCCGTAATTCCTCTACACTTTCTTCCCCACCCCATCCCTTATACATATCAGGCATTGACACCATCAATGGCCAATATGTGTTTAGGGAGACCACGTGAAGAATTTGACTATTGGCAAAGAATTATGACAAGCTGTTCAGGTATCAGGACAAACTGGTTTCATCTTCATATAATGCGTTAATTACAGGTCAAAGAGAACCATTGACAAAAATTTTAAAAACACACAGAACTACAGGCAGACACAAAAAATGAAGTACCTGGGAACACAGCTAACCAAGGAGGTGAAAGTTCTCTACAAAGAAAAACACAAAACACCATTGAAAGAAATCAGAGATGACACAAATAAATGGAAAAGTATTCCATGCTCATGGATTAGAAGAATCAATATTGTTAAAATGACCACACTGCTCAAAGCAATTTACAGATTCGATGCTATTTGTATCAAACTACCAATGCCATTGTTCACAGAATTAGAAAAAACTATTCTAAAATTAATATGGAACAAAAAAAAAGAGCCTGAATAGCCAAAGCAATCCTAAGCAAAAATAACGAAGCTGGAGGCATCACACCACCCAAATATGAGGCTATAGTAACCAAAACTATAGGTATTTGTATCTATAGTATGAGGCCATAGGTACAAAGACAGACACATAGACCAATGGAATAGAACAGAGAGCCCAGAAATAAAGCCACCCACCTACAACCACCTGATCTTCAATAAAGACTATGAAGCAAGCAATGAGGAAAGAACTCCCTATTCAATAAATACTGTGGAGATAACTGGTTATCCATATGCAGAAGAATGAAACTGAATCCCTTCCTTACACCTTACACAAAAATCAACTCAAGGTGTACTAAACATTTAAATGTGATTAAAGACTTAAATCACATGGATTAAAGATTTAAATGTGAGCCCTCAAACTATTAAAATCGTAGAAGAAAACCTAGGAAATACTTTCTCAACACCGGTCTTGGCAAAAAACTTTTGGCTAAGTCCTCAAAAGCAACTGCAACAAAAACAAAAGCAACAAGTGGGAACTAATTAAACTAAAGAGTTTCTGTAGAGCAAAAGAAACTATCAACAGAGTAAACAGAAAACTTACAGAATGGGAGAAAATATTTGCAAACCACATCTGATAAAGGTCTGAAATCCAGAATCTATAACGAACGTCAACAAATCAACAAGCAAAAAACAAATAACCCCATTAAAAAGTAGGTAAAGGACATAAACAGACACTTCTCAAAAGAAGACATATAAGTAGCCAAAAAAATTTGAAACAAAAGTTCATTATCACTAATCACCAGAGAAATACAAATCATAAACCACAATGAGATACCATCTCACACCAGTCAGAATGCTATTATTAAAAAGACAGCAACAGATGCCGGTGAGGCTATGCAGAAAAAGGAACGCTATACACGTTGGCTGGTGGGAATGTAAATTAGTCCAGCCACTGTGGAAAGCAGTTTGAAGATTTCTCAACGAATATAAAACAGGGCTACTATTCAACCCAGCAATCCCATTACTGGCCATATATCCAAAAGAATATAAGCTGTTCTACCAAAAAGATACATGCTCATATATTCATCACAGCACTATTCACAATAGAAAGACATGGAATCAACCTAGGTGTCCATCGATGGTGGATTGGATAAGAAAATGTGGTACATATACACCATGGAATACTACGCCACCATAAAAAAGAATGAATCACATCCTTTGAGACAACATGGGTGCAGCTGGAGGCTATAATCCTAAGTGAATTGACACAGGAACAGAAAATCAAATACTGCATGTTCTCACTTATAAGTGGGAGCTAAACATTGGTTATACATAGACATAAAGATAGGAACGATAGATACTGCAGACTACCAGATGGGGGAGCAGGAGGTGGGTTGAAAAACCACCTATTGGTCCAGGCTCAGTGGCTCACGCCTGTAATCTCAGCATTTTGGGAGGCCAAGGCAGGAGGATTGCTTGAGCTCAGGAGTTCAAAACCAGCCTGGGCAACATTGCTTGAGCTCAGGAGTTCAAAACCAGCCTGGGCAACATAGTGAGACCCTGTCTCTAAAAAAAAAAAAAAAACAAAAAGAAAGAAAGAAAAGAGAAAGAAAAAAGAAAAACCACCACAGGTACTATGCTCACTACCTGGGTGATGGGATCTGCAGCCCAAACCTGAGCAACATGCAATGCTGCATGTAACAAGCCTGTACGTATACCCCTGAATCTAAATGTTGAAACTATTTTTTTTTTAATTGAGACAAAGTCTTGCCCTGTCGCCCAGGCTGGAGTGCAGTGGCATGATCCCAGTTCACTGCAACCTCTGCCTCCTGGGTTCAAGCGATTCTCCTGCCTCAGCCTCCCGAATAGCTGGGATTACAGGCGCACACCACTACGCTTGGCTAATTTTTTTTATTTTTTATTTTTAGTAGAGACGGAGTTTCACCATATTGGCCAGGCTGGTCTCAAACTCCTGACCTCAGGTGATCCACCTGCCTCAGCCTTCCAAAGTGCTGGTAAGGGAGTAGACCACCCCTCATGTTGTCTTATGCCCAATTTCTGCCTCCAAAGAAAGAAGTAAAAACTAAAAGGCAGAAATGAAATCCACAGGTAGACAGCCCGGGACCATGCCTTGGGTCTGGTTAAAGATTGACCCCTGACCTAACTGGTTATGTTACCTATAGACTCCAGATATGGTATGGAAAAGCATTGTGAAAATCCCTGTCCTGTTCTGTTCTGTTCTCATTACCGGTGCATGCAACCCCCAGTCACGTACCCCCTGCTTGCTCAATTGATCACGACACCCTCAAGTGGACCCCCTTAGAGTTGTGAGCCCTTAAAAGGGACAGGAATTGCTCACTCTGGGAGCTCGGTTTTTGGAGACCTGAGTGTTGCTGAAGCTCCCGGCCGAATAAAGCCCTTCCTTCTTTGACTCAGTGTCTGAGGGGTTTTGTCTATGGCTTGTCCTGCTACATTTCTTGGTTCCCTGACCATGAAGTGAGGTGATTAATGGACAGTCAAGGCAGCCCCTTAGGCCTGCCCTGTGGAGCATCCCTGCAGGGACTCTGGCCAGCTTGAGCAATGCAGATGCTGACAGCACTCCTGGGTAGGCAATTGCCCTGGTGGAATGCCTTGCCAGAGCAGTGTGTGGCAGGCCCCCACAGAGGATCAACACAGTGGCTGAACACCAGGAAGGAACTGGCACTTGGAGTTCAGACATCTGAAACTTGTAAGACTGGTCTTTGGAACTTGCCCACTCCGTTTGAGTGGAAGTGTGGCCTGATCACCCATGATGTGCCTGTACTGGCATTTTGGTTTTTGTTTTTGACTTGACTTGGATTGCTTGATACTTTGGTTTTGGTTTTGACCTGGCTTGGATTCCTTGATACTCTGATTTTGATTTTGATTCTGGTTTGGTGTAAACTTTAAAAGTGTGTGTGTGCCCTTTTTACCCATTCTTTGTTTTGTGGTGTGTGTGTGGTGTGAGCGTGGTGTTTTGTCTCAAGGAAGCAAGCGTCAGGCACAAAGTAATCCCACCCCACTAGGAACTATGTTGAAAAATTTCAAGAAAGGATTTAAGGGAGACTATGGAGTACTATGACACCAGGAAAACTTAAAACTTTGTGTGAGACAGACTGGCCAGCATTAGAGGTGGGTTGGCCATCAGAAGGAAGCCTGGACAGGTCCCTTGTTTCAAAGGTATGGCACAAGATAACCTGTAAACCAGGGCATCCAGACCAGTTCCCATACATAGACACTTGGTTACAGCTAGTTTTAGACCTTCCCCCACCTCCCACCACACTGGTTGAGAGAACAGCAGCATAAGCAGCTGAAAGAGGCAAGGAAAGACCAGCAGAGAACAGAAAGGAAAGAGACAGAGGAAAAGAGGCAAAGAGAGAGAGGAAGAGATAGAAAGGAAGAGACAGAGAGACAAAGAGGGAGTCAAGGGGAGAGAGAGAGAAAGACAGAGGCAGAGAGAGAAAGGAAGAGACAGAGGCAAAAGGAAAGTCAAAGAGAGAGAGACAGAAAGTCAAAGAGAGAAAGGAAGAGAGAAAGAGAGAGATATGCAAGTAGTTAAGAAAAAAACAGTGTACCCTATTCCTTTAAAAGCCAAGGTAAATTTAAAACCTATAATTGATAATTAAAGGTATTCTCCATAACCCTATAACACGCCACACCACTTTCTTGTCAGTGTAAACAAGGGCATATCCTGAAAGCACTGAGGCCTTCATATCAAAAATCCTTAACCCAGTAACCCACGGATGGCCCACATGCATTCAATCTGTAGCAGCAACTGCTTTGCTAACAGAAGAAAGTAAAAAAATAACTTTTAGAGGAAACCTCATTGTGAGCACAGCTCACCTGTTCAGAAGTATCCTAAGGAAAAAAAAAAAAAGATGATTTAACATTAACCACTGAAAATTCCCTTAACCCAGCAGGTTTCCTAACAGGGGATCTAAATCTTAATTACCATACAAAGTTCCAACCAGACCTAGGAGGAACTCCCTTCAGGACAGAACTGTAGATGGTTCCTCACGGGTAACTGAAGGAAAAAAAAAAAAGCCATCTATACCAATTCTAAGTTAATTTGAACTAAACAAGGTCTTATTAATAGCAAAGGATAATTGAAATCCCAAACTTACAAGGTTTTCAACAAACGCAAAGTTTGCCAAAAGTTAAAGTTTAACGTGTATTATAGTAACTTCTAATCTTGTGGCCCTAGACAGTCTAGTCCACAGGCATAAAAGAAGTTCGCTTCGGAAAAGAATGGTTATCTTCGAAAAACAAAAGGGGGGGGAACTGGGGGAGGGGGCAGAATTTATGTAAAAAGAATGTTGTATGGTAAATTCTTTTCCTGAAATAAATTAACTGGTTGTTTAAAGAAAGAAATGTTTGTGATAAGTCTGAAAGTTGAAGCAGGTCGAAGAATTATCTGTGAAAGTCATGAAAGAGAAAAAAAATTATAAAAAAATTTATGCAAGAAATGCTGTATAATTTAAACAGTACTCCTGAGTACTATTTAAAAACCAGTTTACGTCCAAAGTATATAAGGAAAGTAAAATATACCTTTGGTAAAAAGATTACAAGGAGGCATAAGAATGTAAAATTTTGCCTACACTAAAAGGTTAAAAAAATTTTTTGTTTTGAAGGTTTAAGCAAGTTTTAAAACGTTAATTGTAAAGAAAATGCTGTGTGTAAACGTATTAGCTAAAGTTAAAGGGGTATCATCCAGTTTTTCTGTGAACTGAATATTAAAATAAAAACACAATGGGTTTTTCTTAAAGCACTAACCTGCTCTGTAACAGATTATAAAAGGTTAAAAAAAAGTCTACAAAAATCTTACCTTATGGTCTGACTTTAAAAATTGAATAAATATGTCTACAAAGTTTTATTAAAACTAAGTTTAACATTAAAAACATACTAATATGAAGGTGAAATTTAGCTTATCTAGTATAAAAATCATATAGGAAGCATTGTCAAATATAAAATGGTGTTTGGCTTCTTTGGTCTAAAAACTAATAAAAATAGGTGCTAAAGGAAACTTCTCAGTAGAAAGGCACTGAGGACTATGAAGTCCACTGCTGATGTCCCCACATTTAAAACAAAAGGTCAATTTCTTAAAAATTATATACCTGGTTTATCTTCCACTTTCCTTTCCCTCAAAACCGAAGAAGTCTTTTAGCACATGTACCACCCCTAGAATTTCTGGTAAACCAGCACCAGCCTGAAGATCACGTTCTCATCAAAAGGTGAAAAAAAAGGAAACTCGAGCCACTCTGAGAAAGACTCTACCTTGTGCTGCTAACCACCAAGACTGCTTTTCGTACAGCGAAGAAAGGATGGACTCATCACACCCGAGTCAAGAAAGCGCCACCCTCTCCAGAGTTGGGGGCCATAGTCCCAGGGGAAAACCCTACCAAACTAAAGCTAAGAAAAATTTAACTCTCATCTATTCTATTACTCTTTCTTCTTTCCTTGCTCTATTGCTCACCCTCTAGTTGTTAACATAACCAAGCCAATTTCACCTCAAACTACTGCAATTAATGCTTGCCTTGTTATACCCTGTAGGGAGGTGCCAAGTCAAAGACAGCTCTCTACTTCAGAAAAGTACTTCTGTCACTCCTGACTCTCCTCAGACTGGGCATTAGTAAATTAGGACCATTTAATCTGGGGAAATTTTGGTAAAGTCTCCAGTGTCAACCAGGAGTCTTGCCCCGCAATGTAGAGCTTTTATGCTGTAGTTGGTCCAAAGTTCTGTGGACCACGAAAGAGCAAGGATGGACTGCCCCAACTGGTTTTTGTAATTTCCTAAAATCATACATTCATTTTTACTAAAGGATCATAGAAATTAAAGACTTAAACTTTGGCAATTAAGACAGGATACCAAGATGAAAATGCCTGGTTGGAATCGATCAAATATTCCATTGGCACATTAAACAAAAGCAATTGTTATGCTTGTGCACATGGCAGGCCAGAGGCCCAGATTGTCCTCTTTCCACTAAGGTGGTCCTCCAGTCGACCAGGTGTGGGCTGCATGGTAGCTCTTTTCCAGGATTCTACAACCTGGAGCAGTAAGTTGTGTCAAGCTCTCTTGGCTATATCCCAAAGTCCAGCACACTGCGGGTCAGCCCCTGAGAGGCATCCAGCTTCCATCCCCCAACACTAAGTTCATTTCGTGTCTCTCACGACAGGAAGAAAACTTAGCGTCCCTTGGAGACCTGAAGGGATGCAGTGAGCTTAAGTATTTTCAAGAGCTTATCAATTAGTCAGCCCTTGTTCATCCCCGAGCAGATGTGTGGTGGTATTGTGGTGGACCTTTACTGGGCACTCTGCCGAATAACTGGAGTGGCACTTGTACCTTAGTCCAATTGGCTATTCCTTTCACCCTGGCATTTCATCAACCAGAGGGAGGAAAAATAAGCCATCGTAAAGTGAGAGAAGCCCCTTATGGGTCTTTCGACTCTCACGTCCATTTAGACACAATTGGAGTCCCAAGGGGAACACCAGATCCATTTAAAGCTTGAAATCAAACAGTTGCAGGATTTGAGTCAATATTTTGGTGGGTGACAGTTAATAAAAATGTAGATTGGATAAATTACATCTATTACAACCAACAACATCAAGCTTTTCGTGAGTTAAAACAAAAACTCATGTCAGCCCCATCCCTGGGGCTACCTGATCTGACAAAACCCTTTACACTCTATGTGTCAGACAGAGAAAAAATGGTAGTTGGAGTTTTAACCCAGACTGTGGGGCCCTGGCCAAGGCTCGGGCCTATCTCTCAAAACAACTAGACAGGGTTTCCAAAGCCTGGCCCCCAAGTCTAAGGGCCTTGGCAGCAATGGCCCTGTTAGCACAAGAAGCAGATAAAATAACCCTTGGGCAAAACCTGAATATAAAGGCCCCTCATGCTGTGGTAACTTTGATGAATGCCAAAGGACATCATTGGCTAACAAATGCTAGATTAACCAAGTACCAAAGCTTGTTATGTGAAAATTCCCACATAATCATTGAAGTTTGCAACATCCTAAACCCCACCACCTTGCTCCCAGTATCAGAGAGCCCAGTTGAACATAACTGTGTAGAGGTATTGGACTCAGTTTATTCCAGTGGGCCCAACCTCCGAGACCATCCTTGAACATCAGTAGACTGTGAGTTGCATGTGGACGGGAACAGCTTCACTAACTCCTGCAAAGTGATTCTGAAAAAGACGACAAGCCCTACTCCAGTCACACCCGGAAGCTGACTGGTCCACACATGGCCGAAGCATGAGGAAACTCATCACAGGACTCGTTTTCCTTAAAATTTGGACTTGTACAGTAAGGACTTCAACTGACCTTCCTCAAACCGAGCACTGTTCCCAGCATATACATCAAGTCACTGAGGTAGGACAAAAGTTGCTACGGTCCTATTATTTTATGGTTATTGTAAGTGTACCAGGACTCTAAAAAGAACTTGTTTGTATAATGCTATTCTATACAAGGTGTGTAGCCCAGGAAATGACCAACCT
>NW_012102476.1:4112622-4118257 GCF_000951045.1 Mandrillus leucophaeus | reverse complement strand
TTTATGCTGTAGTTGGTCCAAAGTTCTGTGGACCACGAAAGAGCAAGGATGGACTGCCCCAACTGGTTTTTGTAATTTCCTAAAATCATACATTCATTTTTACTAAAGGATCATAGAAATTAAAGACTTAAACTTTGGCAATTAAGACAGGATACCAAGATGAAAATGCCTGGTTGGAATCGATCAAATATTCCATTGGCACATTAAACAAAAGCAATTGTTATGCTTGTGCACATGGCAGGCCAGAGGCCCAGATTGTCCCCTTTCCACTAAGGTGGTCCTCCAGTCGACCAGGTGTGGGCTGCATGGTAGCTCTTTTCCAGGATTCTACAACCTGGAGCAGTAAGTTGTGTCAAGCTCTCTTGGCTATATCCCAAAGTCCAGCACACTGCGGGTCAGCCCCTGAGAGGCATCCAGCTTCCATCCCCCAACACTAAGTTCATTTCGTGTCTCTCACGACAGGAAGAAAACTTAGCGTCCCTTGGAGACCTGAAGGGATGCAGTGAGCTTAAGTATTTTCAAGAGCTTATCAATTAGTCAGCCCTTGTTCATCCCCGAGCAGATGTGTGGTGGTATTGTGGTGGACCTTTACTGGGCACTCTGCCGAATAACTGGAGTGGCACTTGTACCTTAGTCCAATTGGCTATTCCTTTCACCCTGGCATTTCATCAACCAGAGGGAGGAAAAATAAGCCATCGTAAAGTGAGAGAAGCCCCTTATGGGTCTTTCGACTCTCACGTCCATTTAGACACAATTGGAGTCCCAAGGGGAACACCAGATCCATTTAAAGCTTGAAATCAAACAGTTGCAGGATTTGAGTCAATATTTTGGTGGGTGACAGTTAATAAAAATGTAGATTGGATAAATTACATCTATTACAACCAACAACATCAAGCTTTTCGTGAGTTAAAACAAAAACTCATGTCAGCCCCATCCCTGGGGCTACCTGATCTGACAAAACCCTTTACACTCTATGTGTCAGACAGAGAAAAAATGGTAGTTGGAGTTTTAACCCAGACTGTGGGGCCCTGGCCAAGGCTCGGGCCTATCTCTCAAAACAACTAGACAGGGTTTCCAAAGCCTGGCCCCCAAGTCTAAGGGCCTTGGCAGCAATGGCCCTGTTAGCACAAGAAGCAGATAAAATAACCCTTGGGCAAAACCTGAATATAAAGGCCCCTCATGCTGTGGTAACTTTGATGAATGCCAAAGGACATCATTGGCTAACAAATGCTAGATTAACCAAGTACCAAAGCTTGTTATGTGAAAATTCCCACATAATCATTGAAGTTTGCAACATCCTAAACCCCACCACCTTGCTCCCAGTATCAGAGAGCCCAGTTGAACATAACTGTGTAGAGGTATTGGACTCAGTTTATTCCAGTGGGCCCAACCTCCGAGACCATCCTTGAACATCAGTAGACTGTGAGTTGTATGTGGACGGGAACAGCTTCACTAACTCCTGCAAAGTGATTCTGAAAAAGACGACAAGCCCTACTCCAGTCACACCCGGAAGCTGACTGGTCCACACATGGCCGAAGCATGAGGAAACTCATCACAGGACTCGTTTTCCTTAAAATTTGGACTTGTACAGTAAGGACTTCAACTGACCTTCCTCAAACCGAGCACTGTTCCCAGCATATACATCAAGTCACTGAGGTAGGACAAAAGTTGCTACGGTCCTATTATTTTATGGTTATTGTAAGTGTACCAGGACTCTAAAAAGAACTTGTTTGTATAATGCTATTCTATACAAGGTGTGTAGCCCAGGAAATGACCAACCTGATGTGTGTTATGACCCATCTGAACCTCCCATGACCACAATTTTTAAAATGAGATTAAGGACTGAGGACTGGTGGGGGCTCATAAATGACACGAGTAAAGTGTTAACTGAAACAGAAGAAAAAGGGGTGCCCAAACAAGTGACCTTGAAATTTGATGCCTGCACTGTCATTAATAGTAATAAGTTGGGAATAGGATGTGGTTCTCTTAATTAAGAAAGAGGCTATATGGCAGAAAATAAGTATATTTGTCACAAATTAGGACTGTGTGGAAATAAATGTGGATACTGGTCTTGTGTCATTTAGGCTACTTGGATAAAAAAATAAAAAGAATCATGTCTACCTTCAGAAAGGGAAAAAGTGGCCCTTCCTGTACCAGTGATCAGTGTAACCCCTTATAACTAGTAATAACCAATCCCCTTGATCCTCACTGGAAAAAAGGGGAGCATGTAACCCTAGGAATCTATGGGGCTGGACTGGATCCTCGAGTAAGTATCGTGGTTTAAGGAGAAGTTTATAAACACTCTCCTGAGCCAGTATTTCAAACTTTCTATTATGAACTGAATGTGCCAGTACCAGAAATTCCAGGAAAAACAAGAAATTTGTTTTTGCAATTAGCTGAGCATGTAGCCAAGTCTCTCAATGTCACTTCATGTTATGTATGTAGAGGAACTGTAATGGGAGATCAATGGCCATGGGAAGCCCGAGAATTAGTACCTAAAGATCCAGTTCCTGACAAATTCCCAGCTCAAAAGAATCACCCTGATAACTTCTGGGTCCTAAAAGCCTCAGTCATTACACAATACTCTATAGCAAGAGTGGGGAAGGACTTCACCCTTCCTGTGGGAAGACTCAGCTGCCTTGGGCAAAAACCGTATAATAGTATGACAAAAACAGCCACCTAGTGGAGTTCAAACCACGCTAAGAAAAATCCATTTAGTAAATTCCTAAAGTTGCAAACCATGTGGACCCACCCGGAGTCCCACTGGGACTGGACAGCCCCCACTGGATTATACAGGATATGTGGGCATAGAGTTTATACCAAATTACCTGACCAGTGGGCAGGTAATTGTTATTGGCACTATTAAACCATCTTTCTTTCTACTGCCCACAGGAGAACTCCTGGGCTTCCCTGTCTATGCTTCCCATGAAAAGAAAAGCATAGCTATAGGAAATTGGAAAAATAAGGAATGGCCCCCCTAATCATACAATATTATGGGCCTGCTACTCAGGCACAAGACGGCTCATGGGGATACCAAACCCCCATTTACATGCTCAACTGAATCATACAGTTACAAGCTCTCTTAAAAATAATCACTAATAAGACTAGCAGAGCCTTGACTATTCTGGCCTGGCAAGAAACTCAGATGAGAAATGTTATCTATCAAAATAGACTGGCTCTCGACTACTTGCTAGCAGCTGAAGGAGGGGTCTGTAGGAAATTTAACCTTACTAATTGCTGTCTACACATAGATGATCGAGGGCAAGTAGTTGAAGACGTAGTTAGAAATATGACAAAACTGGCACATGTGCCCGCGCAAGTGTGGCATGGATTTGATCCTGGGGCCATGTTTAGAAAATTGCTCCCAGTGCTAAGAAGATTTAAAACTCTTATAATAGGAGTTATAATAGTAATAGAAACCTGCTTACTGCTCCCTTGTTTGCTACCTGTACTTCTTCAAATGATAAAAAGCTTCATCACTACCTTAGTTCACCAAAATGCTTCAGCACAAGTGTACTATATAAATCACTATCGATCTGTCTTGCAAGAAGACTTGGGTAGTGAGAATAAAAGTGAGAACTCCCACTATTGAGTGAGAGTCTCAAAGCAGGGGAATAAGGGAGGAGACCATCCCTCATATTGTCTTATGCCCAATTTCTTCCTCCAAAGAAAGAAGAAGTAAAAACTAAAAGGCAGAAATGAAATCCACAGGTAGACAGCCCAGCACTGGGTCCTGGGTCTAGTTAAAGTTCAACCCCTGACCTAACCAGTTATGTTATCTATAGATTCCAGACATGGTATGGAAAAGCATTGTGAAAATCCCTGTCCTGTTCTGTTCCATTTTGATTACTGGTACCTGCAGCCCCCGGTCACGTACCCCCTGCTTGCTCAATTGATCACAACCCCCTCACGTGGACCCCCTTAGAGTTGTGAGCCCTTAAAAGGAACAGAAATTGCTCACTCAGGGAGCTCAGTTTTTGGAGACATGAGTCTTGATTAAGCTCCCAGCTGAATAAAGCCCTTCCTTCTTTAACTCGGTGTCTGAGGGGTTTTGTCTATGGCTTGTCCTGCTACACTAGGATTACAAGCATAAGCCACCATGCCCCACCTGAAATTTTTTTTTTTTAAAGAACTACAGGCAGAGGAGGTTCCAAGATGGCTGAACAGGAACAGCTCCAGTCTACAGCTAACAGCGTGAGTGATGTAGAAGATGGGTGATTTCTGCATTTCCAACTGAGGTACTGGGTTCATCTCACTGGGGCTTGTCAGACAGTAGGTGCAACCCATGGAGCATGAGCCAAAGCAAGACAGGGCATCGCCTCACCCAGGAAGTGCAAGGGGTCAGGGAATTCCCTTTCCTAGCCAAGGGAAGCCATGACAGATGGTATGCAGAAAATCAGGACACTCCCCCCTAATACTTCACTATTCCAATGGTCTTAGCAAACGGCACACCAGGAGATTATATCCTGCACCTGGCTCGGAGGGTCCCATGCCCACAGAGCTTCACTCACAGCTAGCACAGCAGTCTGAGATTGAACTGCAAGGTGGCAGTGAGGCTAGGGAAGGGGCATCTGCCATTGCTGAGGCTTGAGTAGGTAAACAAAGCAGCCGGGAAGCTCGAACTGGGTGGAGCCCACCACAGCTCAAGGAGGCCTGCCTGCCTCTGTAGACTCCACCTCTAAGGGCAGCGCATAGCTGAACAAAAGGCAGCAGAAACTTCTGCAGACTTAAAAGTCCCTGTCTGACAGCTTTGAAGAGAGTAGCGGTTCTCCCAGGATGGAGTTTGAGATCTGAGAATGAACAGACTGCCTCCTCAAGTGGGTCCCTGACCCCTGAGTAGCCTAACTGGGAGGCACCTCCCAGTAGGGGCTGACTTACACCTCATACGGCTGGGTGCCCCTCTAAGGCACAGCTTCCAGAGGAAGGATCAGGCAGCAACATCTACCATTCTGCAATATTTGCTGTTCTGCAGCCTCTGCTGGTGAAACCCAGGAAAACAGGGTCTGGAGTGGACCTCCAGCAAACTCCAACAGACCTGCAGCTGAGGGTCCTGACTGTTAGAAGGAAAACTAACAAACAGAAAGGACATCCACACCAAAACCCCATCTGTACGTCACCATCATCAAAGACCAAAGGTAGATAAAACTACAAAGATGGGAGAAACCAGAGCAGAAAATCTGAAAATTTTAAAAATCATAGTGCCTCTTCTCCTCCAAAGGAACGCAGCTCCTCACCAGCAATGGAACAAAGCTGGACAGAGAATGACTTTGACAAGTTGAGAGAAGAAGCCTTCAGACGATCGGTAATAACAAACTTCTCCGAGTGAAAGGAAGATGTTCAAATCCATCACAAGGAAGTAAAAAATCTTGAAAAAAGATCAGATGAAAGGCTAACTAGAATAAACAGCATAGAGAAGACCCTACATGACCTGATGGAGCTGAAAACCTTGGCACAAGAATTACGTGATGCATGCACAAGCTTTAGTAGCCGATTCAATCAAGTGGAAGAAAGGGTATCAGTGATTCAAGATCAAATGAATGAAATGAAGTGAAAAGAGAAGTTTAGAGAAAAAAGAGTAAAAAGAAATGAACAAAGCCTCCAAGAAATATGGGACTATGTGAAAAGACCAAATCTA
>NW_012102476.1:4112131-4112572 GCF_000951045.1 Mandrillus leucophaeus | reverse complement strand
TTCACACATAACAATATTAACCTTAAATGTAAATGGGCTAAATGCTCCAATTAAAGGATACAGACTGGCAAATTGAATAAAGAATCAAGACCCATCAGTGTGCTGTATTCAGGAGACCTATCTCCCATGCAGAGACACACATAGGCTCAAAATAAAGGGATGGAGGAAGATCTACCAAGCAAACGGAAAACAAAAAAAAGCAGGGGTTGCAATACTAGTCTCTGATAAAACAGACTTTAAACCACAAGGATCAAAAGAGACAAAGAAGACCATTACATAATGGTAAAGGGATCAATTCAACAAAAAGAGTTAACTATCTCATATATATATATATATATATACACACACACCCAATACAGGAGCACCCAGATTCATAAAGCAAGTCCTTAGAGACCTACAAAGAGACTTAGACTCCCACACAATAATAATGGGAGACTTTAA
>NW_012102476.1:4111345-4112081 GCF_000951045.1 Mandrillus leucophaeus | reverse complement strand
ATAAACACCTCTATGCAAATAAACTAGAAAATCTGGAAGAAACTGATAAATTCCTGGACACATACACCCTCCCAAGACTAAACCAGAAAGAAGTTGAATCCCTGAATAGACCAATAACAGGCTCTGAAATTGGGGCAATAATTAATAGCCTACCAACCAAAAAAATTCCAGGACCAGGCGGATTCATAGCTGAATTCTACCAGAGGTACAAAGAGGAACTGGTTCCATTCCTTCTGAAACTATTCCAATCAATAGAAAAAGAGGGAATCCTCCCTAACTCACTATTTTTTGAGGCCAGCATCATCCTGATACCAAAGCCTGGCAGAGACACACACACACAAAAGAGAATTTTAGACCAATATCCCTGAAGAACATCGATGCAAAATTCCTCAATAATTTACCGGCAAACTGAATCCAGCAGCACGTCAAAAAGCTTATCCACTATGATCAAGTTGTCTTCATCCCTGGGATGCAAGGCTGGTTCAACATATGAAAATCAATAAACATAATCCACCATATAAACAGAACCAAAGACAAAAACCACATGATTATATCAATAGCTGCAGAAAAGGCCTTTGACAAAATTCAACAGCCCTGCATGCTAAAAACTCTCAATAAACTAGGTATTAACGGGATGTATCTCAAAATAATAACAGCTATTTATGACAAACCTACAGCCAATATCATACTGAATGGGCAAAAACTGGAAGCATTCCCTTTGAAAACTGGCACAAGA
>NW_012102476.1:4094129-4110774 GCF_000951045.1 Mandrillus leucophaeus | reverse complement strand
CTATAAAGACACATGCACACGTATGTTTATTGTGGTGCTATTCACAATAGCAAAGACTTGGAACCAACCCAAATGTCCATCAATGATAGACTGGATTAAGAAAACGTGGCACATATAAACCATGGAATACTATGCAGCCATAAAAAAGGATGAGTTCATGTCCTTTGTAGGGACATGGATGAAGCTGGAAACCATCATTATGAGCAAACTATTGCAAGGACAGAAAACCAAACACCACATGTTCTCATTCACAGGTGGGAATTGAACAATGAGAACACTTGGATACAGGGTGGGGAACATCACACACCGGGGCCTGTCGTGGGGTGGGGAGACTGGGGAGGGATAGCATTAGGAGATATACCTAACGTAAATGACAAGTTAATGGGTGCAGCACACCAACATGGCACATGTATATATATGTAACAAACCTGCACGTTGTGCACATGTACCCTAGAACTTAAAGTATAATTAAAAAAATAAAAATAAAATAAAAAACTATAGACACCATATCATGGGTGCAGTCCTATTTCAGGAATTTGCAAGAATGATTTTGACTACAGAGTTTTGCCTCACTCACTAGTTCCCACATAATATGTGACCACGCTGCTTTTGCAGGGGTGATATTCAAAACAATGAACATCTGGGGCTGCACAGGTACTGAGCAGGGGCATGGCTGGAGCAGATCCTAGAGGGTCTGTGAAGTGTCCTGCCTGACCTCATAGTTGCTGGATCACGGGGAAGCCCACAGAGACTGGGGAAGCACCACAGTGCATGGCTGAGGGAGAATCCACCATTTATCAATGAATACGGAATTAGTTCAATATTTTATTAACTAACAGGGCTATCCTGGTTATATATGGGTTGAATACCAGCTCTGAGTACAGGAAGACCCATAGAGAGCTCTGTACAGGCAAGCATTGTTATTTATCATTGTTAAAAAGCTGAGGACACAGCTTTCTCAAATGCTAAGCTGATCCCACAACTTCCCAGCTCACAGCCTCCAAAGGCTCCTTTACAAGAGGGCCATGCATGTCATCTGAATGCCCCTCCTGGAATCTCTAAGCCCCCAGGGCACCTCTGTTTGCACATTCATGCTCCACAAACCACACTCACCTGCGTGCCCTTGACATTGGCGTTGGACTCCCACATGCCAGTGTTCTGCCTGAACATCGCCACCAGGCCGATGTGCTGATATCGAGGTGCCCCTAGAACCAGGTTTTGCACTCGGTTCCGCAAGATGACGGTGGCAGCATAACCTGAAGGTGGGGGTCTGAGAAGTGAAGTGCATTCCCTGACCCCTCCTCCACCATGCAGACCCACTCCTTGAGTAGGCACTGGGGCAGCCCCATGCTTGCTGTGTTGGGGTAACGGATCCCTACACTATATTTCTCTTTATGAACATAATTACAATTCAATTTAGAAGTTTCTGGCCGGGTGAGGTGGCTTACACCTGTAATCCCAGCACTTTGGGAGTCTGAGGCAGGCGGATCACCTGAGGTCAGGAGTTCCAGACCAGCCTGGCCAACATGGTGAAACCCGGTCTCTACTAAAAATACAAAAAAAGGCCGGGCACAGTGGCTCATGCCTGTAACTCAAGCACTTTGGGAGGCCAAAGCAGGTGGATCACCTGAGGTTGGGAGTTCGCGACCAGGCTGACTAACATGGAGAAATCCCGTCTCTACTAAAAATACAAAATTAGCCAGGCGTGGTGGCACATGCCTGTAATTCTAGCTACTCAGGAGGCTGAGGCAGGAGAATCGCTTGAACCTGGGAGGCAGAGGTTGTGGTGAGCCAAGATTGCGCCATTGCACTCCAGCCTGGGCAACAAGAGCGAAACCCCATCTCAAAAAAAAAAAAAAAATTAGCCAGCAGTGGTGGTGCATTCCTGTAACATCAGCTACTTGGGAGGCTGAAGTAGGAGAATCGCTTGAGCCCAGGAGGCAGAGGTTGTAGTGAGCCGAGATTGCGCCATTGCACTACAGCCTGGGAGACAAGAAAGAAACTCTACCTCAAAAACAAACAAAAAAAAATTGAAGTTTCTGTCTTTAAAGCTATCCCAAGAACCTATGAAAGACCCAGACATCTATGCTAGTTGACTTATGCCAAATCCTGACCCCTTCTTAGAGCACCCCTTGCCCTCCCCACTTACCCAAGTAAGCATCATTCATGTCTGAATCCACTCTGGTCATGTTGATGAAGGTGCTTTTCTCATTTGATGTATATAGAAAGGCTCCACCAGCCCAGTCATAGCTCCCCACAGTGCTCAGCAAGGGGCCATTCTGGGAAAGAGGTAGAACAGGGTTGATGAGGAAGGAGGAAGGGACCACCGCTGCCCCTCACAGAGCTACCTCCGAAGTACCTATCACAGAGAAGAGTCCCCAAACTCCTGCATCTCTCCTATCTCTTCTTTTTGCTACCCCCTGCCGCACCCCCGCAATTTAATGAAGGGCCACTTACAGACGTGATGGCAGCACTGAAGCCTTCCTGAGACATCTCGTGCTCAAAGGAGCTGGCACTTCCTGTCTGAGTACCTGTGAAGAGGAGAACTTTCTACATTAAAGAAAGCAGAAGGCTGGGCACGGTGGCTCACGCCTATAATGGGAGGCTGAGATGGGCAGATCACTTGAGGTCAGGAGTTAGAGACCAGTCTGGCCAATATGTTGAAACCCCGTCTCTACTAAAAATACAAAAATTAACTGGGCGTGGTGGTATGCGCCCGTAATCCCAGCTATTCGGGAGGCAGAGGCAGGAGAATCACTTGAAGCTGGGAGGCAGAGGTTGCGGTGAGCCGAGATCGCACCACTCCACTGCAGCCTGGGCAATAGACCAAGAATCAGTCTCTAAAAAAAGAAAAAGAAAAGAAAAGAAAGCAGAAGAACCTAGAATAGGTACTGAAAACCCAAATGCTCTGGTGGCCAGACAAAAGGAGACTCCGACGGGATCTGTGTCAAGCTGGACAGCATATGTCCCTCTTAGAAAGGTGACAGCCATTCACCTCCAGCCACTTCCTGCCAAGTGGGAATGCTGTCTTCAAGGTCTTCAAAGTGTCTAATCTTCCAGTTTTTCAAGATAAACCATAAACCCAGACTGTATATGAAATCCCCCAATTTCTAAATTCCTTTTATTCAACAAACATTTATTGAGCACCTTCTGAGTACCAGGCACTATTCTAGGCAATTGGGATATAATAGTGAACCAAACAGACGACTGCTGGCAACACATCCAAATTTCTGTTAAAATACTGGGTGGGATTTGACTCCCCCATACTCCAATTTACCAGCCTATAGCCAAGATTTGCAAAATTAGAGGTAAAAGTATGGATTCTTTGACTTCAAAGGAATTAACCAAGTGAGGATGGGACTGAGAGCTGAAGGAAGTGGAGACAGTTGATGCTGGGGGATACCAAGGGTTAGGAAGGTCTGGATTCTAGAGGGGACTATGTGTTCTGGGGTGGGAGGCTGCCTAAGGAGCTGCTCTGGGAACACAGATGCCTGACTCACCCTCGATCGCAAAGATCTTCTCCTGAAGCTGGTTCTGAATGGTCTTCAGAGCCTCAAAGTTATTCACCTGGAACACGTGATCACGAGCTGGCTTGGATGCGATGGTATTAAGCTCTTGGCGGGATTTCGAACTGCGGAAGGCATCTCCCACCTGTTACCAAGGAACAGAGGCCAAGCCATGATCTGAGGGTAGCAGTATCATCTGACAAAGACAATTCTGCAGGAAACTAGTCTGAACCATTATTCATCAAGTGAGGAAATGCATCAGAAGGTCCCTGAGACAGGGTTGCCAGGTATAGTTGGGCAGGTTGTACACTGCACAAGGCACTGTGCTAAGGAAGCAAGTTGGGGCAGAAACCCAGGGGCTGATCCATGTGCTGTGGCCACGTCTCCTGGTGTGGAGCTGACCTCCGCCTAGAGGAAGGTGAGGCTTTGTCTTTATATGAAGGTATTTCCTACATGCCAAGGCATGTATCCATGGTTATATCGCTTTCTGTGTCACGCAGGTGCTGTCGTAGTTTGATTACACTGATGATCCTGACTCCTTGCCTCTTCCTGTATCCAGGCCTTTTTCCCTAGCGCTCTGCTGTGCCCTCCTGCTCTTGGTGGAGTCATCTGCCCACTTCATTACCTCTGGGCTCAGGCATGAGTCTTGCTTTAGCCCATTGTATATAGAGCACCCTTGACATAACTAACTCCATCTTAGAAAAAGGCTGCATTGTATATTTCACAGGGCACTTTGCCAACAAGGATAAGGTTGTTTTAAACAAATTTTTTAAATAGGCCAGGTACGGTGGCTTATTCCTATAATCGCACACTTTGGAAGGCCAAGGCGGTCGGATCACTTGAGGTCAGAAGTTCAAGACCAACCTGGTCAACATAGTGAAACCCCATCTCTACCAAGAATACAAAAAAAAAAAAAAAAAAAAATTTGCTAGGCATGGTGGTGCATGTCTGTAGTCCCAGCTACTCAGGAGGCTGAGGCACAAGAATTGCTTGAACTCGGGAGGTGGAGGTTGCAGTGAACCAAGATCATGCCACTGCACCCCAGCCTGAGCGATAGAGCGAGACTCAGTCTCAAAATAAATAAATAAATAAATAAACAAACAGATAAATAAATACATAAAATAAACAAATAAAGACTACATCCAACCAGATAAGGACACAAACAAGCACATTCTTCCCTGTCTGTTCTCACCAGAGGGCTCTGTGACTAGAAGAAATCTAGCCTTCAGCAGTTCAAAGCAGCCGTTGGAACTCACACCTCGCAGTCGCTTGTGATGAGAGCCTGGCATTTGCCGCCGAGGACTCTGCCGCATCAAAGATTCTGCCTTGCAAGATTAATGTGACTAGGACCCTTGGGCCCAGACCAGGAGTCCTTTTCATTCATCCTTTCTCCTCTTTCTTTTTCTTCTGATGTCAAACGTTACTTTGTTTGCTGTGGAATGTTCAACCTATAACTTTTATATATTGATTAAGTATACTATTATATACAGTTTGCAGTATTGACTGATTCGTGGGTGGCTTGAGCCAGAGTGTCCGAGTGAACAGGATGCACTAAGGAGAACTGCCTCCTTGGGAATTCCATGCAGCTCGTGGCATTTGTGATTGAAATAGGATCAACGAAAGCCTGATGTTGCAGAAAGACACCAACCTGCGTGGACCTAGTTATCTCTAACCTTGTACCGCTCATGACACCCATGGATGTTATCAAACATGATGCAGAGGCATGAAAAAGCACTTGCAACATCTCCGCTGTTCTCTTGCTCCCGTTTTCACCATGAGGACATGCCCAGGCTAGCCCTGGAGAATGAGAGCCAGGTTGCCAAAGGGCCAAGTCACCCCAGTGGTTCCACCCAAGGCCATCAGGTCCAGCAGATGACATAGCTGGCAACCCTCAGAAGCAGAGAGAGCCTGGCCAAGATCAGCAGAGCAGCCTGCCAACCTGCAGCTAATGGCTGAGGAAGGCCATTGAAACCAGAACTCTTGGCCAGCTGACCCACAGGCTTACTTATTATTTTAAGCTGCTGAATTTTGGGATAGTTTATTACACAGCATTGATGTGGCAACAGATAGCTGATATGGTGTATATGAGCTAGCAATAGCTCTCATGTCACTTTGATTTTATTAATATTTGCAAATTGGAGGATGGACCCACATAGAAACCCTCCACAGAAGCATCACCCTGAGAGCGGCATTCCATACCCCAATGACGTAGCGAATGACTCCCTCTCTGTCTGCCTCAGGAATCACGTCCTCATATCCCAATGGATCGCCAAACTTTTCTCCATCTGTGATGACAACTAGGATCTTACGGGCATTCTTTCGGGCTCCCTGGTTGACGTTAAACAGTTCTCGTCTGTGCAGGAAAGAGGAGGGACAAAGTCAAACGCAAGCAGATGACATGCTAATTTTTTTTTTTTTTTTTTTTTTTAAGAAATAGACACTCACTCTGTTGTCCAGGCTGGAGTGCAGAGACACAATCATAGCTTACTGCAGACTTGGACTCCTGGGTTCAAGCGATTCTCCTGCCTCAGCCTCCTGAGTAGCTGGGACTACAGGCATGTACCACCACACCTGGTTTATTTTTTTATCTTTTTAGAGATAGAGTCTCACTATGTTGCCAATTGGTCTCGAACTCTTAGACTCGTGTGATCCTCCCACCTCAGCCTCCCAAAGTGCTGACATTACAGGTGTGAGCCCCCGCACCTAGCCAGAGATGCTATTAACGTCAGAAAGGAAATGTCAGCAGAGTCCCAGACACAGATACAGCTGGGTGAGGCCTCGGAGGGGCTCCGTCTCCCCTGAGACTTAGCACTGAGATGCAACTGCCCCAGGACCTGGAAAAGCAGCAGGGAAGGGAAAGGAAGCCTTCACGGTTTTTGTTTTTATACTTTCGCATAATTTGGGGTTTTCAACTGAGTATTATTACTTTTGAATTTTAAAAAAATATATATTTATGGCTGACGCCTGTAATCCCAGCACTATGGGAGGCCGAGTCAGGTGAATCACCTGAGGTCAGGAGTTCAAGACCAGCCTGGTCAACATGGTGAAACCCCGTCTCTACTAAAAATACAAAAATTAGCTGATGGTGGTGGTGAGTGCCTGTAATCCCAGCTACTCGGGAGGCTGAGGCAGGAGAATTGCTTGAACCCAGGAGGTGGAAGTTGCACTGAGCGGAGATCAGGCCACTGCACTCCAGCCTGCTCCGTCTCAAAAAAAAAAAAAATATATATATATATACACACACACACACATACACACACACACTTAATTGGCCTTCAAGAAGCCTCTCCCAGAGCACTGCACCAGCTCCCCAGCCCCTCTAGGACGCTACAGTGCTTCTTGTACTTCTGTCCTAACCCCATCCTTGCCTCTACATACACCCCAGAATCAGAGCGAACTTCTCAAAATGAGACATGGTGATGTCTCACCACGGGCTGTAAAGCCGCCTTTGGTTCCCTGGCCTGAGCCGATCTTTCTAGCCTCCCTCCAGACACTTTTTCTCACTTCCCCACTCCACTCCCACCTTTCACTCAGGACTTGTCCTTTGATGAATACACCACGCACAGCCCCTCCTCCCCACCTCTGCCCGTGGGGGAGCATCCTCTACTACCCCTGTCTGAACGGCTCCCTTCATCCATCAAAGCCCAACTAAAAGTGTCTCCTCCTCCCTCCATCCTAAGCGAAAAGGGGAAGCTTACACCACTTTGCGGATGGCCGTGGCCGTGTGCGTCCGCCCATACAGCTGCGTTATTGAGTTCACCAGTGATCTCGGCTTAGGGTTGTGCTGGAACTTTTCGAAGGTAAAGTGAGTCCAGAATTCTTCGGAGTACTGCATCAAAGAGAACTGCGGAGGGGGTGGCTGGTGTGATGCTGGAGAAGGTGCCCCCACCTCTCAGACATCTCCCAGCAAGCTCCACAAAGATCTTAAACACTCCAGTCTCCAAATTTCTCCTCTGCACTGCCCCTAATCCCCTGCCTCACCAGGACAGAGAGCTGCCAGCAGCTCCCATCTCTCCTCAATACTAGAAGACGGCCAGAGGCCAGGAGCAGTGGCTCACACCTGTAATCCCAGCACTTTGGGAGGCCGAGGGGGGTGGATCACCTGGGGTCAGGAGGTCGAGACCAGCCTGGCCAAAATGGTGAAACCCCATCTCTACTAAAAATACAAAAACTAGCCAGGCATGGTGGCACGCGCCTGTAATCCCCGCTACTCGGGAGGCTGAGGCAAGAGAATTGCTTGAACCCGGGAGGCGGAGGTTGCAGTGAGCCGAGATTGCGCCGCTGCACTCTAGCCTGAGAGACAGAGCAAGACTCTGTCTCAAAAAAATAAGAAATAAAAATGAAAATAGAACTCAGCCAGCAATGACATGTGGGCTCCATCCGCCATGCCAACCCTTAACAATTAGAGCTGCCCGCTTTATAAAAGGCTGAAAGAATGCTGAGACTGCATCCAACAGAGCAGAAAAGAGACTCAGGAAGGCAAACCACAATCGACTGTCAATTTGGCAATGTCTGCAGTTGAACTGGGAGGAGAACGTGGTGGCCCGGTTGCCATGTATCTTCCAGCTCTGTGTGAGCTCTTCCCTAACCTACCCATGGGCCCTCACCAAGGTTTTGGACTTTTTTAATTGCTCCATCATGATCGAGACAAAATCCTTCATCTGCTGAAAATCACGTGGGTTGATGCTACCAGAGCCGTCAATCAAGAAGGCGATGTCCTGTTCAGGACACCCTGAGGAAGGGGAAAAAGAGTATGAATCAAGTAATTTGACACTTGGTGTTTTGGGCTTTTTTGTGTGTCAGCTCTCTGCTGAACAATGAGGATATGGGACCCCGTCTCTATAAAATATATACATATGTTATATAATATATATAAACATATATATTATAGAGATGGGGTCTCTATAAAATATATATGTATTTTATAACATATATACATATATGTTAAAAATTAGCCGGGCACAGTGGCAAATGCCTGTAGTCCCAGCTCCTCAGGAGGCTGAGGGTGGGGGATCATTTCAGCCCAAAAGGTTGAGGCTGCAGTGAGCTCTGATCACGCCATTGCACTCCAGCCTGGGCCACAGAGAAAGACCTTGTCTCTAAAAAATAAATAAGTAAGTAAACAAACAAGGGCAAAGTAGTATGGAAAATTTTCATTAATTCTGCCCAAGGGAATCAGGGAATGTGGTGATGTTTGACTGGATCTTGAAGAACAGGAAATAACTTGCCCAGCTGGGCACAGTGGCTCGCACCTGTAATCCCAGCACTTTGGGAGGCTGAGGCAGGTGGATCACTTGAGATCAGGAATTCGAGACCAGCCTGGCTGACATGGTGAAACCCCATCTCTATTAAAAATACAAAAAGTTGCTGAGATGGCACCACTGCACTCCAGCCTGGGTCACAGAGCAAGACAAGAAAGAAAGAAAAGAAAGAAGAAAGAAAAGAAAAAAGAAAGGAAGAAAGGAAGAAAGAAGGAAGGAAGGAAGGAAGGAAGGAAGGAAGGAAGGAAGGAAGGAAGGAAGGATTGATTGATTTGCCAGATATACAAAAGGAATCGATTCTAGAAAAGAGAATGGCACACACACATAAAGCGATGTGGAATGTGCTCCTCTGCCTTCTGCCCCATCCCCAAATCCACTTTCTACCCATCGCCACTCAGCTCTGTGGCCTGGGAGGTCAACCTGCAGGGACCCCATCACCAGGACTCTGTTGCCCTCTGGATTCCCATTGGATTTGGTGGATGAGGGGGCTCAACAAAAGACTGGAGGGAGGAGGACAGTGAGGTCCAGGTGTTCTCCCATTGAGGTTGCTTGGGCACAGCTATGTCCTTCACAAAAGACCAACTGTTCCTCAGAAGGAGGCCAGCCCCACATGACTCTCTCCGGACCCTGGTGAGCTCTCCCTCCCCTCAACCCATAAGCCCAGGGGTGAAAACAGACCTGCTTGCCCAAGGCTTGCAAAGTCCCTGATGGCTCCCTTAGATCTCTCACAGTTTTATAATTACTCTCATTATAAATAAACCCCCCTCTTTGTAAATAAATCTTACTGAAACTGCCTTTGCAAAATTATGGCGGAGACAGTGAAAGAGATCTAACCTAACCGACTCCATCTTGCTTCTAACCTCCAAGCTGTCCTTGTTCATTCCTGGGTGTAGGCTGAACTAACTTTGGGAGAAACTTAGTTTATAGTTTATAGTTTAAACAAAGATCGTAACAGCTCTTTTCCAAAGCAGACCTCCTTCTTGCCTGGGGACTAGATTGCCTTTGTAGGACTAACATTAGTCACAAGATTAGAAATTATGGTTTAGGAGTCATGCAGCTGGAGGCTACAAGATTCTGACCCTCCCTAAACTGCTCCTAAAATCAGCACTTGAGATATTTTGCAGACCTTGCACTTGACGGATCAGCTGGCACCGCCCAGATCAATAAACTGGCTCATCTGATCTTGTGGCCCCTACCCAGGAACCGACTGAACCCAAGAAGACAGCTCCGACTCCTGATGATTTCATCCCTGACCAATCAGTACTCCCGGCTTGCTGGGTCCCCCCACCCACCAAGTTATCCTTAAAAACTCTGCTCCCCAAATGTCAGGGAGATTGATTTGAGTTGATAATAAAACTCTGGTCCCCTGCACAGCCGGCTCTGTGTGAATTACTCTTTCTCTATTGCAATTCTGCTGTCTTGATGAATTGGCTCTGTCTAGGCAGCAGGCAAGGAGAACCCCTTGGGCAGTTACATTACTGGAATGTGCTTTTGGTCCCAGCTGAGACTCCTACTGATACATGGGACAAGGGCCTCAAAAGGATTCTGGCAGAATCCAGGAATGCCGTTCGATGGAAACAGCACTACAGGGGCAAACGTATGTGACAGCAATGGAAACCCAGCGGTGGCATCAAGCAAAGAACAGCGGGCAAGGGCCTCTCTACTCCAATAAGGAGTTTGACTTTATCTGTAGGCAATGGGGAGCCACGGAAGGTTCTTAGAAAAGGAAGTGAGATAACTTGTTTTGTATTTCAGAAAGACTGGCAGGGCACAGTGGCTCATGCCTGTAACCCCAGCACTTTGGGAGGCCTCCTGAATAATTAAGACCACAAGCACACGCCACCATATCTGGCTAATTTTTTTTTTTTTTTTTTTTGTAGAGATGGTGTCTCATTATGTTGTCTAGGCTGGTCTCAAACTCCTGGCCTCAAACAATGCTCCTAACTTGACCTCCCAAAGTGCTGGGATTACAGGTGTGAGCTACCACACCCTTTCGAATTTTGAACCAAGTGTATGTGTTATATATTTTTTAATAAATGAAAACATTTTTAAAGAAGTAGTCTTGAACCCTGAGAGTGAGGTCTAAAGAGGTAGAGGTGTTAGCTGAAGCCACAGAACTGGGTGATTTCAGGAAAGAAGAACACGTGGGTGAAAAGAGAACCCAGAACCCAGTGCCCCTAGGTGGAGAGGGAGGTGGAGGCCAGCCAGGGGTGAAGAGAATGCACTCAGGAAGTTTAGGTGGTGAGGGTGGGGAGAGATGGCAGGAGATGAGGAGGAGATTAGAAGACAGAAGATCATTTTCATGGCTATCAATTGTGGTGGTTGATCGTTTTTCAGATACAGGTAGAATGAGAATGTTTACAGCCAGAGGAAGGGAGAAGTTAAATGTCCTAGAGAGAAAACAAGTGATTCAAGAGATGCTGGGCCAGGCACAGTGGCTCACACCTGTGATCCCAGCACTGTTAGAGGCTGAGATGGGAAGATCCCTTGAGACCAGGAATTTGAGACCAGCCTGGGCAACAAGGTGAAACCCCATCTCTACAAAAAATACAAAAATCAGTATATGCACACCTGTGATCCCAGATACTCCGGAGGCTGAGGCACAAGAATTTCTTGAGCCTGGGAGGCAGAGGCTGCAGTGAGCTGAGATTGTGCTACTGCACTCCAGCTTGGGTGACAGAGCGAGACCCTGTCTCAAAAAGAAAAAGGAAAGAAAAAGAAAAAAGGAAGACAGATGATCACCTTAGTTGGTACATGAGAGACTCTCAAAAGTCCAGATGGAAGAATTTAGTCATGGAACGGAGGAGAGACAGGTCTTCCTCTAAAACCAGTGAGTCACTGCCAGGAGTGCTGTCATTATGGAAATTTGAGAAAAAGGAGAAAGTGCAATGTTATAGCTCTTTCCGAATTTGTCTAACAAATTCCAGTGAAGACTGGAAAACCGTTTATTAAGATAAGATAAGAGAAGGGGAAAGTGGAGGGAGTCCATGCCTGAAGCTTTTGTTTTCTCTGTGGAGGAAGGAGGATTATCTGTGGAGGGTGAAGTATAGAGGAACAGGGCTTGAGAAAGAAAAAAAAGAAAAACATGCAAGGGAGAAACATTCGCCTATGGTGCCAGAATCAACATGAAGACAAGCAAAAAGATGGCAGAGCCATTGAACAAAGCAGTGGGAAAAAGCAACTGGAAAGATCCATGCACCCTGACCAGGCACAGTGGCTCATGCCCACCACTCATTCCCTGGCTCATTCCCAGCACTTTGGGAAGCCGAGGTGGGCAGATCACCAGAGCTCAGGAGTTCAAGACCAGCCTGGCCAACATGGTGAAATCCCATCTCTGCTAAAAATACAAAAATTAGGCGGGCGTGGTGGCAGGCACCTGTAATCCCAGCTACTTGGGAAGATGGAGCAGGAGAATCGCTTGAACCCTGGAGGCAGAGATTGCAGTAAGCTGAGATAGTGCCACTGCACTCCAGCCTGGGTGACAGAGCGAGATTTTGCCTCAAAAAAAAAAAAAAAAAAAGGTTCATACAGTCATTCAGAATCTCAATCAATGGAGGTTTGGGGAACAGGGGTCTGGAAGGCAGCCCCCCAAGATGGTTCCCAAGATTCCCACCTCCTACCAATGACACCTTGCGCCATTCCCTCCTCTGCAGTGTGACCTGGACTTATTTTTTAAAGACAGGGTCTTGCTCTGTCAGTCAGGTTGGAGTACAATGGTGCAATCATAGCTTACTGCAGCTTCAACTTCCCAGGCTCGAGTGATCCTCCTGAGTAGCTGGAACTGCAGGTGTGTGCCACCACACCTAGCTAATTTTTTTATTATTTTTTTTTGTAGAGACAGGAGTCTCCCTATGTTGTCCAGGCTTGTCTTGAACTCCTGGCCTCAAGCAATCTTCCCACGTTGGCCTCCAAATAGCTAAGACTACAGGTGGTCATCACCACACTCAGCTAATTTTTTCTCTTTTTTTTTAGAGACAGGGTCTCACTACATTGCCCAGGCTGATCTCAAACTCCTGGGCTCCCAAAGATTGCAGGTGTGAGCCACTGTGCCTAGCCAAGGAGTTTTCCTAAAGTACAAGACCCTAGCACCTCCTTAGCCTCCCTCTCCAATGGGACCCACTTCCCCTACCCTTCTGCACCCAGAGCCCAGACCTTGAGCAAATGTCACCTCAGTCCTGCCCCCTCCCCTGGTCTTTTGCTGCCCATCTGTTCCCTCTGCCAAATGCAACGCACCTCGGAGGGTCCCTGGGAACTTCTGAGGCTGCTGCCGTAGGTTGGATCCAAACAGGAAGCAGAGCCCTTTCACATACGTGTTCTCACTGCAAGTCTGGTGTATGGTGGGGCCACAGGCCTAGGGGGCAGGAGCCAGTGGAAGAGGCTGCCCCTGCTTCCTGTCCTTGTACCCCAGCACCTCCACCCTCCACAAGACCCCCTGCCCCACCATGCATGGGCCCCCAAACACCCCCATTAGGATGCTCCTCTGATCCGGGGCCACTCACCAGCAGCTGGGGGGGGCTGGTGGTGGCTGCCAGGGACAGGCCCAGGGACATGTTCACAGCCTCCTCGGGGACTGCGGGGACAGATATGGGCAAGGTCACCCTCGGGGGGGACAGAGAAGGCTGTGGAAGAGCTGGGCAGGGATCACCTCCATGTGGGAGACAAGGAGGTCTGACAGTGAAGGGGGATCCTAGATCTTGGGAAAGAAAGGAACATGGAGGGATTGCCTGGGGATGTCTAGGGGAGAGGCTGCAGCCAGAGGAGAGGGTAGGGAGGCACACACCTGTGCCCCCACCACAGATCCTCCAGCACACAGGAGTGCCTGGCAAGTCCCTTTGTGTTCACAGGGGGAATCCCAGTCCTGGCCCGGCGGGGCGGTGACTCACTCTGCAGGCGGATGGGCTCGCATGAGCCTATGCTGTAATCACACTGGTAGAGGCTGCCCGTTTGGTTAGCAGCCACTATCTCCTGGGGGGCTCCAACCACCACCCTGTGGGGAGAAGTGGAAATAGAGAAAACTCCGACATGTGGGGAGAGAAGGAGACCACAGAAGAAGTTCTGCCACCCAGAGGAAGGTGGGGGCCCATACCCGGATTCCTGAATTCCCATGACTAGGAGGAAGAATTAGTAAAGAAAAAAAATGGGAAAATGTTAAGACTCAGAATGAGAAAAGGTCTTCCTAAGGATGACACAAAAACCAGAAGTCATGTAAAAATAGGGCCAGGTGCGGTGGCTCATGCTTGTAATCCCAGCACTTGGGGAGGCCGAGGGGAGCGGATGGCCTGAGCTCAGGAGTTCAAGATCAGCCTGGGCAACATGGTGAAACTCCGTCTCTACTAAAAATACAAAAAATTAGCCAGGTGTGGTGGTGCGTACCTGTAATCCCAGCTAAACGGGAGGCCGAGGCAAGAGAATTGCTTGAACTTGGGAGGCAGAGGTTGCAGTGAGCCGAAATAGCACCACTGCACTCCAGCCTGGGCGACAGGGCAAGACTCTGTCCCAAAAAATAAATGAATAAATTTTAAAAGTAAAAATAGGTGAATTCAAGCTGGGCACCATGGCTCATGCCTGTAATCCCAGCAACTTGGGTGGTTGAGGTGGGAGCATCACTTGAGGCCAGGAGTTTGAAACTAGCCTGAGTAACATAGCGAGACCCCATCTCTACAAAAAGGTTTTTAAAAATTAGCTAGGTGTGGTGGTACACACCTGCAGTCCCACGACAACTTTTTTTTTTCTTTTTTTTTCTTTTTTTTTCTTTTTTGAGACAGGGTCTCACCCTGTTGCCCAAGATGGAGTCCAGTGGCATAATCATAGCTCACTGTAGCCTCTGCCTCCTGGGCTCAAGCAATCCTCCCACCTCAGTCTCCCAAAGTGCTGGAATTACAGGCATGAGCCACTGGACCCGGCCCACACAGTCATTTCATTTATTTTTATTTTTATTTATTTTCTTTCTTTGAGACAGATTTTCACTCCATCACCCAGGCTGGAGTACAGTGATGTGATCTCGGCTCACTGCTGCAACCTCCGCCTCCCGGGTTCAAGTGTTTCTCCTGTCTCAGCGTCCTGAGTAGCTGGGATTACAGGTGTGTACCACCATGGTTGGCTAATTCGTGTATTTTTAGTAGATATAAGGTTTCGCTATGTTGGCCAGGCTGGTCTTGAACTCCTGGCTTCAAGCGACCAGCCCAGCTCGGCCTCCCAAAATGCTGGGATTACAGGCGTGAGCCACTGCGCCCAGCCTCCACACAGTCATTTTAAATAAATTTCTGGACCGGGCACGGTGGCTCATACATGTAATCCCTGCACTTCGGGAGGGCAAGGCGGGTGGATCACGAGGTCAGGAGATTGAGACCATACTGGCCAACATGGTGAAACCCCGTCTCTACTAAAAATACAAAAAATTAGTCAGGTGTGGTGGCACGTGCCTGTAGTCCCAGCTACTCGGGAGGCTGAGGCAGGAGAATCGCTTGAACCCAGGAGGCGGAGGTTGCAGTGAGCTGAGATCACTCCACTGCACTCCAGCCTGGGCGACAGAGCGAGACTCTGTCTCAATCAATCAATCAATCAATCAATCAATCAATAAATAAATAAATAAATAAATAAATTTCTGTATGTGATAAACTACCATAAGCATATTCAAAAGAAAAATACTGCACAAAGGAGAGAGATTCACAACTCATACCCCAGACTACTTTCTTCAGTGTACTCAAAGCTTGTACAAACTAGTAAAAAAAAAAAAAATTGAAAAATGGCCAACAGATAAGAAAAACATGTTCATAGAAAATACCTCTCTCAAAAAAAAAGAAGCAATTTAAAGCTAAATTAAGATACCACTTCTCACCTACTCGATTTGCAGAGATCAGTAAGTTTGATAGCACACTGAGTTGGCAAATGAGTGAGGGAGTATGAGGAAGTAGGTATTTTCATGAATTTCTGGTGTGAGTGTAAATTGTTGCCACTTCTGTAGAGGGTGATCTGGAAAAATCTATCAAAATTGCACATGCTCATGCACCCCTGGATACCACAATCCCAGTCCTAGCCTTTACTTCCAAATAGGCTTGCACATGTGCAGAACGACAGCATTGTTCATAGAGCAAAAGTTTGGAAACAATCTAAATATTCATTAACAAGAGATCTAATGTAATGTAAAAGGGGATTACAAGCCAAGTGCAGTGGCTCACGCCTGTAATCCCAGCACTTTGGGAGGCCAAGGCAGGTGGATCACCTGAGCTCAGGAGTTCAAGATCAACCTGGCCAACATGGTGAAACCCCGTCTCTACAAAAATACAAAAATTAGCTGGGCGTGGTGGCAGGAGCCTGTAATCCCAGCTACTCAGGAGGCTGAGGCAGGAGAATTGCTTGAACCCAGGAGGCGGAAGTTGCAGTGAGCCAAGATCATGCCACTGCACTCCAGCCTGGGCGACAGAGCAAGTCTCTAAAAAAAATTTAAAAAAAAAAAAAAAAAGTAAATTATAGTACCTCCAAATTTATGGCATGCAATGCAAGCATAACATGGAATTAATGGACTTATCTGGTCAAATCACCAGGCTGTATTATGGGAGATAAAGCAAAGAGCAGAGACCAGCCCCCTTCTTCTGGAAAGGTACTATCACCTCCACAAATACTATTTCTGTAAAGGTAAATGTTTTAGGCTTCGGGTTGCATACAGTCTCTATCACAGCTCCTGGATTCTGCTATTACAGCTCAAAAGTGGCCACAGCCAGGCACAGTGGTTTATGCCTATCAACCCAGCAAGTTGGGAGGCCCAAGCAAGAGGATGACTTGAGGCCAGGAGTTTGAGACCAGATTGGGCAACAGAGAGAGACCTCGTCTATACAAAAAAATCAAAAAATTAGCTAGGTGTGGTGGCACATGCCTGTA
>NW_012102476.1:4088915-4093964 GCF_000951045.1 Mandrillus leucophaeus | reverse complement strand
AGGGAGGGAGGGAGGCGGGGGGTGCAATAAACAGTAAGTGACAAGTGAACGGGGTTGTTTTCAATAAAATTTATTCACAAAAATAGGCAGCAGCCTGCAGGCAGGCCTTAATTGCAGTACAATGTGTGCTACACATGGTGTGTTGGCTGAGGGAGGAAACGTGTATGTGTTATGTACATGCGGAATCTCCCCGAAGCAACACATAAGAAACCATTCGTCAGGTCCCTCCTGGGAAGGGAACTGGGGGAAGGGAGTGAGGAAGAGAGTTTTACTCTTATACCCTTTTGCATCTTTTGAATTTAGAACACTGTAAATTCAAAAGATAAATTTATTGTATCTTTTGAATTGATTTATCTATTCAAAAATATCACTCAATGAAATCGCTGATTTTTTTCAGGTATGTAAGTCTTGGAGAGAAAGCACTGAGAAAGGGGGCTCCATCTGAGGGTCTCACCTGGATCCCTGAAGCTGGACCACGCTCTGCCCGAAGCCCTTTGCGTTCTCTTGGAAGGTCATTACGTTTTCAGTGTCCAGGTTGAACCCATGACATAAGGTCAAGGCTAAAGGGAGAATGGGGGAAGAGTGAAACAGAGGAAAGTAGCATGCCAGCCAGGGGCAGGGGCACACGTCTGTAGTCCTAGCACTTTAGAAGGCTGAGGCAGGAGGATCACTTGAGCCCAGGAAGTTGAGGCTGCAGTGAGCCCTGATTGTGCCACTGCACTCCAGCCTGGGCAACAGAGAGATATCCTATCTCAAAATAAAACACATACACACACACACAAAAATAATGATAATAATAATAATTTAAAAGAAAGCAATGGCTGGCCGTGGTGGCTCACGCTTGTTATCCCAATAATTTAAGAGGCTGATGTGGAAGCATCACCTGGGCTCAGGAGTTTAACACCAGCCTAGCAATACAGTGAGACCCCCATCTCTACAAAAAATAAAAAATTAGCCAGGTGTAGTGGTACGTGCGTGTAGTCCCAGCTACTTAGGAGGCTGAGGTGGGAGGATTGCTTGAACCCAGGAGGTCAAGGCTGCAGTGAACCATGATCATGCCACTGCACTCCAGCCTGGGCAACAGAGCAAAACCCTGTATCAAAAAAAAAAAAAAGAGATAGCAGCATATCTTCCTGCTCCATTCCCCTTCCCGTCCATTCGGTCACCCTAACTAACCCAGCATCCAGATGTCTGCCTCCCAGGTACAGCTCTGATAGCCTGGGGCAGGGATTAGCACACTTTTTCTATAACAGCCAGATAGTAAATTTTAGGTTTTGCAGGCCAAGAGGCTGATAGAATACGTTGCACAAGTACTCATACAACAAGACAGAAAATACTTTTCCACAAATTTGTCATTAGGGAAATTCCAAACGTAATGATTAAGTACAATTTGTTCGTAATACAGGTTTATGAATGGGACAAATAGAATTCTTTGGGGGTGGTGCTCCCTATGATCAAATCGATTGTCAGTGTTCATCTTCAACCTCTGGCTGGCAGGTTGTGCAAAAACAGGTGGTGGGCCATATCGGGCCCCCAGGCCACTGTTCGCTGACTCCTGACCTAAGAACCGCCATCATGGGGTACGTCCAGTCCCGCTCTGAATTCCAGCCTCCCTTCTGAGCACCCAAATGGTCTCTTCCCCCAGTGTCACCACAATGATGATTTGCCCAACAGTGAAGTTTCTATGCATTCTCAATTAGATAATTTCCTTCCCATGCAGCTCTCAAGCATTTCCTTCCCTTTTGTGGAGAATTTCATTTGCCACAACATACAAGCATAAAAGGAAACAAACTCAAATCGTTTTGATTCATCAGTCATTCAACAAACATTTGCACCCGGGTCCTTGGAAAATGGAACCGGAGGCAAAGTGGAGATGGTGAGAGGGGATCCAGGAGGAAGTACGCAGGAAGGGGGTCTCACACTTGCTGTGCACCCTGGGCCACGTCACTTCTCCTCTCTGGGCCGCCGTCTCCTCATCTGTGAAGCAAGGACCAACCAAGCAGCCTTGCACAGTCCGTGAATGTGGTCATTCATCCAGGCTTCCCTGGCCAGCCTGTCTGGGTCTAGCTGTTCTCCCTGCTTCTTCTTGAACCCTTTCTCCTTCCCCAATCCCCTTTGCCTCTCCCCAGACTGAATCCTACATACTCTGGGCCCTCTCTTTATGACAGACCCAAAATTTCCCCTCCTCCCCACCCAGAGTCCCCCACCCCACCCCCATGCACCTGTTAACAGAAGGACTCTGAGAGCCATGGCTGGAAGGAGCCGGAACCTGGAAGGAGGTGAACCAGGGGTTGCAGGCGCCACTGAGGAACCCCAAGGAAGCTGCCAAAGCAAGGAAGGGCAGAAAAGGAGAAGTAGGAGGCAGAAGTCTATCAGAGATTCAAAGGAAGAGGGCGGAGGCTCAGTGACCACACAGCCCTGCCTGGTCTTCCTCCCAGTCCTCCCAGCACTGCCCACAGCCTGCCCACCCTTCCTCCCCAGCTTCCTGGCTCAAACCATCAAAGTCACTACCACTATCCAAAAGGTGCCATTTGTCACATACTCGTTTCTTGGGTTGGCCAAAGCATATGAACAAGCTGAATAGACTTAGCCTGCCTCCTGGAATTCATGTTCTAAACATTAATACGGGCCAGGCGCAGTGGCTCACGCCTGTAATGCCAGCACTTTGGGAGGCCAAGGCAAGAGGATTGCTTGAGCCTGGGAGTTTGAAACCAGCCTGGGCAACACAGAGAGACCCTGTCTCTACAAAAAAATATTTTTAATTCGCTGGGCACAGTGGTGCGCACCTGTATCCTCTGCTACTCGAGAGGCTGAGGCGGGAGAATTACTTGAGCCTGAGGTCCAGGCTGCAGTGAGCTATGATCACACCACTGCACTCCAGCCTGGGCAACATAGCGAGATGCCATCTCTACCAAAAAAAATACATTTAAAAAATTAGCCAGGCATGGTGGCACATGCCTGTAGTCCTAGCTACTCAGGAGGCTCAGGCAGGAGGATTGTTTGAGCCCAGGAGTTTGAGACTGCAGTGAGCCCCAATAATGCCACTGCACTCCAGCCCAGGTGGCACAGTGAGACCCTGTCTCAAAATAAATAAATAAATAAATAAATAAATAAATAAATAAGCAAACATTAATACCGATCAAACAAGTATAGGAGGTCAAACTCTGTGTCTTCCTGGAAACATACTTTGCAAAATGTCCCTCGTTCAGCCCATGGAAATGGGCGCGCCCTTCAGCCAGAGCAGTCCTCATCTGTAGCCATCAACAAGGACAACTCAAGTACAGGCACATCTTGTGCTTTTTAAGTATTATTTTGTGCTTTTTTCAGAGACAGAGTGTAGCTCTGCTGCCCAGGCTGGAGTGCAGTGGTATAATCACAGCTCACTGCAGCTTCAATTAACCTCCTGGGCTCAAGTGATCCTCCTACCTCAGCCTTCTGAGTAGCTGGAACTACACGCACATGCCATGGCCAGCTAATTTTTTTTTTTAATTTTTTGTAGAGACAAGATCTTGCTATGTTGTTCAGGCTGTTCTCAACCTCCTGGACTCAAGTGATTCTCCTTCCTCAGCCTCTCAAAGTGCTGAGATTACAGGTGTGAGCCACTGCATCCAGCTTATTTTGTGTGTGTGTGTGTTTGTTTGTTTGTTTTTTAAAAAGGCCTCAAGCTCTTCACCCAAGAATTTTCACTGCTAGTAATTTATCCTAAGAAATAGTTAAGAAGTATAGTCAAAAGTATATGTACAAGCTTGGCTGGGCTCGGTGGCTCATGCCTGTAATCCTAGCATTTTGGGAGGCCAAGGCGGGTGGATTACTTGAGGTCAGCAATTGAAACCAGCCTGCCCAACGTGGTGAAACCTCATCTCTACTAAAAGGACAAAAGAATTAGCCAGGCGTGGTGGCAGGCACGTACAATCCCACCTGGGAGGCTGAGGCAGGAGAATCGCTTGAACCCTGGAGGTGGAGGTTGCAGTAAGCAGAGATTGTGCCACTGCACTCCAGCCTAGGTGAAAGAGCAAGACTCTATCTCCAAAAAAAAAAAAAAAGAAATATATATATATATATGCAAGCTTGTTCGTTGCGGCATTATTGTTAATAGTGAAAGGCTAAAAAAAAAAAAAGACCTGAATATTCAACAACAGAGGAATGGTTCAATGATACTTCACTCTGTCATCTATCCTTACCCTCCCCTGTGTCTGTCACTTTTAATTCTGTTTTCAAAGGCACAAGAAAATAGGTATCCTTCCACACACACATGGAACACAAACCTCACCTTTATGTGACCGCCAATGTGAATCTCAAGCCAACGATTTTGTTCACTCTTTCTCAACACCTTTTTTTTTTTTTTTTTTTTTTGAGACAGAGTCTTCCTCTGTCACCCAGGCTGGAGTGCAGTGGTGTGATCTCGGCTCACTGCAACCTCTGCCTCCCAGGTTCAAGTGGTTCTCCTGCCTCGGCCTCCCAAGTAGCTGGGATTACAGGCGTGTGCCACCACGCCCAGCTAATTTTTTGTATTTTCAGTAGAGACAGGGTTTCACCATTCAACACATTTTCTTTTGCCTCTAGTTCTACTTTCCTGATAACTAGATGGAAAAAAATGCTTGCTGGCTGGGAAAAAAAAAAAAAGCAATTAAAATTATGTACATTTGGTTTAAAATTATCTGTTTGTAATTTTTATATCTAGCCAGGTATGATGACTCCTGCTTGTAATCTCAGCACTTTGGGAGGCCAAGGCGGGGAGATCATTTGAGCTCAGGAAGTCAAGACCAGCCTGGGCAACACAGCAAGACCCTGACTTTACAAAAAATATTTTAAAAATTAGCTGGGCGAGGCCGGGCGCAGTGGCTTAAGCCTGTAATCCCAGCACTTTGGGAGGCCGAGACGGGCGGATCACGAGGTCAGGAGATTGAGACCATCCTCGCTAACACGATGAAACCCCGTCTCTACTAAAAAATACAAAAACTAGTCGGGCGAGGTGGCGGGCGCCTGTAGTCCCAGCTACTCGGGAGGCTGAGGCAGGAGAATGGCGTAAACCCGGGAGGCGGAGCTTGC
>NW_012102476.1:4081578-4088410 GCF_000951045.1 Mandrillus leucophaeus | reverse complement strand
ATATATATATATATATATATATGCAGGAAAACCAAATGTTAATAGTTGTTATCTCCAAGATGGAAGGATTACAGGTATGTTCCAGTATCTATTGCTGCAGAGTGAGTTACTCCAAAACTTAGTAGTTAAAAACAGCAGCGTATTATAATCTCTCGCGTATCTGTGAATCGCCTGGCCTCAGCAGTTCTCAGCAGGGTCTCACATCATTGCAGTCGGATCATGACCAGGGCTAGAGTAATCCAAAGCTCAATTGGGCTGGGCTCCCAAAATGGGTCACTCCCACAGCTGGCAGTTGGCTGTGGGCCAGGAGCTCAGTTGGGGCTATCACCTGGGCACCCCCATGTGCCCTCTCCGTGTGGCTTGGGCTTCTTGCAGCGTGGTGGCTGGGTTTCAAGAGCAAGTGTTTCAACAGACAGGAAGCAGAAATTTCCAGACTACTAAGGTCTTGATCTGGAAACTGGCACCAAGTCATCTGTACCACATTCCATTGATCAGGCAGTCACAGAGCTCATCCACGTTCAAGCAAAGGGGACACAGATCCCACCTCCCAATGGGAGGAATCTGTGGTTGTATTCAATCTTCTGTAAGATGACTTTAATTTTCTTTTCTATATTATTTGTACTTAAAAGATTTATACAGGCCAGGTGCAGTGGCTCATGCCTGTGATCCCAGTGCTTTGGGAGGCCAAAACAAGAGGATCACCTGAGCCCAGGAGTCTGAGGCTGCAGTGAGCTATGACTTCAACACTACACTCCAGCCTGGGCAACAGAGCAAGACCCTGTCTCAAAGAGAAAAACAAAAAAAAAGATCTTTATACAAAAAAAAAAAAAAAAAGACTTTCATAATCATTAAAAAAACCAATAGATAATTTAAAACAACAGGTTACCTGTATTTGTTAGCAGGTAAAGAGGCCGAGGAAAGGAAGAACTAAGTCATGAGCCCAAGATGAAAAGATACCAACCAGGGTGCTGGGGGAGGAGTTTAGTGGATCAACTGGGTTTGCTTTGGGAAAAGTTTTCACACTCTGGCCACGATGGGGGCTGCTCGAACTCAGACAGGGAGGCCCCTCCTTGCCCTGAACAGTGGCCAAGGGTCCACTCTCTGTAAAAATATAGGCAAGATCTCAGACTGGCTGTCCAACCTGCAGAGGCTTTCTCAATGAGCCACCACCGAGTGTGCACCTGATCTGGTGACTATGGGTGGCGACATATCTATAGGCTGTTGGCTGTTCCCTCCCACCTCTCCCCCATCCCCACTCTTGATAAAATCTTAGCTTGGTTTCCGCTATAAGTGGACTCTGAGACAAGGCTTCACGCATAAGTAATTTATCTGGAAGGTGATCCCGGAAACACTGGCAGGAAAGTGAGGAAAAGGAGCGAATGCCAGGCATAATGGTTCATTGCCTGTAATCCCAGCACTTTGGGAGTCCAGGGTGGGAGGATCGCTTGAGCCCAGGAGTTCAAGACCAACCTAGGCAACACAGGAAGATTCTGTCTCTTAAAAAAATGTTTTTAATTAGCTAGTGTGATGCTGTGCACCTGTAGACCCAGCTACTCAGGAAGCTGAGGCAGGAGGATCACTTGCACCCAAGGGGTCGAGGTTGCAGTGAGCTACAATCATGCCACTATACACTGTACTCTAGCCTGGGCAACATAATAAGACCCCATCTCTTAAATTTTTTTAATTAATTAATTAATTAAACATTAATATGTATCAAACAGGTGTAGGAGATCAAACTATCTCCCTGAAAACACTCTTTGCAAAATGTCCCTTGGACATTTTGAGCCCAAGTGTTGGAGGCTGCAGTGAGCCATGATCATACTACTGCACTCCAGTGAGATATTGTCTCAAAAAAAAAAAAAAAAACAGAAAGAAAGAAAGAGCTTATAAAAGACATGTAATTAAACAAATTACTGGCCGGGCATGGTGGCTCACGTTTGTAATCCCAGCACTTTGGGAGACTGAGACAGGTGGATCACCTGAGGTCAGGAGTTCGAGACCAGCCTGGCCAACATGGCAAAACCTGTCTCTGCTAAAAATACAAAAATTAGCCGGGCGTGATGGCGCACCCCTGTAGCCCCAGTTACTTGGGAGGCTGAGGCAGGAGAACTGCTCGAACCCGGGAGGTGGAGGTTGCAGTGAGCTGAGATTGCACTACTGTACTCCAGCTCCATCAAAAAAATAAATAAATTACCACTGTAGATAACTGGCACTCAAGACACTGAGGAACTCCGGAAGCCGGCGAAGAACGTGCCTCAGAGCTACCTGCCTGCGGAGGAAGGAAACGAGATTCTTATCCACAACTCATATCAGTATGTGTTATTTCAGCTCTCTAGGGCTGTCTCAATTCTCTCTGATGCTGCCAGCTTGTCCTGCACCCAGGAGTCTGACTGCACATCCTGGCTCCTGAAAGCCACACGAGCAGGTCCTGGAACGCACGTACAGCTGCCTGCCAAGGGCTGGGGGCTGGGGGCTGAGTAACAGTGCTGAGAGCTGAGATTGACCAAAATTAACCACAATTTACCATCCAGGTCTTCCTCAGGAAGTTGTGAGCTTTTGAATAGACTCCAGAAATCCAAAATAGTTACATTAGACAGTTTCTGCCAATTGCGGTCTAGGTGGGGAGATGAAATCCTGGTGCCTCCTACTCTGCCTTCCTTATCTCTGAGAAGCGAGAGAGAGCCCTCAGGTGAGTAGTTACAGGTGCTGCCAGCAGGAACCAAGCCAGCTCACATGAGAGTGTTAAATGCTGACAGGACATGGATGGAACAATTGCAGTGTCTGCTACAGATACTCAAATATTTTTTTATAGCACTTATCATTACATGAAATTATATTATCTATTTTAGTTGTCTATTTTTTTGAGGCAGGGGTCTCACTATGTTGGCCAGGCTGGTCTTGAACTCCTGTCCTTAAGCAGATCTCCTACCTCCGCCTCCTAAAGCGTGAGGATTACAGGTGTGAGCCACCTTGCCCAGCCTTAGTTGTCTGTTATCTGACTCCCCAAAATAAGATCTGTGAGAGAAGAGATTCTTGTCTGTCTTGCTCATAAATCTATCCCCAGGGGACAGATAGTACCTGGTTCATAGTAGACAGTCAATACAAATTAATTGGATGAGAGAGAGAATTCTGGGAAGATGGCAGAGTAGGAGGCACCAGGATTCCATCTCCTCACCTAGACTGCAATTACAGTGACAGAATCTGTCCAATGTAACTATTTTGGATTTCTGGAGTCTATTCAAGGCTCACAACTTCCTGAGGAAGACTCGAATGGTAAATTGTGGCAGCTCCCAGCACAGTAACTGTTACCCATCCCCCAGCCCCCAGCCCCCGGCCCCCAGCCCTTGGCAGGCAGCTGTGCATGCGTTCCAGGAGCAGCTTATATGGCTTACAGGAGCCAGGATGTGCAATCAGATGCCATCCTCCAAATATCAGAGATGGGTGCCCTGATTGTTGATTGCTGCCTCTGATATCAGAGGTGCAGATACGGAGACGCCAGCCATTGCTGAACCAGCCCCTCCCCATCATTGCAAGCCCTTCCTCCTCTGGCTGAAGCAACATCCAGGGGACTTAAAGGGCCAGAGCCTTTTTCTCCCTTCATTTTTCTCTTTTTCCCCATTTGGTAGCCAAATATTTAAAGACTAGGACATTCAAAAGCAACTGAATTTACAGAGAAACTTAGAAAGTCACCACACAAGCCCAGGGAAAGGCACAGAAAAGACCTGAGAAGACCTTAAGTTTATACCTAGGCTGATTCCTGGCACAGAGACAGTTTACCACAACCAAGAAATACAATAATACCAGAAAATAACAGAAAACTCTCAGGAAGGGGGAGACTCTGATTTCCAGAGTTACCACATTCTTAGATTCAAGTGCCTAGTTTTCAACAACAACAACAAAATCGTAAGGCATACAAGTTAAAAGAAAACTGTGTCCCATTCAAAGGAAAACAATAAACTGATAGGAACCATCCAGGAAAAATACCAGATAGTAGACCTACTCAACAAAGACTTTAAAATGACTGTACTAAAGATACCCAAAGAACTAAAGGAAGACATACAGAAAGTCAATAAAACAATGTGTGAACAAAATAGAAATTGCAATAAAGAGGTATAAAACCTAAAAGGAAGCCAAAAGAGATTTCTGGAGCTAAAAAGTACAACTGAAATGAAAAACTCACTAAAGAGATTCAAAGGTAGATTTGAGTAGGCAGAAGAACAAAGCAGCAAACTTGAAGATAAGACCATGGAAATTATTACATCTGAAGAACAAAAAGAGAAAAAGATTAGAAAAAAGTGAACAGAACCTAACGTGTGTCCAGAATTTATTCTTTCCGGTGGGTTCTTGGTCTCACTGACTTCAAGAATGAAACTGCGGACCTTTGTCGTGAGTGTTACAGCTCTTAAAGATGGTGTGTCCGGAGTTTGTTCCTTCACATGTTCACATGTGTCCAGAGTTTCTTCCTTCTGATGAGTTTGTAGTCTGGCTGACTTCAGGAATGAAGCCGCAGACCCTTGCAGTGAGTATTACAGCTCATAAAGGCAGTGTGGACCCAAAGAGTGAGCAGAAGCAAGATTTATTGTGAAGAGCAAAAGAACTAAGCTTCCACAGGGTGGAAAGGGACCTGAGCAGGTTGCTGCTGCTGGCTGGGGTGACCAGCTTTTATTCCCTTATCTGGCCCTGCCCACATCCTCCTGATTGATCCATTTTACAGAGCACTGATTGGTCCATTTTGCAGAGTGCTGATTGGTCCCTTTTACAGAGTGCTGATTGGTACGTTTACAATTTTTTAGCTAGACACAGAGTGCTCATTGGTACATTTTTACGGAGTGCTGATTGGTGCATTTACAATCCTTTAGCTAGACACAAAAGCTCTCCAAGCCTCTATCCCATTAGCTAGACACAGCGTGCTGATTGGTGCATTTACAATCCTTTAGCTAGACACAGAGTGCCGATTGGTGCATTTACAATCCTCTAGCTAGACAGAAAAGTTCTCCAAGTCCCCACCCGACCCAGAAGTCCAACTGGCTTCACCTCTTAAAAGGACCTGTGGGACACCATTGGAGAGACCAGCATATGCATTATGAGTGTCTCTGAGGAGGAGAGAAAGGGGCAAAGAAGATTTTGAAATAATAATGGCCAAAAAACCCAAATTTGGTAAAGTCATGAAGGTAAACATCCAAGAAACTCAATGTACCCACAAGTAAGATGAATTCAAAGAGACCCTCACTGAGATACATTATAATCAAACTGTTGAAAGACAGAGAATCTTGAAAGAAGCAAGAGAGAGGCAACTTGTCACCTACTAGAGAGACTCTATAAGATTATCAGAAACTTTGAAGACTAGAAGACAGTAGGCTGATATATTCAAAGTGCTAAAAAAAAAAAAATGTCAACCAAGAATCCTGTATCTGGCAAGATTGCCCTTCAAAAGTGAAGGAGAAATTAAGACATTACACATAAGCAAAAGCTAAGATAATCCATTACCACTAGACCTACTCTGCAAGAAATGGTAAAGGGAGTCCGGCAGATTTAAATGAAAGGACGCTAGACAGCGTCAAAGTCATTTGAAGTAAAAAGATTGCAATAAAGGTAAATATAAGGGCAATTATAAAAGCTACTACTATTGCAATAATGGTGTATAACTCTGCTTTTTTTAATACATGATTTAAGAGAAAAACACTTTTTAAAATTATTAGTTTATGTTTGTGGACACACATATATAAAGGAACACCTGTAATTTCAGCTACTGAGGAGGGTGAATTGGGAGGATCACTTGAGCCTAGGAGTTCAAGGCAGGAGTGAAGTATGATCACACCACTGCACTCCAGCCTGGGTGACAGAACAAAAACATGTCTCTAAAAAAAAAAAAAAGAAAAGAAAGTAAATGAAAACAATTTCACTTACAAGAATATCAAAAAGAATAAAATACTTAGGAGTTAACCTCCACCAGAATGTTAAAGTCTTATATAATTAAAACTACAAAAACATTTCTGAAAGACATTAAAGAAGGCATGAGTGAACATTATGCTAAGTGAAGCCATTTACCAACAGAAAAATAACCATATGATTCCACTTAATGAGGTACCTAGCGTAGTTATATTCATGGAGACCAAAAGTAGAATGGTGTTTGCCAGGGGCTAGAAGGAGGAGAGAATGCAAAATTATGGTTTAATGGGTATCAAGTTTTAGTTTTGCAAAATAAAAACAGTTCTGGAGATAGATGATAGATATATTGTTACACAATAATATTAATGTACTTAATTCCACTAAATATACTTAAACTTAATTCCACTAACTATACACTTACAAATACTTAAGACAAGACAGGGCATGGTGGCTTATGCCTGTAATCTCAGCATTTTGGGAGGCTGAAGCAGGAGGACCACTTGAGCCCTGGAGTTTGAGGTCATCATGAGCAACATAGTGAGACTCCTTCTCTACAAAAACTTTAAAAATTAGCTAAGCATGGTGGTGCACACCTGTAGTCCCAGTTACTTGGGAGGCTAAGGCAGGAGAATTGCTTGAGCCTGGGAGGTTAAGGCTGCAGTGAGCCATGCTTGCACCACTGCACTCCAGCCTGAGTGACAGAACAAGACCTTGTCTCAATATAAAAGTGGTTGAGACCAGACACGGTGGCTCATGCCTGTAATCCCAGCCCTTTGGGAGGCTGAGGCAGGTGGATCATGAGGTCAAGAGATCAAGACCATCCTGGCCAACATGGTGACACTCCATCTCTACTAAAAATACAAAAATCAGCTGGGCGTGGTGGTGTGTGCCTGTAGTCCCAGCTACTCAGGAGGCTGAGGCAGGAGAATCACTTGAACCCAGG
>NW_012102476.1:4078607-4080338 GCF_000951045.1 Mandrillus leucophaeus | reverse complement strand
TTTTTTTGAGAGAGTTTTCACTCTTGTTGCCCAGGCTGTAGTTCAACGGCACAATCTCACTTCACTGCAACCTCTGCCTCCCAGGTTCAAGAGATTCTCCTGCCTCAGCTTTCCAAGTAGCTGGGATTACAGGCCCACCCCACCACACCCAGCTAGTTTTTTTGTATTTTTAGTAGAGATGGAGTTTCAACATATTGGCCAGGCTGGTCTTGAACTCCTGACCTCAAGTGATCCTCCCACCTCAGCCTCCCAAAGTGCTGGGATTACAAGCGGGAGCGACCGCACTCAGCCTCTTAAATGTCTCTACCTGACTGTGACACATACCATTCTGCTCACATTTAATCAGCCAAACAAATCACCAGTCCACATCTAACTTTAGGGGGCAGAAAGTACAATCATGCAGTGGTGAAGCCTATCATCAAATCCTAACAGCAAAATATCCCTAACTTGAAATGATTTTAAGTGAACCAGTGTTCCTAACATCAAATCAACCTAAATAGAACATAATGCAACTTGTGGGGTATTCAAGGGTAAAAGCAACACCATTTGCCTAGTGCTTTAGAACTCACTGCCATAGATATGATCTCTTCTGATACCCACACTTAAGCCGTGAGTTCGTTGACATTATTAATGATAATTGGCCGGCTGGGCGTGGTGGCTGTCACCTGTAATCCTAGCACTTTGGGAGGCCAAGGCAGGTGGATCACCTAAGGCCAGGAGTTCAAGACCAGACTGACCAATATGGTGAAACCCTGTCTCTGCTAAACAATACAAAACTTAGCCAGGCATGGTGGCATGCACCTATAGTCCTAGCTACTCGGGTGGCTGAGACAGGAGAATTGCTTGAACCCAGGAGGTAGAGGTTGCAGTGAGCTGAGATCATGCCACTGCACTCCAGTCTGGGCAACAGAGCAAGATTTCGTCCAAAAAAAAAAAAAAAGATAATTGACCAGGTGCAGTGACTCACGCTTGTAATCCCAGCATTTTGGGAGTCTGAAGTGGGTGGATCACTTGAGGCCAGGAGTTTGAGACCAGCCTGGTCAACATGGTGAAATCCCATCTCTACAAAAAATACAAAAATTAGCTGGGCTTCATGTGCATGCCTATAATCCCAGCTACTCGGGAGGCTGAGGCATGAGAATTGCTTGTACCCGGGAGGCAGAGGTTTCGGTGAACTGAGATTATGCCACTGCACTCCAGCCTGGGCAACAGAGCAACACTCCATCTCAAAAAAAAAAAAAAAAAAGAGAGAGAGAGATGTCATCTTCATGGATAACTGGATAACAAGACCACAGATGTCAGTACAGATGTCGGTACTCCATTTAATTACTCAAATTCATTGTAATCTCACCCAGTAGAATTTTTCTAGAATTTGACGTGCTGATTCAAAAATTGACTGGACTAGAAAACACACAGCAACAGCCTATAAAGCAAAGGGACATACCTTATGATGTCATGTTATTCCATAACCAGTGCCCTATCAAAGCAATATTCTAAAGCCACAGTAGGTAAAACTACAGCGTTGGCTCTGGAATAAGTATATAAGACCCTCGGAAAGAATACAAAATACATACATAGAAATCTGGTGTTCCCGAGGTCAGGAGATCGAGACCATCCTGGCTAATGCGGTGAAACCCCGTCTCTACTAAAAAATACAAAAAAACCAACCGGGCGAGGTGGCGGGTGCCTGTAGTCCCAGCTACACGGGAGGCTGAGGCAGGAGAATGGCGT
>NW_012102476.1:4070292-4071569 GCF_000951045.1 Mandrillus leucophaeus | reverse complement strand
TACTAAAAATACAAAAATCAGCTGGGCGTGGTGGTGTGTGCCTGTAGTCCCAGCTACTCAGGAGGCTGAGGCAGGAGAATCACTTGAACCCAGGAAGTGGAGGTTGCAGTGAGCCAAGATCATGCCATTGCACTCCAGCCTGGAGACAGAGAGAAACTCGTCTAAAAAAAAAAAAAAAAAAAAAGGTTGAAATGGGTCAGACGCGCTGGCTCACACCTGTAATCCCAGTACTTCGGGAGGCTGAGGCAGGCCGATCATTTGAGGTCAGGAGTTCATGACCAGCCTGGCCAACATGGTGAAACCTCGTCTCTACTAAAAATACAAAAATTAGCTGGGCATGGTGGTGTGCACCTGTAATCCCAGTTACTTGAGAGGCTGAGGCAGGAGAATCACTTGAACCTGGGTGGCTGAAGTTGCAGTGAGCCATGCCACTGCACTCCAGCCTGGATGACACAGCAAGACTCTGTCTCAAAAACAGAAGAAAAAAAAATGGTTGAAATGGTAAATTGTATGTTATATATATTTTGCTACAATAAAATTTGGAAAAAAATAGTAATTGAATGAAGGAATGAGGTGACATGGAATGAAAAAGATAAACTGGACCCATTCAGGTTTCCTCCTTTGAGAATCTGGACTAAAATCCAAGACTGAAAGGAAGACACCCAGTTAGCAGTGGGAACTGAGGCTGAAATCTTGGGATGCGGATTTGGGGCTGGAGAGGATTTGTATAAACTAAAATTATAAGCAGGAGAAGCTAGTTATCAGTGAGAAAAGATCAGACTCAACTTGCAGAGATGAAGACACTCTGCGTGAGAGACAGTATAATCCCCAGAAGAGAGACGCACAAAGGTGACCTGCAGCTGCCTCTGATTCACATGAGTTTTCAATCTGGATTGTGGATTTCCGTATCAGTAAGGATAGGCTAGGTTATACTGTAGTAACAAGCAATACCAAAGTCTCAGTACCTAATACAAAAGTTCACTTCTCCTTTGTCCAAAATTCACTGCAGGTCTGAGAAATTTCTAGGCAGCTCTCCTCCATGTGTTATCTCAGAATTCCAGTCTTTTTTTTTTTTTTTTTTTTTAATTTTAGAGACGGAGTCTCACTTTGTTGCCCAGGCTGCTCTCAAAATGAGGCTCTAGTGATCCTCCTGCCTTGGCCTCCCAAAGTCTAGGATTACAAGTGTGAGCCTCTGTGCTGGCGTCCGATCTTCTGGAAGAACAATGACACAGAAAGCCATGCAATGAGGCTCTTAAATGTTTCTTTTTTTTTTTTTT
>NW_012102476.1:4053425-4067743 GCF_000951045.1 Mandrillus leucophaeus | reverse complement strand
AAAAAAAAAAAAACAAGAAATCTGGTGTTCCCATCAGAAACAATACATTTCTCCTACTGAAAAAGCAAAGAAGCCTTTCTTTGATTCCACTCCCCTCATCAACCACCACCCATTTTTTACTTCCCTTTTGCAAAACTTCTCCAAAATAGTTGTCTGTGTTGGCTGCACCCTATTCTACTACTCATATCCTCCCTTAACTCCGTTTCAACCAAGCCTGGGCCCCAGCCCGGCACCTACTCCACCTAAGCTATTTTTATCAAGGTCACCAAGGCTGCCTGTGTGCCTCCAGCGATCAGTTCTGTCTTCATGTTGAGTGACTCAGCAGCAGCTTCTGACACTCAGCCCTTGCTTCCTGTAACCGATTTCTACATCTGTCCTCTGACCCCACACGCTCCTGGTTCCCGCCTACTGCCCTGGACCCTCCTTCCCAGTTTCTCTTGCTGATTCTCCTCTTCTCCCAACCTCTTCAGAAGGATCTCAGAGTTCAGTCCTTCGACTGCCTTTTTTCCCCAACTCCTGGGTTCAAACGATCCTCCCACCTCAGCCTCCTAAACAGCTGGTACCACAGGCACACACTACCATGTCCAGCTAATAAATTTTTCAATCTTTTTGTAGAGATGGGGTCTCACCAAGCTGCCCAGCCTGGTCTCAAACTCCTAGCCTCAAGCTGTCCTCCCACCTCAGCTTCTCAAAGTGCTGGGATTACAGGCATGAGCCACCGCGCCCAGCCAAAGTCAATTTTCAGTACAGCAGCGAGAGGGATTGTTTCAAAACACAAGACATATCATGCCACTCCTCTGCTCAAAGCCTTGCGAAGGCTTCCATGTTACTGATAGTAAAAGCCAGTCCTTTCTACAACCTACAAGGACCTGCATGACCTGTCATCCCAGCCCCAACCCTTAACTCTCTGAGCTTATCTCATTTTCTGGGACGGCAGTCACCCTGGCCTCCTTGTCGTTCCTGAAACCTGCCAGGCACGCCGCCACCTGAAGGCCATGGCACTGGCTGTTCGCTCTGATGGGATCACTCTTCCCTCAGGGACCTGCAGGCTCACTGCCCAGCTCCTTCAAACAAGTGGGTTTTGCATCACATGACTCCGTATACTCAACTTCGCAAACCTTCTTTGCCACGTTCCTCAACATTTTCCAACTTTGCTCTCAAGGGAATGAAGGTATCAGGTCTTCATCTTCCCCTTTCCTGCACAGCACCCGGGGTCACAGTTTCTTTCTTCCCAACAAAATCTCCCAGCCCCACCTCTCCAGATTGCTTTCCTTGTCTACACAGACAACTTATCTCTGTCTGAGCTCCTCCAATTTGCTTCGCTCATCACACTCGAAGAAACTTATTACAGGATCCGCCCTCCTGAGAGAGTTGTGGGAACAACAAGAACAAAATATTGTTTTTCCATGCCACTGGACTGTCAGGAAAAGTTCCTGTGATCCTGTCAGGACTCTGAGCCCAAGCTAAGCCATCATATCCCCTGTGACCTGCCCATATACATCCAGCAACTGAAGATCCACAAAAGAAGTGAAAATAGCCTTCACTGATGACATTCCATCATTGTGATTTGTTTCTGCCCCATCCTAATTGATCAATGTACTTTGTAATCTCCTCCACCCTTAAGAAGGTTCTTTGTAATTCTTCCCACCCTTGAGAATGTATTTTGTGAGATCCACCCCCTGCCCACAAACAACTGCTCCTCCTAACTCCACCACCTATCCCAAAACCTATAAGAACTAACGATAATCCACCACCCTTTGCTGACTCTCTTTTCGGACTCAGCCCGTTTGCACCCAGGTGAAATAAACAGCCTTGTTGTTCACACAAAGCCTGTTTGGTAGTCTCTTCACACGGACACGTGAGACAATCCCAGCTACCCAGGAGGCTGAGGTGGGAGAATCACTTGAGCCCAGGAGACTGAGGCCGCAGTGAGCTATGATTGCACCACTGCACTCCAGCATGGACAACCCCCAGGGAGATACTGTCTTAAAAAAAAAAAAAAAGGAAGAAAAGTTCCACCTGAATGCCATCCTCAGCCATCTGGTTAAGCCTTTGGGTCTGGAGTCAGACTAAGGGCACTAAAATCCTAGGTCTATGCCGGGCATGGTGGCTCACACCTGTAATCCCACCACTTTGGGAGGCCGAGGCAGGTGGATCACCTGAAGTCAGAAGTTTGAAACCAGCCTGGACAATATAGCGAAACCCTGTCTCTACTAAAAATACAAAAATTAGCTGGGCATGGTGGACATGCCTGTACTCCCAGCTACTCAGGAGGCTGAGGCAAGAGAATCACTTGAACCCAGGAGGCGGAGATTGCAATGAGCCAAGATCATACCACTGCCCTCCAGCCTGGGCAACAGAGCAAGATCTCGTCTCAATAAATAAATAAATAAATAAATAAATAAATAAATAAATAAATAAAAATATCCTAAGTCTGTAAGTATGCCCTTGAACAACTTACTCTCTGAACCTCACTGTCCTCATCTGGAAAATGGGGCAATAATTGTACTAACATCTTGGGGTGATTGTGATAGTTAAATGAGATAATAGTAGATGTCGAAGTGCATGTAGTCAACATTCTCTGGAATCATTCTACCAGCCGCGCTGGGTTTATGGATGACCTGGCTAGCGCACCCTCGATGACACACAGAGGTTGGTGGCTGAAAGGTGCCTGTGGCTCAGTGGGAAGCATTCTGGATGCTTCCCCTGCCACCTCAGTTGCACACGCAGTGGGCCAAATGTCTGGCAGGCCAAGGAAATTGTTCTGCCGCAGGCTTTTTGAGTACCAGGTGTTTCCACCGAGGTCACACAAAGAGCACAGTTGGCCAGAGGTGACTTGCAGGGCAGGGACAGCCATTTCACTATCTCTAAAATAGTTGCTCTTGCCTCCAAACCTTGAAAGCAGAAGTTGCTCTGGGCCTGACCCGAGCAGGGCAGGAAATAAAACCGCTAATTCCTGGATTAGGCTACTTGGTACTCAGTAAATCTCATGTTCTACTTGTTCTGTTGTTTTTCCCCAAAAGGCCCTAACTGATGTGTGACTTAACAGAGTTTTTGTAAGGGTTAAATTAAATAATGCATGTGAAAAGCTTAGCACAGTGCCAGGCATGTAAGATGTGCCCCCCTCCCCACAAAGATGATTATTCGTATTGGTGGAGAATAAGGTTCAACTGCTGTAATAAGACCCAAAATCACAGAGGCTTAGCCTAGACTGTCCTGTGACAGCCCCAGCATCAGCATTTGGAGGTTACAGAGGCTCCATGGTGTTGGAGATCCAGGCTCCCTCCAGCAGGTTGCTCTGTCATCCTGACAGTTTTGTCCTCATCTGCCCGGTCAAAGACAGCCCACCGCCAAGTCCACCCTCGGGCTGACAGGAAGGATAAAAAGAAGTGGTGCCTGGCAGGGAGTGGTGGCTCACACCTGTAATCCCAGCACTTTGGGAGGCCAAGGCAGGCGGATTACCTGAGGTCAGGAGTTCAAGACCAGCCTGACCAACATGGTGAAACCCTGTCTCTACGGAAAATACAAAAATTTGCTGGGTGTGGTGGCACATGCCTCCAATCCCAGCTAGTTGGGAGGCTGAGGCAGGAGAATCACTTGAACCCAGGAGGCAGAGGTTGCAGTGAGCCGAGATCAAGCCACTGTACTCAAAAAAAGAAAAAGAAAAAGAAAGAAAGAATTGAGGCCAGGCACGGTGGCTTACATCTGTAATCCCAGCACTGTAGAAGGCCGAGGCATGCAGATCACTTGAGCCCAGCAGTTCAAGACCAGCCCAGCAACATGGCAAAACCTTGTCTCTATAAAAATTACAAAAAAAAAATTAGCTGGGCATGATGATGTGAGCCTGTGGTCCCTGCTACTTGGGAGGCTGAGGTGGGAGGATCACCTGAGCCTGGGACGTCAAGGCTGCAGTGAACCATGATTGCACCACTTCACTCCAGCCTGGATGACAGAGCAAGAATCTGTATCAGAAAGAAAAAAAAAAAAAAAAGCAGGGCACAGTGGCTCACATCTGTAATCCCAGCATTTTGGGAGGCCAAGGTGGGTGGATCACATGAGGTCAGGAGTTCGAGACCAGCCTGGCCAACATGGTGAAACCCCGCCTCTACTAAAAATACAAAAATTAGCCAGCCATTGTGGAGGGCGCTTGTAGTCCCAGCTACTCAGGAGGCTGAGACAGGAGAATCACTTGAACCAGGGAGGCAGAGTTTGCAGTGAGCCAAGAGCATGCCACTGCACTCCAGCCTGGGTGACAGAGTGAGACTCTGTCTCATAACAAAGAAAAAAAATGGTGGGAAGGCCCCTTTCCTTTGAAGGTGAGACCAAATGTTACACACATCATTTCCTCTCACATCTCACAGGAATTAGTCACATGGCCACACACAACTGCAATGGCAACTGGGAAATGTAGTGTTATCCTAAGTATCTATGTGCTAATTAATCGGGTTGCATTACTAGAGGAAGAAGAGAAAAGCACATGGGGGCAACCAGCTCTCTCTGCCACAATATCATTGTCATTACTCTAAACATGCTCTGGATGAAACATCTTGTACAATTTGACAAAGTAACCATGGCCCTTAGGCATCCTTGACCTGATAGAAGTATCATTACTGTCACACTCAGCTCAGGGTCTCTCTATTCAGAGCTTTACAGGCCTCGGGATTTGGGGAGAGGCTGCAGATTCAACAAGAGCTTTCCTCCAGAAAAGTTTTATGTGCCTTAAATAAGGTGGCGAAATTGAGGGAGACAGGGGCTTCCTGGTTCCACAGGAAGGAACACAGAGGTTGGAGAAAGGGCGAAGGCAAAGCCCTGAGGGGAGGCAGGCGCCCCTCACTCCAAGTGGCCCTCAGCAGAGGGGAGAGCCACGGTAAAGCTAAGTAGCACCCCCAGGAACACCTCAGCTGTACTTCAGCTGCTGGGGACCACAAGCAAAAGACGTACCCAGCTTGGAGTCTAGGGAGAGTCGGGGCATTTCCAACCACAAATGGGCACCAGGCATGTGGAACCCCTGCCATCCCTCCAATTATTTCCTCTCAATCTCTCACAGTGGGGGAGCCACAACCAGAAGAAAGAGGAGAAGGAGGAGAAGTAAAAGGGTGGATCGCACCCCCGGCCCCTGAAAGTCCCTAGAGCTAGCATTAAACTGTATATGGTGTGATGACTTGGAGATTATGCCCATCTTTCCACTAGACTCTTCATTCAACAGGTAATAGCCATGTGCCAGGTGCTGCTCCAGGCTTGGGGAAATGGATGTGAACAAGAGAGGAAACCTCCCTACCTTTAAGGAGCTGCCTCAAGAGCAGTAACTACGTCCTGCTCATGGCTTTATCCCAGGACCCAACACCTTCTCTGGCTGGGGCTCGCTGAATGTTGCTTAGATGAACCACATCACAATTGATTTTGTGTTGGACACTTGTGGTTATCTCCCTAGCATCCAGTTTCCCCCTTCCCAGCGACTCTCAATTTCCACTTGGAGGACTACGTGTTGGGGGAAGAATTGACTTTGCCCCCAGGTCTGAGGGTGGAGCATGTGAACTACACTAAGACAATGCGAGTATTCGATCGCCCTGACATAAGTGGTTGGTTCAAGTGTGGGCATGCAACTAATCCAAGTGGATCTCAGGACAAAGATTCTTTCTCTTCCCAGTGTGATGTAAAACCTGGAACCACTGCAGTTATTTTTACTACTGTGGTGCTGGGATTACAGATGTGAGCCACTGCACCCGGCCAAAAATTTTTTAAAATTTAAGAAAAGAAATCATGGGAGATAAGAAATGATTACTGTTGTTTTGAACTTCTAAGCTTAGGGTCATTTGTCACGCAGTTTCAGATAAGTATTGGGTTGGTGCAAATGTAATTAAAGTAATGGCCAAAACTACAGATGTTTGCGTCAAACTAATAGTACAATTTACTACTGGGCATGTCTGGAATACCATCCTTCTGCTTCTTTTTGTTTTCCTTAGAAACTCCTACTTGCTCTCCAAGGGCCAACTCAAGTTGTCACCTCTTCTGAGAAGCATGCCCTAATTTTCCTGCTTAGCCCCAAGCTCTGTTACACATAGCTCTATTAGCAGTCCTCACACTGTGATCTTATTGTTTATGAGGTAATTTCTCTCGCTACAGCTTTTTGAAGGCAACAATTTTGAATTATCCAAATGCATACTCCCAAGATTGAGCATGGTATGTGCTACATTAAAAGGAGTTTAACGAAGGTTGGTTGAATAAATAATGGAAACTTCAGCTGTGGACAAGACAAAGAATGCTGCCGGGGCGCGGTGGCTCATGCCTGTAATTCCAACATTTTGGGATGCCGAGGTGGGCGGATCACAAGGTCAAGAGATCGAGACCATCCTGGCCAATATGGTGAAACCCTGTCTCTACTAAAAAATACAAAAATTAGCCGGGCGTGGTGGCGGGCGCCTGTAATCCCAGCTAGTCAGGAGGCTGAGGCAGGAGAATTGCTTGAACCCAGGAGGCAGAGGTTGCAGTGAGCCAAGATTGTGCCATTGCACTCCAGCCTGGGTGACAGAGCAAGACTCCATCTCAAAAAAAAAAAAAAAAGACAAAAGACAAAGAATACCTTCCACTGGTTTTGGGAGTAAAGCAGAGGTAATAAAGAAAAAAAGAAAGAATGGAGAGAAGGACTGACGATATTATTGATCTAGCTCCTAGCTCTTTAGCCCACATTGAAAATCCCTTTCTCTGGTCATAAAAATGCCAAGTAAGCCTACATAAGCTATAGTGGGTGGTTCCATAATATCTTTTGCCTTCAAAAACTTAGTCGAAGGATAGGAAAAGATGAGAACCATTGCAAAATAGAACTGGAGCCAATGGCCAGGCATGATGACTCACGCCTGTAATCCCAGCACATTGGGAGGCCGAGGCACACAGATCACTTGAGGTCAGGAGTTTGAGATAAGCCTGGCCAACATGGTGAAACCTCATCTCTACTAAAAATACAAAAATTAGCCGGGTGTGGTAGCGCACACTTGTAGTCCTAGCTACTTGGGAGGCTGAGGTGGGAGGCGTCATGGGTATCCCTGTGAAGAGACCACCAAACAGGCTTTGTGCAAGCGATAAAGCTGTTTATTTCACCTAGGTGCAGGCAGACTGAGTCTGAAAAGAGAGTCAGCAAAGGGTGGTGGGATTATCATTAGTTCTTATAGGTTTGGGATAGGCGACAAAGTACATTCTTAAGGGTAAGGAAGAATATTACAAAGTACCTTCTTAAGGGTGGGGGAGAATATATGTATCAGTTAGGGTGGGGCAGGAACAAATCACAATGGTGTAATGTCATCAGTTAAGGCTATTTTCACTTCTTTTGTGGATCTTCAATTGCTTCAGGCCATCTGGATGTATAAGTGCAGGTCACAGGAGATATGATGGCTTAGCTTGGACTCAGAGGCCTGACGTTCCTGTCTTCTTATATTAATAAGAAGAAAACAAAATAGTGGTGAAGTGTTGGGGCAGCGAAAATTTTGGGGAGTGGTCTGGAGAGATAATGAGCAATGTTTCTCAGAGCTGCTTCTAATGGGATTAGGGACGGTGTGGGAACCTAGAGTGGGAGAGATTAAACTAAAGGAAGATTTTGTGGTAAGGGGTGATATTATGGGGTTGTTAGAAGGAGCATTTGTTGTACAGAATGATTGGTGATGGCCTGGATACAGTTTTGGATGAACTGAGAAACCAAACAGAAGACACAAGGTCCGACTAAGAGAAGGAGAAAAATAGGTATTAAAAGACTAAGAATTGGGAGGACCCAGGACATCCAATTAGAGAGTGCCCAAGGAGGTCTGACATCATTACTTGCTTGGTTGGAGAGTTTTGGGGCTCTATCCTTGAGTTTTTTTATGTTGTCATACCCCAGGCCAGATTGATTTAGGTAAAAACAACACTCTTCATTTAAAAATATACAGAGTCCTCCATTTTCAGCAGAGAGTAAGTAAAGGCCTCAGCAGTTTTGGAGGACAACTGCAGCTAAAGAGTCAACTTGGGCCTAAAGGACTGATAAAGTTTGTGATATGTCTGTGATGCTAGCAGAGAAGTCATTAGAGAGGCTACGGAAAGTCATGACAGATATTGCAATGTCTGCTATTCCAGTACCGAGAGCAATAATGGAGGCAGAAAGTCCTAAACTGATCAGCAAGGGAATTAGTGGAATAACTCTTTTTTGTCATGTCAGTGTCATGAGGGGAACAGGAAGCTCTTTGGTCCCACTTGCGAATTGAATTTGGGGAGTAAGGAAAACTAGTGTGCATGTGCCTGTCCAATTAGCAGGTAGACACATGTAGGCAGAGGATCCGCAGAGGGAGAAGAGACCTTATGTGAGGCAAAACTGGAAATGCAAAGTAAAAAGATGAGAAAGAGTACTAAAAGAGGTGTCTTGTTCCCAGACTCCTAGGGATCCGGCCAGGGCGGCAGACATCAGAGCCTGTAATGGGGACTGATGGGGTAACTGTGTAAAGGGGGAGGTTCGATTTTCATGGTGTATGAGAAAACGCTGAGTGTCTACGAGCAACCCTTCACTGTTATTTATGGCTCTGGGTATAAATAAACAAGAAGAGGGCCTGGGAGGAGAGTCTGATGAGCAAGGGGAAGGTAGCCAAGGATGGAGTGAAATACAGGGTAAGTGTCTTCCTAAGCAATAATTACTGCTTATGTTTTTAAGTTTGCCTGTATTGATAGAGGGCTTATCTGTAATACAGAGCTGGAAGGCTCCAATTATTTCAGTGGCGTGTGTAGTTGGGCTTTGGAGATGAAGAGTGAAGGAACATCGAGAAGGTGAAAGGTTACCCAAGGGAATTTCAGTGGGTCTTTGCCTAGAGACACATAAAGGAGCGGCCACAGGAATAGTAGTTTGTGTTGTGCGGGGTCCAAATGTGGGGGGAGTAGAGTTGATGTAAGGAGAAAGGTTTTTTAAGTAAGTGCGGAGGAGGGCAGCAGCTTGCTGATGTGAAATGTCTGGAGAGGTCTTGCTGGACCTGTCTAGAAAGTAAAGAAGTTCTTCAGGAGGGTAAAGGTGAGGGCTATTGAAAGAAGTTTGGAGGTGTAGGGAGACAGGAGATGTTGCCCAGTCTGTATGTAAGGCGGGACAGCTGTGTAGGTGCAGGAAGAAAGGGAAATGCAAAGCCAGCAATTGTTCACTAAGGAGGGATTAGAAACGGCTCGGAGAGAGTGAGTAAGATCGATAGTGTGGTGGAGATAGCTGGGGAGAGGCAGAGGGTGGCATACAAATGGGAATGAGAATAAGAGTGAGTATAAAAGTAAAGAATAGAACTTCATCAGGGTGAAAGTATTGGAGGGTGCCCTGCCAGCAAAGATCGTCTGTCCACTCTAAGAGGGAGTTAAGAGTGGCGGTTTGGGGATAGCACCAGGAGATATCAGCTTGATGGCTTGGAGAAACAATGTAAACCAGCAGTGTAAACAAGAGCAGGGCATTTATGAGTAGTTGAGAATGGTGAACAGGAGTATGACTAGACAGAAGTTAGTAGGGATGACAAGTTTTTGGGGCACAGTTTTAGTGGGGGTGACTGTGTAAAGCCCTGTTGCAAAAAGTAGTATAAGCATGAATAGACTTAATAGAATGAAGGGATGTATTAGACTCATGAGGGTTATTACCGTTCTTCAGAAATGCGAGTGAGTTTAAGGGAAGTAGGGGAGAGTACTTGCGACTTCCAGGAGGAAGAAGAGAGATTAGGCTGGCTGTCCAATGCACACAGCTTCATTCTGGAACGGCGAACGCAGTGGGGAGGATCCTGCAGGTGGATGGTAGTTGGGGTACTATAGATGACTAAGTAGGGTCCGGTCCTTCGAGGTTGTAGAGTCTGAGGGGTCAGGTTCTTAACAAAAACTGATCGTCCAGCTAAGGGGTCTTCATATGACTGGGAATCTGGAGTAGGCAAGAGAAGATTAGCAGCCTGGTGAATTTCCTGTCTAGCTTGCTGGAGGACTGGAAGATAGTCACGTAGAGGGCTGGTGTCTAGGACAAGGTTGGGGCAGAGCAAGAAAGTGTGTCCATATAAAAGTTCAAATGGACTGTACCCTGTAGCATCTCGAGGACAGGCTCTAATTATGAGAAGGGCAAGAGGTAAAAGTACTGTCCACTCCTTTTTAAGTTGGAGGCTGATCTTGGTGAGGTGTGTCTTTAAAAGACCATTAGTCAATTCTACATTTCCTGAAGATTGAGGATGGTAAGGGGTATGAAGGTTCCACTGAATACCAAGAGCCTGAGAAACTGCTTGGGTGATTTGACTAGTAAAGGCTGGCCCGTTATAGAACTGTATAGAGGTGGGAAGGCCAAACTGAGGAATTATGTCTGACAGAAGGGAAGAAATGACCGTGGTGGCTTTCTCAGACCCTGTGGGAAAGGTCTCTACCCATCCAGTGAAAGTGTCTACCCAGACCAAGAGATATTTTAGTTTCCTGACTTGGGGCATGTGACTAAAGTCAATTTGCCAGTCCTGGGCAGGGGCAAATCCCTGAGCTTGATGTGTAGGGAAGGGAGGGGGCCTGAACAATCCCTGAGTAGTAGTGGAATAGCAGATGGAACACTGAGAATTGATTTTTCTTGAGGATAGAATTCCACAATGGAAAGGAAATGAGAGGTTCTAAGAGGCAGGCTAGTGGCTTGTAACCTACATGGAAGAGGTTATGAAATGACTACAGAATAGAATGGGCCTGTGAGGCTGGAAGGAGATATTTTCCTTGATATAAGAAACATTTGCCTTGTGTAGGAAGAGATTGATAGGTGGGCGTTTTAGTGGGGGAGTAGGTAAGAGTGACCAATGAGAAGGAGAAAAACTGGCCATGAGGGACAGAAATTGGAAGCTAGCTGCTTCTTTAGCTACCCTATCAGCAGAAGCATTGCCCTATGCAGTAGGACCTGATGCCTTTTGATGGCCCTTGCAGTGAATGACTCCAGCTTCCTTTGGAAGTAAAGCGTCCCTGAGAAAAGTTTTTATTAAAGAGGCATTAATGATGGAGAATCCTTGCGTAGTGAAGAAACCTCTTTCAGCCCATATAACAGCATGGTGGTGCAGGATATGAAAGGCATATTTAGAGTCAGTATAAATATTGACACATAGTCCCTTTGCAAGAGCGAGGGCTCGAGTTAAGGCAATGAGTGCGGCTTGCTAAGAGGTAGTGGAGAGGGGCAGAGTGGTAGCCTCAATGATAGATGTGGAAGATACTATAGCATAGCCTGCCTTTGCTGGTGAGTGACGATTAGACCTGGTGGAACTGCCATCAATAAACCGAGTATGATCAGGGTGAGGAACAGAAAAGAAGGAAATATGGGGAAATGGAGTGAATGTTAGGTGGGTCAGAGAGAGACAGTCTTGGGGGTCAGGTTTGGTATCAGGAATAATGTGGAAGGCTGGACTGAAGTCCGGGCCAGGAACAATGGTAATTGTTGGAGACTTAACAAAGAGTGATTACAGCTGAAAGAGCCAGGGAGCAGAAAGTATATTCATCAGATGTGAGGAAGAAAATAGATTTTGGAAGTTATGAGAACTATAGAGAGTGAGTTGAGTATAGTTGGTGATTTTGAGGGTCTCTAAAAGCATTAAAGCAGCAGCAGCCACTGCATGGAGACATGATGGCCAGCCTAAAACAGGAAGGTCAAGTTGTTTGGACAGAAAGCCTACAGGGCACAGTTCGGCTCTTGTGTAAGAATTTTGACCACACAGCCCTGCACTTCGGCTGTATGTAATGAAAAAGAGTTGAGACGAGTTAGGGAGACCTAGTGTGGGAGCAGCTTCAGGGCTGTTTTTTAAGGAATGGAAAGGGGAGTGAGGAAAGGATTTAGGATTTATGGGGGTCAGCTAGGTTTCTTTTGCGAGTTTATATAATGGTTTAGTCAGGATGGTAAAACTAGGTATCCAAAGGCAGAGTAGCTAACCATGCCCAGGAAGGAAAGGAGTTACTGTTTTGTAGAAGGAGTTGGGGTTTGGGAGATTAGCCGGACATGATCAGCAGGGAGAGTTCGTGTGTTTTTATGAAGAATTATGCCAAGATACATATAGAATAAGGAAGAAACTTGGGCTTGACTGAAGTAATGAGGGCTGTCCATGAAGCCTTGCGGCAGTACAGCCCAGGTAATTTCCTGAGTCTGATGGGTGTCAGGATCAGTCCAAGTGAAAGTGAAGAGAGGCTGGGATGAAGAGTGCAAAGGAAGAGTAAAGGAAGCAATTCTGAGATCCAGAACAGATTAATGGGTTGTGGAGGGGTTGTGGAGGGAGGTATTGAGGATAGGAGAGTATATGGGTTTGGCACCATGGGATGGATAAGCAAAATAATTTGGTTGATAAGGTGCAGATCCTGAACTAACTTGTAAGACTTGTCCAGTTTTCAGACAGGTAAAACGGGAGGATTGCAAGGAGAGTTTATAGGCTTTAAAAGGCCATGCTGTAACAAGTGAGTGATAACAGGCTTTAATCCTTTTAAAGCATGCTGTGGGATGGGATATTGGCATTGAGGAGCAGGGTAAGGGTGATTAGGATTTAATGGGGTGGTAAGGGATGCATGATCTGTTGCCAAGGAGGGAGTAGAAGTGTCCCATACTTGTGGATTATGGTGGGGAGATACAAGGGAAGGATGCCAAGGAGGCTTTGAACTGGGGAAAAGGGTGGCAATGAGGTGTGGCTGTAACATAGGAATAGTCAGGTAAGCAGATAATTTAGTTAAAATGCCTAGACCTAATCAGGGAACTGGGCAGGTGGGGATAACTAAAAAGCAGTGCATAAAAGAATATTGTCCAAGTTGGCACCAGAGTTGGGGAGTTTAGAAGCCTGGCCATCAATACCCACAACAGTTATGGAGGCAAAGAAAACAGACCTTTGAAAGGAAGGTAATGTGGAGTTGCTAGCCTCTGTGTTGATTAAGAAGGGGATGGACTTGCCTCTACCGTTAAGAGTTACCGAAAGCGTCTGTGATGGTCCAGGAGGTTTCCAAGGCAATCAGGCAGCGTCAGTCTGCAGCCGCTAAGCCGAGAATATCTGGAAAGGATTTAGTCAGAAAGTCTTGGGCCAGAGTTCCAGTGGCTCTGGGAGTGGCAGCCAGGTGAGTTGGACAGTCCGATTTCCAGTGGGGTCCCGCACAGATGGGACATGGCTTAGGAGAAATCCCAGGCTGCGGGCATTCCTTGGCCCAGTGGCCAGATTTCTGGCACTCGAAGTAAGATCCTGGGGAAGGAAGTCCGGAAGGAATGCCTGACCGCGGTGGCTTAGGCGTTTTGAAGTTCTTGTGTGTTGGCGATGTGGCTGGGGTTTCTCTCACAGTGGAGGCAAGCAATTGCAACTCAGAAATATGTTGCTACTAGGTTGCCTCTACTGTATTATTGTACACCTTGAAGGCGAGGTTAATTAAGTCCTGTTGTGGGGTTTGAAGGCTGGAATTTAATTTTTGGAGCTTTATTTAATGTTGGGAGTGGACTGGGTAATAAAATGCATGCTGAGAATAAGACGGCCTTCTGATCCTTCAGGGTCTAGGGCTGTAAAACGTCTAAGGGTTGTTGCCAAATGGGCCATGAACTGGGCTAGGTTTTTGTCTTTACCTTGGATAGTTTCTTTAAGTTTGTCATAATTAACAGTTTTGTAAGCTGCCTTTTTAAGCCCTTCAACTAGGCAGGAAATCATGTAATCTTGCCTAGCTATACCTGGGGAATCTGCCTGATAGTTCCATTGGGGAGCCTCTTGGGGAACTGCTCTAATGCCTTCCTGGAGGTCTGGCTCGTGGAGCCGGCGGTTGTCAGCATGAGATTGGGCCAGAGAAAAAACTTTTTCCCGTTCATCTGGGGAGACAGTAGAAGTCAGCATGACATTTAAATCACTCCAGGTTAAATTGTAGGTCAGAGTTAGATATCGGAATTCCTGTATATATTTAGTGGGGTCTGATGAGAAAGAGCCTAAACACTGACTCATCTGAGAGAGGTCTGATAGAGAAAGAGGAACATGTAGCCTGACCATGTCTTCAGCTCCAGCCACCTCTCTAAGAGGAAATTGTTGGGCAGATGGGGAAGAGCTAGTCACGGAACGAAACTGTAAGCCGGACCAAGTGTGAGGAGGAGATGTGATAGAAGGATTATAAGGTGGAGGAGCGGAGGCTGAGGAAGAATTGGGACCTGGCTCAGCCTGGCGAGGAGCAGCCTGGGGAGCAGGGGAGAGGTCAGATGGGTCTGTAGAAAATGAAGATTGTAAAGACTCAGTGACGCTTGGGGTTGGGACTGGGGACAGGCGGGAGGAGAAGAAGGAGGACTTGGGAGGAATTGCATTGGGAACAGAGACTAGGGAGGGAACAAAGTGTGAAAAATGCCTGGATGT
>NW_012102476.1:4051147-4053107 GCF_000951045.1 Mandrillus leucophaeus | reverse complement strand
AAAAAAAAAAAAAAAAAAAGAAAAATGCCTGGATGTAATGCACCTCAGACCATTTGCCCATTTTTCGACAACAATTATCTAGGTCTTGTAGGATGGAGAAATCAAAAGTGCCGTTTTCTGGCCATTTAGAGCCATTATCAAGTTTGTATTGGGACCAAGTGGTGTTGCAGAAGAAAATAAGGTGTTCAGGTTTTAGGTCGGGTGTGAGTTGAAGAGGTTTTAGGTTTTTGAGAACACAGGCTAGAGAAGAGGGAGGAATGGAGGGTGGAAGGTTGCCCATAGTGAAGGAGGCAAGCCCAGAAAAAAGAAAGGGTAGAGACATGAAGAGAAAGCGTGGGGGTTGCTTGGCCCCTGGGGAAGTGGTGCTTGCCACTAACGGTGAAGGATCAAGGCAGGCATCCCCACAGTGATCAGACACCTCTGAAACGTGGGTGAATAATCAAGCAGGCGTCCCCACAGTGATTAAACACCAAGGGAAGACTGTCTTCCTGAGTCTGTGACCGGCGCCGGAGTCTTGGGTTCATGGATAAAACACGTCTCCTCTGTCTCTACCAGAAAAGGAAAGAAAGTGAAATTAAAAGAAGGGAGAGATTGAAGGATGGTGCCAAGATTGAAAGGAGAAAGAGATTGAGGGATAGTGAGAGGGGTTGGAGAAGAGAGTAAAAAGAGGCCACTTACCTGATTTATAATTGGTGAGATGTTCCTTGGGCTGGTTGGTCTGAGGACCCGAGGTCGTAGGTGGATCTTTCTGATGGAGCGAAGAGCAGGAGGACGGGGTATTGATCTCCCAAGGGAGGTCCCCTGATCCGAGTCACAGCACCAAATGTCACAGGCATCCGTGTGAAGAGACCACCAAACAGGCTTTGTGTGAGCAATAAAGCGTTTATTTTACCTGGGTGCAGGCGGTCTGAGTCTGGGCTGAGTCTGAAAAGAGAGTCAGTGAAGGGAGATAGGGGTGGGGCCGTTTTATAGGATTTGGGTGGGAAGTGGAAAATTACAGGCAAAGGGGGTTTTTCTCTTGCAGGCAAGTGCGGGGGTCACAAGGTGCTCAGTGGGGGAGCTTCTGAGCCAGGAGAAGGAATTTCACAAGGTTAATCACTCAGTTAAGATGGGGCAGGAACAAATCACAATGGTGGAATGTCATCAATTAAGGCAGAAACTGGCCATTTTCACTTCTTTTGTGATTCTTCACTAGCTTCAGTCCATCTGGATGTATACGTGCAGGTCCCAGGGGATATGATGGCTTAGCTTGGGCTCAGAGGCCTGACAGGAGGATCACCCACACTCTGGAAGATCAAGGCTGCAGTGAGCTATGATCACACCACTGCACTCCAGCCTGGGTGACAGAGCAAGACCCTGTCTTTAAAAAAAAGAAAGAAAAGCAATGTTGTCCAAAGGGACAGGGAAAGGTGAGGAGGCTGAATCTTGACCATGTCTAGAAAGAACATCCGGTTTCAGGCACTTCCTGCTCACAGACAGAGCAACGGGAAGTGTGACTTGATACGGGGCTCACCAGGGGGCTAGCAGAACCACGGGTTGAATATATTTTTGCAGAATCTTGACGATGAAAATGATTTGGAGGGTAGAGTGGGAAGAGCTCAGAGGTAAGGCACTAAGCCTAAAAACAAACAGGAATTTGAGAAGAGGTTGGAATAATAAATACCCAATTCAAACACAGAAAGGAGAAGTAGATATTGTGAAGATTTAGAAAGTAGAAAAGAGAGGACAGGCTGGGTGCAGTGGCTCACGCCTATAATCCTAGCACTTTGGGAGGCCATGGTGGGCAGATCACTTGTGGTCAGGACCAGCCTGGCCAACGTGGTGAAACCCTGTCTCTACTAAAAATACAAAAATTAGCTGGGTGTGGTGGCATGCATCTATAGTCCTAGCTACTTGGGAGGCTGAGGCAGGAGAATCGCTTGAACCCGGGAGGCGGAGGTTGCAGTGAACTGAGATCACG
>NW_012102476.1:4047050-4049887 GCF_000951045.1 Mandrillus leucophaeus | reverse complement strand
GGCGCGGTGTCTCACGCCTGTAATCCCAGCGCTTTGGGAGGCCAAGGCGAGCAGATCACCTGAGATCGGGAGTTCAAGACCAGCCTGACCAACATGGAGAAACCCCATCTCTACTAAAAATACTTTTTAGCCCGGCATAGTGGCACATGCCTGTAATCCCAGCTACTCAGGAGGCTGAGGCTGAGGCGGGAGAATAGCTTGAACCTGGGAGGTAGAGGTTGTGGTGAGCTGAGATCGTGCCATTGCACTCCAGCCTGGGCAACAAGAGCTGAACTCCGTCTCAAAAAAAAAAAAAAAAAGGAGGAAGAGAAGAGAATATAGCTTTTTAAACACTAAAATACATTCCACAAAAACCATTAAGCATTTTTAGTTGTCTAGGGTGGTACACACCTGTACTTTCAGCTACTCAGGAGGCTAAGGCAGGGGGATCACTTGAGCCCAGGAGGTCGAGGCTGCAGTTATGCCACTGCACTCCAGCCTGGGCAGCAGAGCGAGACCCTGTCCCAAAAAAAAAAAAAAAAAAGTTATGTGATTATACACCAATAGACATGCAAATTAACTGGTTGATCTGAACGACACAGCTAATAAGGTAGCATTAATAGATGTATGTCATGCCTGTAGTGCCAGCTACTTGGAGGGTCGAAGGTATTTACAACAGAGACTATGTCTGTTGGGACGCTTTGAGCTACAAATAATAGAGATCACAACTTAAACAATAGCCCATGAATCCTATCACAGAAAGAGGCCAGACAGGGACTTCAGGGCAGGGTAATCAGAAGGTCAGCCGCATGGTTAAAGACCGAGTGATTTTGTCTCATATCACTGGATTCCCGCAAGGCTGAACTGAACTGTTGTCAGGTTCCTCTTTGCTGCTCTGAAGCTTCTCCTCACTTCCCCTTTTCCCAGTGAGGAGTGAGGCTCCCTTACCTAATGTGTTTCGCTTCCCTGGTATCTACAAATACAATTTGTTGGACTTCCTGCTGGACTCTTACAATTGAAGCAATAAATTCCTCACTTATTCATTTACTCATTAAAATATATAAACTCCAGATAAACTTGAGAGGCTGAGGCAAGAGGATCTCTTGCGCCCAGGAGGTCAATGCCTCCTGAGCTACGATCGCACGACTGCACTGCACTCTGGTAACAGGGTAAGACCCTGTCTCTTTAAAGAAAAAAAAAGTATCTCTCTGTCTTTTTTTTTCTCTCTCTCTCTCTCTTCTTGAGATGGAATTTCACTCTTGTTGCCCAGGCTGGAGTGCAATGGCGAGGTCTCAGCTCACTGCACCGCTGCCCCCCAGGTTCAAGCAATTCTCCTGCCTCAGTCTCCCAAGTAGCTGGGATTACAGGCGCCTGTCACCATGCCTGACTAATTTTTGTATTTTTAGTAGAGACAGGATTTCACCATGTTGGCCAAGCTGGTCTTGAACTCCTGACCTCAAGTGATCTGCCCACCTCGGCCTCCCAAAATGCTGGGATTACAGGCATGAGCCACCACGCCCAGCTTGCTCTATCTCTCTTTCTCTCTCTCTCTCCATATATGTACATCTATATATGTATAGATATATATAGAGAGAAAATGTGTGTGTGTATATATATCTATATATATAAAATGTGTATGTATATATAATGTGTATGTGTGTATATACATAGAAAGAGAGAGAGAAACAAGTATGTACCAGGCATCAGGGACCTACAAATAAGCAAAACACACAAGGTCCCTTCCCTCACAGAGCTGATTTTCTTTCTTTCTTTCTTTCTTTCTCTCTTTCTTTCTTTTACTTTTTAGTACAGGTGGGTCTCACTAGGTTGCTCAGGCTAGTCTTGAACTCCTGGCCTTAAGTGCCTCAGCCTCTGAGAGTGCTGGGATTACAGGCATAAGCCACAGTGACGGGCCCAAACACAAATCTTTCTTTCTTTCTTTCTTCCTTTCTTTCTCTTTCTTTCTTTCTTTTCTTCCTTTTCTCTCTTTCTTTCTTCTTTTTTTTTTTTCCGAGGCAGAGTCTCGCTCTGTCACCCGAGCTGGAGTGCTGTGGCGCGATCTCGGCTCACTGCAACCTCCACCTCCTGGGCTCAAATGATTCTCATGCCTCAGACTCCCAAGTAGCTGGGATTACAGGCACACACCACTATGCCTGCTTAATTTTTTTTTATTTCTCGTAGAAACGGGGCCTCACTCTGTTGCCCAGGCTGGTCTCAAACTCCTGGCCTCAAGCATTCCTCCCTCCTCAGCCTCCCAAAGTTCTGGGATTACAGGCATGAGCCATCACACCCGGCCTCGCTTGTCTTTTTTTCTTTCAGAGAATTTGTTTCTCATAATTGCAACCATAGTGGATTTATCGTTTGATGTGATTGTTGTCTGAGTATTGCCTATTTCATTAAAAAACTCTTTGATATTAGATCTCACACTATTTGATTCGCAAAGTTGCATGATGGTTTAAGGGAGAAGGAAAAGCGTTCATTCGCACAGCGAAAGTCATTTCTACCCATTCGTCCAGGCCCTGGGCAACTGAACAGTGAGCATTTCCTAGCTCTTGAGTCCTTTCCTGAAACACCCAGCTCCACCCCAGCCTTGCTAAATTATCTGCTCTGTCTCAACTCCGGGACAAAAGCCAGAAAAACGGTAGCAGCAGTTTAGATTGGCCATGACGACTTTCAGCTTTACTAATACAAGCCTCCCTTGTGAGGATCTTAGAGTCACATTCTACCCCCATCCGCACCCCCTGGCAAATGCTTCAGACTTCTTTCAAGATGGGGATTAACTAATAACCGCATGGGGAAGAGAAGCCAAGATTGAGAGACAGATCAGGCTCCTGGCCCAACACCATTACTGTTGCCGC
>NW_012102476.1:4044664-4045875 GCF_000951045.1 Mandrillus leucophaeus | reverse complement strand
CACTGCACTCCAGCCTGGTGAACAAAGCAAGACTCAGTCTCAAAAAAAAAAAAAAAGAGAGACAGCACAAATTCAGATGTAGTTATAGATATGCAAATTAACTGATTGATCTGAACAACACAGCTAATAAGGTAGCATTAACAGATGTATGTCATGCCTGTAGTGCCAGCTACTTGGAGGGTCGAGGGCAGGAGGATGGCTTGAGCCCAGGAGTTCAAGGCTGCAGTGAGCTATGATGTACTGCACTCCTGCACTCCAGCCTGGGCAACAGAGCAAGATCCTGTCTTTAAAAAAAAAAAAAAAGATGAATAGGCTGTGTGCGGTGGCTCACGCCTGTAATCCCAGCACTTTGGGAGGTCAAGGCGGATGGATCACTTGAGGCTAGGAGTTTGAGACCAGCTCAACACGGCGAAACCCCGTCTCCACTAAAAATACAAAAGTTAGCCAGGCGTGGTAGCACATGCCTGTAAGTAATCCCAGCTACTTGGGAGGCTGAGGCACTAGAATGGCTTGAGCTTGGGAGGCAGAGGTTTCAGTGAGCCGAGATTGCACCACTGCACTCCAGCCTGGGCAAAGAGCGACACTCTGTCTCAAAAAAAAAAAGAATAAAACATAGCTTTTTAAGCACTAAAACACATTTCACAAATACCATTCCAGTTTCATGCCACAGAAAGGCAGAAATGATACATACCACATCCCTGATTAAGGTAAAATCAGAAATGATAGATTAAGGTAAAATCAGAAAATACTGAAAATATAACTAAAAGTGCCTAATTCTTGAAAATTGAAAATGTAGAACAAATAGTCAATACATAGTATAATGACATACTGTATTTTACAGTAATAATAATAATACATAATAAAAACTGACACTGATTGAGAATTTACTCTGGACTAGACATGGTTCTAAGTGATTAGCATGTGTTCACTCACTGACTCTTCATGGAAATCCTATGAAGAAGGTATTCTAGCCCCATTTTGCAGATGAAGAAACTGAAGCACATGGAAGTTATGTAACCAGGCTGGGTGCAGTGGCTCATGTCTATAATCCCAGCACTTTGTGGGGCTGAGGTGGGAGGATCACTTGAAGCTAGGAATCCAAGACCAGCAATATAGCAAGACCTCATCTCTACAAAAAAATTTAAAATTCATACCACTGCACTCCAGCCGGGGCAACAAAACAAGACTCTGTCTTTAAAAAAAAAAAAAAA
>NW_012102476.1:4040209-4042310 GCF_000951045.1 Mandrillus leucophaeus | reverse complement strand
ACAGTGACGGGCCCAAACACAAATCTTTCTTTCTTTCTTTCTTCCTTTCTTTCTCTTTCTTTCTTTCTTTTCTTCCTTTTCTCTCTTTCTTTCTTCTTTTTTTTTTTTCCGAGGCAGAGTCTCGCTCTGTCACCCGAGCTGGAGTGCTGTGGCGCGATCTCGGCTCACTGCAACCTCCACCTCCTGGGCTCAAATGATTCTCATGCCTCAGACTCCCAAGTAGCTGGGATTACAGGCACACACCACTATGCCTGCTTAATTTTTTTTTATTTCTCGTAGAAACGGGGCCTCACTCTGTTGCCCAGGCTGGTCTCAAACTCCTGGCCTCAAGCATTCCTCCCTCCTCAGCCTCCCAAAGTTCTGGGATTACAGGCATGAGCCATCACACCCGGCCTCGCTTGTCTTTTTTTCTTTCAGAGAATTTGTTTCTCATAATTGCAACCATAGTGGATTTATCGTTTGATGTGATTGTTGTCTGAGTATTGCCTATTTCATTAAAAAACTCTTTGATATTAGATCTCACACTATTTGATTCGCAAAGTTGCATGATGGTTTAAGGGAGAAGGAAAAGCGTTCATTCGCACAGCGAAAGTCATTTCTACCCATTCGTCCAGGCCCTGGGCAACTGAACAGTGAGCATTTCCTAGCTCTTGAGTCCTTTCCTGAAACACCCAGCTCCACCCCAGCCTTGCTAAATTATCTGCTCTGTCTCAACTCCGGGACAAAAGCCAGAAAAACGGTAGCAGCAGTTTAGATTGGCCATGACGACTTTCAGCTTTACTAATACAAGCCTCCCTTGTGAGGATCTTAGAGTCACATTCTACCCCCATCCGCACCCCCTGGCAGATGCTTCAGACTTCTTTCAAGATGGGGATTAACTAATAACCGCATGGGGAAGAGAAGCCAAGATTGAGAGACAGATCAGGCTCCTGGCCCAACACCATTACTGTTGCCGCTGGGAACTGCTGAGAGACTGTTTTCTCCGATAAACTGGAGACCTGATTCCAATCCTCCCTTCATTCCCTAAGACGGTCAATTAAGATCAAGGATATAAAAGTACTTTGTAAAATCTGAACGTGCAACCTATGTGCTTGCATCTGCATTGGTATGTTTCGAGTTACAGTTCAGGTTTCAAGCTCCAGTTAGAAATCTTTTAGGGACTGAGGCTGGGCATGATGGCTCACGCCTATAATCCCAGCAGTTTGGGAGGCCGAGGCAGGCAGATCACCTGAGGTCAGCAGTTCAAGACCAGCCTGGCCAACATGCGTGAAACCCCATCCCTACTAAAAATACAAAAATAGCCAGGAGTGGTGACGTGAGCCTGTAATCCCAGCTACTTGGGAGGCTGAGACAGGAGAATCGCTTGAACCCAAGAGGCGGAGGTTGCAGCGAGCAAGATTGTACCACTGTACTCCAGCCTGGGTGACAGAGCGAGACTCCATTTCAAAAAAAACAAATAAAATAAATCTTTTAGGGACAAGAGATTTTCCTACCAGGTAGAGCAGCAGGGATGTTGACCCCAAGAGCCCATGCTCAGGACCCAGGTCCTACCCTGCTGGAAGGAGCTTGCAGTGCCAAGAGAAGTGTGTGTTGCCATCACTCAGGCACTGTGAAGGCACAAAAAATGCCTTGTGCAGATGCCACTTAAGCCAAAGCTGTCCAAACATTTCCTCTGTACCACAAGGGGAAGACCTCCATAAACAGAGTTAAGGGACAAGCTGTCCGATTAGGAGAAAACACATGTATGTAGCAGAAAAAAAAAGTATGCAGATATATAAAGAAGCACAATAACTCATGAAGGAAAATAAGCAGCCGGGCGCACAGTGGCTCACGACTGCAATCCCAGCACTTAGGGAGGCCGAGGCAAGTGGGTCACTTGAGGTCAGGAATTCGTAACCAGCTTGGCCAACATAGTGAAACTCCTTCTCTACTAAAAATACAAAAAGCCGGGTGTGGTGGCATGCGCCTGTAGTCCCAGCTACTCAAGAGGCTGAGGTAGGAGAATCGTTTGATCCCAGGAGGCAGAGGTTGCGGTGAGCTGAGATCGTGCCACTGCACTCCAGCCTGGGCGACAGAGCGAGACTCCATCTCAAAAAAAAAA
>NW_012102476.1:4039349-4040159 GCF_000951045.1 Mandrillus leucophaeus | reverse complement strand
AAAAAAAAAAAAAAAAAAAAAGGCAAGGCATAGGAGCAGAGCATTTTTAGAAGATGAATTACAACTAGTCAATAAATACATACAATGATAAAAATATAAATTAAAATTTTAAAAAGCCATGTAATACCATTTATTTATTTCCCATCATGTTGGCAAAAAGAAATAAGAATTTGAGCTTGATAATATTGAGTGCTCCAGCGCAGCCAACATGGTGAAACCCCATCTCTACTAAAACTACAAAAACTACCCAGGCGTGATTGTGCACAGCTGAAATCCCAACCCAGGAGTCGGAGGTTGCAAGATTGCGACCAAGATTGCGCCACTGCACTCCAGCCTGGCAGCCTGGGCAACAGAATGAGATTCTGTCTCAAAAAAAAAATTTAAAAAAAGATTGCTGGAGAAGATTTGGAGAAACTACATTCTCATACAGTGCTGTATGGAGTGCAAATTCATGGAACTTTTGTTTACAGCCCCAAAGCTGAGGACAAAACTGATTAATACAAAGCCCTACATTCTAAAGCGAGTCGCAGACACACCCTTTAGGATTCCTAGTGAGAGAGCAGGTCCATCCTGCTAATTTCCACCCTCCTCACCCACCTCAATGAAACAGAAAACTGTGGTGGTTCCTCACCTACTCCCACGGGGGCGCCCCACACCTCAAAGCAAGTGAGGACGTTGCTTCAAAAGAAGCCCTGACCAGCCTGGGCAACATACTGAGACCCCATTTCTACTAAAATTTAAAAGTGAAAATTAGCCAGGCGTGGTGGCACACACCTATAATCCCAGCTACTTGGAAGGCTGAGGCGGGAG
>NW_012102476.1:4036220-4036624 GCF_000951045.1 Mandrillus leucophaeus | reverse complement strand
GTAAATGACAAGTTGATGGGTGCAGCAAACTACCATGGCACATGTATACCTATATAACAAACCTGCACATTCTGCACATGTACCCCAACTTAAAGTATAATAAAAAAAAATTATATCTCAATAAAGCTGTTATTTTTAAAAAATAAAAATAAAAGGACAAGGTACATTCTGTGCAGGGCTGTCCTGACTGCACAGCTGAATGAAAAAGCATGTTGCAATCTGGGATAGCATGTGATACTTAGGCAGAGTATGACATCATTTGTACAAAAAAAAAATATTATATATTTTCTGTGGGATATATCTATATATAGGAAGCCTTGGAAAACTACTCACGGCAGGGTGTGGTGGCTCACACCTGTAATCCCAGCACTTTGGCAAGTCAAGGTGGGCGGATCACCTGAGGT
>NW_012102476.1:4033642-4034780 GCF_000951045.1 Mandrillus leucophaeus | reverse complement strand
ATCACTTGAGTCCAGGAGTTTGAGACCAGCCTAAACAACATAGCGAGACCCTGTCTCTAAAAAATATATTAAAAATTTAAAAATTAGCTGGCATGGTGGTGCGCACCTGCAGTCCAGTACTCAGGTGGCTGAGGTGGGAGGATCATTTGAGCCCAGGATGTCCAGGCTGCAATGAGCCATGATCGCACCACTACACTCCAGCCTGGACAACAGAATGAAATCTTGTCTCAAAAAAAAAAAAAAAAAAAGGTGTTACTCTAGTGAACATGAATAATAAGAAAGTGAAACAGCCTAACTGCTATTATGAAGGAAGTTTTGAGTGCTCTGAATAGATCAAACCAGCTACAACATTCCCTTAAGCCAAAGCCTAATCCAGAGCAAGGTCCGAATGCTCTTCGGTTCTATGAAGGCTGAGAGAGGTGAGGAAGCTACAGAAGAAAAGCTGGAAGTCAGCAGAGGTGGAAGTCAGCAGGGTTCATGAGGTTTAAGGAAAGAAGCAATCTCCACCACATAAAAGTACAAAGTGAAACAGCAAGCACAGATGGAGAAGGCGCAACAAGTTCTCCAGAAGATCTCTGATGAAGGTGGCTACACTCAACAACAGGTTTTCAATGTAGATGAGACGGCCTTCGATGGAAGAAGATGCCATCTAGGACTTTCAGAGAAGTCAATGCCTGGCTTCGAAGCTTCAAAGGACAGGCTGACTCTCTTGTTAGAGGCTAATGCCACTGGTAGGACTTCAAGTTGTAGTCAGTGCTCATTTACCATCCAGAAAATCCCAGGACCCTGAAGAATGATGCTAAATCCACCCTTCTGTGCTCTAGAAATGGAGCAAAGCTGGGGAGACAGCACGTCTGTTTACAGCATGGTTGACTAAGTGGATTTTTTGTTTGTTTCTTTTTTGAGACGGAATCTCGCTCTGTTCCACGCTGGAGTAAAGTGGCGCAATCTTGGTTCATTGCAAACTCTGCCTCCCATATACAAGTGATCCTCCTGCCTCAGCCTCCCAAGTAGCTGGAATTACAGGCACCCACCACCACACTTGGCTAATTTTTTTTGTATCTTTAATAGAGATGGGGTTTCACCATGTTGGCCAAGTTGGTCTCGAACTCCTGACCTCAGGTGATCCACCCGCCTC
>NW_012102476.1:4027412-4027832 GCF_000951045.1 Mandrillus leucophaeus | reverse complement strand
GAGGCGGGCAGATCATTTGAGGTCAGGAGTTCGAGACCAGCCTGGCCAACATGGCAAAACCCTGCCTCTACTAAAAATGAAAATAAAAGTGAAAAAAGTAACCTGGCATGGTGCTGGGTGCCTGTAACCCTAGCTACTGGAGAGTCTGAGGCAGGGGAATCACTTGAACCTGGGAGGCAGAGGTTGCAGTGAGCTGAGATCGCGCCATTGCACTCCAGCCTGGGCAACAGAGCAAGACTCCATCTCAAAAAAAAAAAAGAAAAAAAAAAGGAGGTACAGAGACCCCAGCAGTTCAGCATGGCCAGAATGTAGACATGCACGGGTTGTGGTCCAAGTTGAGGCTGGACACAGCCCACAGCCGTCCACAGTGTGAGGAGCAACATGGGAGACCACAGGTCCCTCCCTCACAGTCCTTAGCCT
>NW_012102476.1:4024630-4026942 GCF_000951045.1 Mandrillus leucophaeus | reverse complement strand
CAGCCTCCCGAGTAGCTGGGACTACAGGCGCCCGCCACCTCGCCCGGCTAGTTTTTTGTATTTTTTAGTAGAGACGGGGTTTCACTGTGTCAGCCAGGATGGTCTCGATCTCCTGACCTCGTGATCCGCCTGTCTCGGCCTCCCAAAGTGCTGGGATTACAGGCTTGAGCCACCGCGCCCGGCCGACATCTTGATTTTTACTTTTGGTTAAATTACACAACTTTCTCACCACCACCAGTATCAAGAAGAAGAATCTTGGCATAAAGTTGATACTCCAAGATGCATCATGCTCCTGTAGACCAGGGTCCTTTGTGGTCAGACTGTCATGCACCCAGGGGAGGCGTGAACCCAGTATAAGAGGCAACCTAGTGGGGCTCTCATTGTTGTGAGATCTAGGGTTGTGAAGATCAGTGAGATTCTGAATAGAGAGCTATTGATACATAATAAGTTCTCAATAAATTTTCTTTCTTTTTTTTTTCCTTTGAGACAGGGTCTTATTCTGCAGCAGGATAATTTAGGAATCAGAGAGACCGAGGGGTTGAGGAGGATACTTATGATTTATTACCTAGTGCACCGGCCCAGTCAGATTAACATCCAAAAAGACTGAGCCCTGAACAAAGAGTCCGATTACCTTTTAAGCATTTTGTGGGGCAGGGGGAGATCCGTGCAGGGGGAAGCATATTACAGAAGCAAGAAACAAAGACAGTTATTCAATTGAGACATGCATTACATCATTTCGTACTTTTCAAGGAAAAACATGTTTTACGACTTAAGTTTATCTGCATAGTGACCTTGCAGCTGCACAGCTAGAGAAACAGGGTCTTCACAATGCTGGGGAAAGGGAGAGATAAGGCTCACCAGCCACAGAAAAACAGGCAGTTAATCTTTAAAGGACTCCAGCTCTTTCTCTTCCTCAGGGGGAATTGGGTTTTCTTACATACAACTGAGTTTTTGCTCACACATTCTTTAATTTCTTTTAATTCCTGTTACAACTCTGTCACTCAGACTGAAATGCAGTGGCCCGATCTCAACTCATCGCGACCTCCACCTCCCGGGTTCAAGTGATTCTCCTACCTCAGCCTCCTGAGTAACTGGGATTACAGGCATGTGCCACCACACCTGGCTAATTTTTGAATTTTCAGTAGAGATGGGGTTTCACCATGTTGGCCAGACTGGTCTCGAACTCTTGACCTCAGGTGATCCACCTGCCTCAACCTCTGGAAGTGCTGGGATTACAGGCATGAGCCACTGCGCCCGGCAACAATAAATGTTCTTGCTTGCAGTTTTATCATGGCCTTGGCAGGTTCAAGTTTGCTATTATGCTACCTCAAGATGTCAGGAAGCACAGGAAACGTCTTGGCAGTCAGTTACTGGGGGTTTCCAGCATTCCCGTGGAGAGGAGGGACTCCCAGACGGGATGCTGGTGCTTTAGAACACATGTGCTGCAGGAACTCCCTTCTCTGTTCACATTTCACCATCCTGCATCCCCAGGGAGACCCTGCCTGGGTCAGGCAGCCCCACCTGACAAGGACCACCTGGATTAGGCAACGTTTCCCACAAAGCCCACCTCACACAGTCAGCCATGGCCATTTCCTTCCATGCACGCAGCTCAAGCTGGGGCAACTATATGCAGAAACAACCTGTGGCAGCTTCGAAAGAAAGTCTCCTGATATAATTCCAACAAAAGGGAGCATACATTACTCAGCTCTGCAGGGGTCCTGGAAAGCACAGGAGTGTTTGGAATGGTGGCTTTGGCCGCAGGAGAAGCCACAACAGCCTTCCCTCCATCCCTCCCACACACAACAGCAGCCTTGCAACACAGTCTGATGACCTTCCCCATCTTCCCTCACATGGGCATCTTCCCTCCTAAAATCTCTGCCCATTTAATCCTATCTTGGCATCTGCTTCTCAGAGTACCTATTTCCTCAGAAGGAGGCTTTGGGGTCTCAGATACCACCATCCCTCCCCAGACACCCATGGCCTGTGTGTAGACGATTCAATGCCATGGGCCACACATGCTGGAGAAGCTGCTGGGAGATCCAGAGAAGAGAGTAACTGATTCTTCCTGGAGGCCTAGAAGGTCAAGAGAGGACAGGAAATGGCGGTGTTGCAGGAGAGCCATGAAGGATAAGTGGGATGGAACCGACATTCCTAAAAAAGAAGTGCAGGGGCCAGGCCCGGCAGCTCACGCCTGTAATCCCAGCACTTTGGGAGGCTGAGGCGGGCAGATCATTTGAGGTCAGGAGTTCGAGACCAGCCTGGCCAACATGGCAAAACCCTGCCTCTACTAAAAATGAAAATAAAAGTGAAAA
>NW_012102476.1:4020130-4022090 GCF_000951045.1 Mandrillus leucophaeus | reverse complement strand
TGGGCTCAGAGCAAGACGCCGTCTCAAAAAACAAAACAAACAAACAAAAAAAACATGGCAGAACAGCTCAAATGCTAAGCCAAAGACTAGGGGCTTTATCCTACAGGCAAGAGGGAGTTGTTGAAAGTTTTGAGCAACTGAGTCTGTGACCACATTTGCATTTTTACAAACATTACCAAGTCAAGATTGAAGGCTAGAGGGCAATTAGGAGGCCTTGCAGTAAGTCATTTGTCTTTTCACGCAGATTTAATGAGGAAGGAGTCAGAATATAATAGTTTTATTAATGGTATTGAATTTTACAACCAAATAATCCCTTTACTATATTGTTTTATTTTCTAACATAAAAGAGCTTCTACCATTAATCCTCTCTTCTGTCTCCTGAAGCCAGGGCTCCACAGGCCTTCCTCTGGGAGACACACCCAGGTGTGCCGCCTTCCCCTGCCAGATCCTCAGGCCTTTCTTACCCAACTCACAACCTCCCTTTCACCCTTAGTCCCATACCCACCATCTCCTGAGAAAACCCCCGCAATGGGCTGCCCGGGCCCCAGGCCCTTCCACCCATCCCGCCAGCACACCCTCCCCGTGAGAATGAGTGACCCCAGGCCAGCGTCTTCCCTCAGGAGAGAAGACTGTCTGGATCCCCAAAGGCCTCTCCCTCCAGGGAAGAGGGACTCTCACTCTGGCCTCAGTGGTTACTCCAGAGCCCAAGAAATGCCTGCGTGCTAAAACCAAAGAAGGTGTGAACCAGCAAGTAAGTGGGGAGTGGCCAGTTCTGGGACATCTAGTGGGGGCCCTTCTCTTCCCCACGAGCAGCAGGGACCAGTGTGACCTTGGCATCGGGCTCTTTCTCTTAACTGGCTTCCTCAACGTTCAAGACGCTCGATAAACATATCCCAGAGTCAAAGCAAGTTAAGTCGAAGGTTGTTTATTTGCCTAGAAACGGCTCTGGCAGTTTTCCAATGTCTTCTTTTTGTTGTTTTTCTGGTTTTTGTTGCGATAGGGTCTCGCTGTGTTGCCCAGGCTGGTCTCAAACTCCAGGCCTCAAATGATCCTCTTGCCTCAATCTCCCAAAGTGTTGGGATTACAGGCATGAGTGCCCAGCCCTTAAATGTCTCTGCGTTGGTTTATGTTTATTTGTTTCCTTCCACTCCTGGTGCAAACCTTACATGTTTTTGACAGGGGAAACATATTTTTGGACCTATGCCGCTCCTCAATCTACACTGAGAGTGAAGAGCCCAGTGGGATGTGCACTAGGTCAGGGCTTCCCCCAGCGTCAGCCCCTGTGGCCAGCAGCGTCACCTGGGAACCTGCCAGAAATGCACATTTTTGGCAGGGCATGGTGGCTCACACCTGTAATCCCAGCACTTGGAAGGCCAAGGCAGGAGAATCACTTGAGGCCAAGAGTTCAAGATCAGCCTGGGCAACATAATGAGACACCATTTCTACAAAAACTAAATTAAAAAAAAAAAAAAATGAGCATTTTCTGCCAGGCGAAGTGGCAGTGGCTCATGCCTGTAATTCCAGCACTTTGGCAGGCCAAGGCGGGTGAATCCTTGAGGTCAGAAGTTCGAAATCAGCTTGGCCAACATGGTGAACCCCTACTAAAAATAAAAAATAAAAATAAATAGCCAGGTGTGGTGGCAGGCGTCTGTAGTCCCAGCTACTTGAGAGACTGAGGCATGAGAATTGCTTGAACCCTGGAGGCAGAGGTTACAGTGAGCCGAGATGGCACCACTGCACTCTAGCTTTGGGTGAAAGAGCAAGACTCCGTTCCGTCTCAAAAAAAAAAAAGAAAGAAAGAAAGGAGCATTTTTTGACCTGTCTGACCTACTAAATCAGAAACTTAGCACCCTATGCTTTAACAAGTCATGGTTAAGGGCTTTAAAAAGGTGATTTGGCCGGGCGCGGTGGCTCAAGCCTGTAATCCCAGCACTTTGGGAGGCCGAGACGGGCGGATCAC
>NW_012102476.1:4013711-4014950 GCF_000951045.1 Mandrillus leucophaeus | reverse complement strand
CATCTGCCAAGTAGCTGGTACTACAAGCATGTGCCACTACACCTGGCTAATTTTTTTAAGTTTTTGTAGAGACAAGGGGTCTCACTATGTTGCCCAGGCTGGTCTCAAACTCCTGGGCTCAAGTGATCCTCCCACCTCGGCCTCCCAAAGTTTTGGGATTACAAGCGTAAGCCACCGAACCCGGCCAACAGAACTAAATTGCTACAAGGCATCACCATCTGAGGCCCAGAACAAGGCCCAAGGCCCAAGGTCAAGGAGCCCGATCTTTACATCAGCCTAGACCCAGTCTCTGAGCCTTAGTTTTCTCTTGAATAAAATGAGGCTGTCTGCATTCCCACCTCCACTGAGGCAAGGAAGGGCTGCCCCAGCAATGTGTATGCCCCAGAGCTCTGTAACCTGCATCATCCAGCTCTTGCAGGGAGGAACTGAGCCCTTGGGCCTCCCCAGCCACAGGACACCAGAGTCACTCTCTAACCCAGGCCAGTCCCCAGGGTTCCAGGAGCTCTGCAGAGCCTCAGTCCCCAATTGGCAGGATTTATCATCTCCACTGTCCAGAGAGCGGCAGAGACTGACCAAGGATCACACAACAAGTCAGTGGCTCAGACCTAGTCCCCAGCGTTCCGTGCCGCCAACAGCAGCAGCATCTTCGTGTCAGTCACCCACTGCAAACCCCATGCTCTCAAAGGCCCTCCTCCCAACACAGGTTAGAGGACTGCAGGGGGGAACCCCAGAGGCAAAGGGGCATTGGGTACTTCCTTCAGTGGCCTCCCCAGTTGGGACTGGGAGGCCTCTCCAGGGTGGGTAGGGCCTCCCATCAACTGCCCAGTCACACACAAACCTGAGCCAGTCCCTCCCGGTACCTGGCATCAGAGCCCGGAACATCTTCCTCCACACCTGGAATTTGAAGTCATCTGAGATGATTGGCAGCTGGATGTCCAGACGGGCGGGTGGGGGAGACTCTGCCAGGATCTTCTGCAGCCTGGGGGTGGGGAGGGTAAGGGGAGGCATCTGTGAGCGGGGAGGACAAGGGCTGGGGGGATTCCAGGATCTCTCCACATCGCACCCCTGCTTAAAACTCTTCCTTTGGAGTTTTGATTTGGGAAGATGAGAAAATTCTGGAGGTAAGCACTGGTGATGGTTGTACAATGTGAATGTACTTAGCACCACTGAATTTTAAATGCACACTTAAAAATGCTTAAAATGAGCCAGGTAGAGTGTAGTCCCAGCTGCCCAGGGAGG
>NW_012102476.1:4006064-4008481 GCF_000951045.1 Mandrillus leucophaeus | reverse complement strand
GCCCTTCTCCCCATAATGCCCTCCTCCCAGCAATGCCCTTCTCCCAGCAATGCCCTTCTCCTCACAATGCCCTTCTTCTTCCAGCAATGTCCTTCTACCAGCAATGCCCTTCTTCTCCCAGCAATGCCCTTCTCCCCACAATGCCCTTCTCCTCGCAATGCCCTTCTTCTCCCAGCACTTGGCCTAGCCAACTCCTGTTCATCCCTCCAGGACCCATCTCAAACATTCACTCCATGCCTGGCCACCCCTTTCCCTCCACAGCCCCACTGAGCACACAGTGATGCCTTTGTCCCCACCCACATGTGTCTCATGGCACCAGTCTAGGAGGTCCCTGAGCAAAAGGATCCGTCCAGATCATTTCTGTCTATAACCATGTGTTCAGGCAGGGGTGGGGCAGCAGACTGAATTGCAGGTGTGCAGGCACAGTAGTGAGTGGAGAGTGAGCCGGCTGGTGTCCCTAGAAGACTGGGACAAGTCGGGCAAAGGGGCAGGGCCAGGTTGCTCTCACCTGCTGGTCACCAGGCAGTATTTCTGGAGAGAGAGAAAAAGAGAATGGTGGTGAAGCCGATGTTGGGGACACTGGAGACTTTTGAGGATGGGGTAGACAACTAGGAATGCTAAGTGCAAGGTCAGGAAGAATCAGAAAAGCTCAAAGAGGCCAGATGAGGTGGCTCATGCCTGCAATCTCAACATTTTGGGAGGCCAAGACAGATGGATTGCTTGAGGCCAGGAGTTCGAGACCAGCCTGGCCAACATGGTGAAACTCATCTCTACCAAAATTACAAAAAAATTAGCTGGGCGTGGTGGCAGGCACCTGTAATCCCAGCTACTTGGGAGGTTGAACCAGGAAAATCACTTGAACCTGGGAAGAGGAGGTTGCAGTGAGCCGAGATCACACCACTGCACTCCAGCCTGGGCAACAGAGCAAAGTCCTGTCTCAAAAAAAAAAAACAAAAAAGCCAAAAGAGACCTAGAACTCAAGGCCACCCCTAACCCTTCACTTTTATGTGGATTACAAAAAGGTATCTTCGCCTCCAAGCAACTCTGATTCCACCTGATAGAAAACTGTCCTAATAGGCCGGGTGCAGTGGCTCACACCTGTAATCCCAGCACTTTTGGAGGCCAAGGCAGGCAGATTGCTTGAGTCCAGGCATTTGAGACCAGTCTGGGCAACATAGTGAGAACCTATCTCTACTAAAAATACAAAAATTAGCCAGGCATGGTGGTAAGTGCCTATAGTCCCAGCTATGGGAGGCTGAGATTGGAGGACTGCCTGAGCCTACAAAGTCAAGGCTTCAGTGAGCTATGGTCATGCCACTGCCCTCCAGTCTGGATGACAGAGTGAGACCCTGCCTTAAAAAAAAAAAAAAAAAAAAAGTGTCCTAATAAATATATAAACCGACAAGGTCTGTGATATGAATAGTGCTCACTTAATACAATGTCCTTATGCACTGCTCAGCCTAAACAACCATACAGCAGCCCTGAGGCCTGCCCCTCCCGGACATGTGACGCTGGCTCATCCCTGCCCCTCTCTGGGCCTATCTGACAATGGGATGAGGTCTCTGGGGCCTGAGCAGTGAGGGGGCTGAGGCAGGGAGGGGACGGGGGGTCACCCAGTGCTCACCATTAGGAACTCAGTCTGCGGTTTGTCGGCCACCTCCTCCAGCACCTTCTCCATCTGCCGCAGCTGCTCCAGGTAAGAGTTCAGGCTCCCCAGCTCCCGGCGCAAGGCAACCCCTGCCTCACCCCGCACACGCTCTGCCTCACGGTCCAAGGAGCCCTCCAGTGCAGCCAGGAACACCCGCATCTTGCCCAGCTGCTCCCCCACGGCCCCCCGGAACTGACGCACTGTCTCCTGCGGGAATGGGGCAGTGATTGACGGAATAAAGGCTCTTAGCTGGAGACCCCTAGCCTGGCCCCCAGCCCCCGAGACATGGCCCTATGAAGTCCTCACCTCCACCTCCACCAGCTGATGCTCCAGCACAGCTACACTCTTCTCCTTGCGCATGCATGCCTCCTGCAGCTGCAGTTTCTGCTGTGGCAGCTGTGTCTGGGGGGCGAGGCATGGAGAAGTGATGGGGATGCCACTCACCCCAAACCCACACCTCCCAACCTAAACCTGCCCTCTGTGGCTCAACCTCAATGCCATTTCCTCCTCCAGCCATCTTCCCATCCCCAAACCCACTTACATGCCTACCAGCCCCAGCCGTTGCTACTCCTGAAGTCCAAATGCTTCCCCTGCCCCTTGCCTATTTTGGTGCAGTTTTTTTATTTATTTATTTTGATGTTTTGTTTTGAGACAGGGTCTCGCTCTGGAGTGACCCTGGAGTGCAGTGTCATGATCACAGCTAACTACAGCCCCAACCTCCAAGGCTTAATTGACCCTCTCACGTCAGTCTCCCAAGTCCCAAGTAGCT
>NW_012102476.1:3998085-4006014 GCF_000951045.1 Mandrillus leucophaeus | reverse complement strand
AACCCTTCACTTTTATGTGGATTACAAAAAGGTATCTTCGCCTCCAAGCAACTCTGATTCCACCTGATAGAAAACTGTCCTAATAGGCCGGGTGCAGTGGCTCACACCTGTAATCCCAGCACTTTTGGAGGCCAAGGCAGGCAGATTGCTTGAGTCCAGGCATTTGAGACCAGTCTGGGCAACATAGTGAGAACCTATCTCTACTAAAAATACAAAAATTAGCCAGGCATGGTGGTAAGTGCCTATAGTCCCAGCTATGGGAGGCTGAGATTGGAGGACTGCCTGAGCCTACAAAGTCAAGGCTTCAGTGAGCTATGGTCATGCCACTGCCCTCCAGTCTGGATGACAGAGTGAGACCCTGCCTTAAAAAAAAAAAAAAAAAAAAAGTGTCCTAATAAATATATAAACCGACAAGGTCTGTGATATGAATAGTGCTCACTTAATACAATGTCCTTATGCACTGCTCAGCCTAAACAACCATACAGCAGCCCTGAGGCCTGCCCCTCCCGGACATGTGACGCTGGCTCATCCCTGCCCCTCTCTGGGCCTATCTGACAATGGGATGAGGTCTCTGGGGCCTGAGCAGTGAGGGGGCTGAGGCAGGGAGGGGACGGGGGGTCACCCAGTGCTCACCATTAGGAACTCAGTCTGCGGTTTGTCGGCCACCTCCTCCAGCACCTTCTCCATCTGCCGCAGCTGCTCCAGGTAAGAGTTCAGGCTCCCCAGCTCCCGGCGCAAGGCAACCCCTGCCTCACCCCGCACACGCTCTGCCTCACGGTCCAAGGAGCCCTCCAGTGCAGCCAGGAACACCCGCATCTTGCCCAGCTGCTCCCCCACGGCCCCCCGGAACTGACGCACTGTCTCCTGCGGGAATGGGGCAGTGATTGACGGAATAAAGGCTCTTGGCTGGAGACCCCTAGCCTGGCCCCCAGCCCCCGAGACATGGCCCTATGAAGTCCTCACCTCCACCTCCACCAGCTGATGCTCCAGCACAGCTACACTCTTCTCCTTGCGCATGCATGCCTCCTGCAGCTGCAGTTTCTGCTGTGGCAGCTGTGTCTGGGGGGCGAGGCATGGAGAAGTGATGGGGATGCCACTCACCCCAAACCCACACCTCCCAACCTAAACCTGCCCTCTGTGGCTCAACCTCAATGCCATTTCCTCCTCCAGCCATCTTCCCATCCCCAAACCCACTTACATGCCTACCAGCCCCAGCCGTTGCTACTCCTGAAGTCCAAATGCTTCCCCTGCCCCTTGCCTATTTTGGTGCAGTTTTTTTATTTATTTATTTTGATGTTTTGTTTTGAGACAGGGTCTCGCTCTGGAGTGACCCTGGAGTGCAGTGTCATGATCACAGCTAACTACAGCCCCAACCTCCAAGGCTTAATTGACCCTCTCACGTCAGTCTCCCAAGTCCCAAGTAGCTAGAACTATAGGCACACACCACCATGCCCAGCAAATTTTTTGATTTTTTTTTTTTTTTCGAGATGGGGTCTCACTCTGTCGCCCAGGCTGCAATGCAGTGGCACAATCTCGGCTCACTGCAACCTCCGCCTCCTGGGTTCAAGTGATTCTGCTGCCTCAGCCTCCCAAGTAGCTGGGACTAATTTTGGTGCACCACCAGGCCTGGCTTAATTGCGATATTTTTAGTAGAGTCAGGGTTTCCCCATGTTGGCCAGGCTGCTCTCAAACTTCTGACCTCAGGTGATCCACCCACCTCAGCCTCCCAAAGAGCTGGAATTATAGACATGAGCCACCACGCCTGGCCATGATTTTTTAAAATGTTTTTGTAGAGACAATCTCACTATATTGCCCAGGCTGGTCTCCAACTCCTGGCCTCAAGCAATCCTCCCACCTCAGCCTCCCAGCATGCTGGGATTACAGGTGTGAACCACCACACCCCCAGCCCCTTGTCTGTTTTGTTGACCCCTCCCTGGCCTTGCCTTCCCTGATCCCCTCTGCTCAGCAGTCAGCCCCATAGCACAGGTCTTTGTGAGGATGGCAAATGCCAAAGTGGTTTGGTCTCTCCCACCAGACAGGCAGGCACAGAGCTTGGCACACAACAGACCTCAGGGGGTACGTGAAGGATATGTGAAAGAAGAAAGGCAAACTCCCCCTATACCTGGGCTTCCTCTCTTACCTAAAAGCAGAACATCAGCCTCAGTCAGACTGTCAGCCTAACCCCCACGTCAGCCAGTCTGTACATGCATGGGCTTGGAGTGGGGGGCACGGAATTTAATTAAAATGTCCCCTGCTGGCCGGGTGTGGTGGCTCACGCCTGTAATCCCAGCACTTTGGGAGGCCAAGGTGGGTGGATCACAAGGTCATGAGTTCGAGGTCAGCCAGGCCAAGATGGTGAAACCCCATCTCTACTAAAAATACAAAAATTAGCCGGGTGCAGTGGCAGGTGCCTGTAATCCCAGCTACTCGGAAGGCTGAGGCAGGAGAATGGTTTGAACTAGGGAGGCAGAGGTTGCAGTGAGCCAAGAATGTGCCACTGCACTCCAGCCTGGGAGACAGAGCAAGACTCCGTTTAAAAGAAAAAAAAAAAAAAAAAAATCCCCTTCATAGACGAACCAAACACTCCGTGGTCTAGATCTCACCCAAGACCTCAAATGCAAATATGCAAATATAGGAGAGCTCCCAATACTCCTGCCAAAGAAAAATTTTTTTTTTTTTTTTTTTTTTTGAGACAGGATTGCCTAGGCTGGAGTGCAGTGGCACAATCACAGCTCTGCATCCTCGAACTCCTAGGCTCAAGCAATCCTTTTGCTTCAGCCTCCTGAATAGTTGGCACTACAAGCATGAGCAACCATGCCAGGCTACAAAGCCACTTCTTTGCTGGAAGGTGCCTGGCCATGGAATGAGTTCCACTCCTGCCTCCATGACTTCCAACCTGTTTCCTCCTCTGCAGATTGGGAACAGCAATCCCTACCTCAACAATTTGGTGCCCCCACTTTCCCAGGGGAAACTAGGGGACCCTCTAGGTGGTGTTTGCAGAGTCCCCTCCCAGCAGGAGCCACAGGGTTGAATATGAGCTGCCAGATCAGTCCCCTCCCCGGTTCATCCCCGGGGGCGGCGGCTCCACCTGCTGCAGAAAAGGTAGGACCTGATGGCTCCAGGCCCTCCCAGGCTCAGAGGCTCAGGGCTGAGCCGTAGGAAGGCAGCGCGAGGCCATCCTGAAGGTGCTGGAGAACCTGACCCCGGAGGAGCTCAAGAAGTTCAAGATGGGCCGGGCGGGGTGGCTCATGCCTGTAATTCCAGCACTTTGGGAGGCGAGGCGGAGGCGGGCGGATCACGAGGTCAGGAGATCGAGACCATCCTAGCTAACACGGTGAAACCCCCTCTCTACTAAAAATACAAAAAAATTAGCCGGGCGTGGTGGCGGGCGCCTGTAGTCCCAGCTACTCGGGAGGATGAGGCAGGAGAATGGCGTGAACACCGGAGGCGGCGGAGCTTGCAGTGAGCGGAGATCGCGCCACTGCACTCCAGCCTGGGCTACAGAGCAAGAGTCAGTCTCAAAAAAAAAAAAGAAAAAAGAAAGAAAATAAAAGAAAGAAAAATTCAAGATGAAACTGGGGACTGTGCCACTGCGCGAGGGCTTTGAGCGTATCCCGCGGGGCGCACTCGGGCAGCTAGACATCGTGGACCTCACCGACCAGCTGGTCGCCTCCTACTACGAGGACTACGCAGTCGAGTTCGTCGTGGCCGTGCTGCTCGACATGGGCATGCTGGAGGAGGCGGCACAGCTGCCGCGGGCCGCGCGAGGGCCACTCTGAGCTGGTACGTGATCTAGGGACCCAACCCCGCTTCCTCGCCAAGGACCCAGGCGTCGGGTCCCGCCCAGAGCCTTCCTGTTCCCCTCCTCCTTCAGGGTCCCTCCTGGGGTCTTCCCTCAGACCTCCGGCCAGCCCCTCCCGGCGGCGAAGGGCTGGGCTGCAGCGAACCCCGGTGGGCTGCATCTCGCCCCACTGCCCCCTTCCAGGCTCCTGGGCTGCCTGGGCCCTGTTCCGTTTCATGGGTTCCGTGCTCGCTTCGCAGATAAAGACGGGCAAGGTTGGGCGAGGTTGGAATGCGCTCAAAGCCCTCGCGCAGTGGCACAGTCCCCAGCTTCATCTTGAATTTCTTTCTTTTCTTTCTTAAGCACAGGTGTGCTGGGATGGGAGGGCTCCCGGGAGGAGGCTCCTGCCCTGAGCTAGGAGACCACCAGCTAGGCCTGGGCTGAACTGGGCCAGGCAGGAGCTGGCGGGACTGAGAGGCTGGGTCCTTGGGAAGCCCGGGGGCCTCGAATACCAACGAAAGGACGGTAGTCTACCCCCTCTAGGAGGCAGGCCAAGGGAAGGAGTAGTGCAACGCCTGTGAAGCCAGCCCCGCGCGCGCACCAGTAGCGTAAGACGACGGCAGTGTCTCCACCTCGGGGACCAAGGACGCCTCCGTGCCTCCAGACCCCGCCTCCTCCAGCCCCTGCACCTGTCATTTCTTCTTCCACTGCCCAATAAATATTCATGACAGACTTTCCTGGGGCTGCGCGCACACGTGCCCGCCGGTAGCTACACGCGTGTGCTTTTGCCACACGTATAGCACGCACTAGCCAGTGTGCGTGGGTCTCTATTTGCCTCTGTCTGGGTGTCTGCTGAGTACCTCGGGATGCACACAACCACGTGTGGGCTCCCAAGGCGTTCGGGACTTCCAGCTCCACCCAGAAAAACATCCTGGACGGGGCTCTCGGTGCCACCCTGGGTCCGCGCACGCAAGTGCAGATCCCGGTTGCCTGGCCCTTCCAGTCTCCCTTTTGGTGAGGGGCCAGCCAAAGTTCCAAAGTTTCAGGGGTGCGTGAGCCTCCGCTGAGCACAACAGGACAGCCCTGCCCCGGCCGCCTGGCTCGGCCCGGAACGCCGCGCCTCCAGTCCAAAGTGGGCCAGCGCCGCGCAGGGAGCCTGCCGGACCGGCCCACCTGGTGCGGGAATGAGCGCGTGGGCCGTAGGGGCTGGTCGGTCTCTGCTCCGCCTGGTTCCGCCCCGCCCATCAGACCAGCCCTGGGGCTCCGCCCGCCCATCTCCAGGTCCCTCTAGAGGCTAAGGCCGGGAACCTAGGTTTGCTCAGCGCTCTTCTCGTCAGTCTCCGTCCCTGCGCGGCTTTCCTCTGTCAGCCCCGCCTTCAGCTCCTCAGACACTCTTTCCTGGCTGCTTCGCCCCGCCCCCGCCCCCCGCAACTCCAGGTGCTAGTGAGCCTCTTTAGAGACTCAGAATCCAAATCAGTACAGCGACCTCCCCATCGACCAGGCCCCGCGCCGCCGAACAACCTCTCCGACCCCGATGCGCTCGGATCCCGCACCTTGAGGCGTGCGTGGGCCTCGGCGGCAGGCAGGAGGCGATGACCGCGGTGCGAGCCAAGTGAGGCGCACACACCGCACACCAGCGCGCGGTCCTGCTCACAGTAGATGCTCAGCGGGTCCAGGTGCTCCTCGCAGTGGCCCTGCGGCACCTGGGCCAGCCCCTCCACCAGGCGCGCCAGCTGCAAGTTGGTGCTGAGTGCCTGCGGCCGCGTGGGGGCCTGACAGCAGGGGCAGAGAACGGTGCCATCCGCCGCGGGTTCCCCGGCCACGCGGCCCAGGCAGGCGCGACAGAAACTGTGGCCGCACTCGGCTGTCACGGGCGCGTCGAACAGCTGCAGGCACAGCGGGCAGGACAGCTCCTGGTGCAGGAGGCCGGGCGCAGCCGACATGGCGGGCCTGGGTGGAGGAGGAGTCGGTTAGGGGGATCCACGGCGCCGCGCTCCCGGCCCAGCCCTAGCCCAGGCCGGGCCCGCCGCGCCGCAAGGAGAAGCCGCAGCCTGTAAAGACCTCCCATCCTACACTGGATGGGGCTCTGACGGCCAAAGGGGAAGAGGAACTCGGTCTCAGGCCCAAAAGTAGCCTCCACTGCAATTCTCAGCTCCAGCTCCAAAAATATGCGCTATCGGTCAACCCCAGTTCCTGAACACAAGCCCAGGTCCTAGCCCACTGTCCTTGCCCTCGCCTTAGCCCCAGGCTTCAGCCTCTGACCTCAGCCCCGGCCCCAAATTCTCCAGAGCCCCCACTTCGAGACTCCCCTCCCCCACTTTACCAAGATCTCCAGCCCTCCCCTCCCCCTACTCCAGCCCACGGGACTCACAGGTCTGGTTGGAGATCTTAGGCTGAAAGACACTGGAAGGAGGACCGGTAAGGGTCGAGCCTAGCTGGACTGGGGTCAGGGCTGCGTCCAAAGATCTGAGACAAGCAGCAGGCTCCAAGCAAGGACAGGGACTCACAGGGGAAGCTGGCAGTGGACACCACGCGTGATGGGCACACAGTGCTCAGTGGAAGACCCTCCCAGACTGAGCCATGGCTCCAGGACTATATTTAGCTGCCCTGCCCAATCCCTCCCATCACTTCCGGAAACCGTTCTAAAAGTGAGAGCTGAGTAGTCCCCGTGCACGCATCACATGCCAGGGCCACCTGTCTTGGCCCATCCACTGTTCCCTCCCCAGCCAGCCTGTAGCCAGAGCTCAGAGCCAGCGGGGAGACAGGACCTTTCTCACCACAGAAAAGACAGAAAATTGAGGGGGGATCTCCCCTTTCTCCCCCAACTCCCACCTCCACACTCTCCAGCTCCTTCCTCCTTGCTGGCAGCCGCTCCCCAGCCTGTTGCCCATTCATTCCCCAAGTTTATGGCTGACCAAGGTCACCCTGGCAGGATTATCCCACCTGCAGGAGGGCAGGACCTCACCCCACTCTGAAATGTTTTCTTCCTCCAGAGCTGAGGGGAGGGTCTTCTCCAAGTTGGTCTCTCTGGTACACCCAGGACAAGCCTTGGGGCAAAGTAGGCCTCTCTAAATGCTTGGAGAATTAATGACAGAGAGAGATTGAATACATGAATGAACTGAATCCAGAGCCTGCAGCCCAGAACTCAATTCTGCCCTGGTTCCTGTATGTGTATCTTTCAAATCTCAGCTGAAATTTCATTTAAGTGGCACTGGGATAACTGGCTAGACATATGCAAGAGAATGAAAGTGGACCCCTGCCTTTCACCATATAAAAAAATTAACTCAAGATGGGTTAAAGACTTAAATGTAAGACTTCAAACCGTAAAAATTGTAGAAGAAACCCCAGGAGAAATACCATTCTGGATATCAGCCTTGGTAAAGCATTCGTGACTAAGTCCTCAAAAGCAACAAAAACAAAAATTGTTAAGTGGGGCCTCATTAAACTAAAGAGCTTCTTCACAGCAAAAGCAAAAGCAACTATCAACAAACAGACAACTGAAGAATGGAAGAAAATATTCACAAACTATGCATCCAACAAAGATCTACCATCCAGATTATATAAGGAAACTAAACATTTCAACAAGCAGAAAACAACTCCATTAAAAAGTTGGCAAGGGCCAGGTGCGGTGGCTCACACCTGTAATCCCAGCATTTTGGGGGGTCCAGGCGGGTGGAACACTTGAGGTCAGGAGTTTGAGACCAGTCTGGCCAACATGGTGAAACCTCATCTCTATGAAAAACACAAAACTTAGCCAGGTGTGGTGACAGGTGCCTGTAATCCCAGCTACTTGGGAGGCTGAGGCAAACGAATCGCTTGAACCCGGGAGGCAGAGGTTGCAGTGAACAGAGATCACACCATTACACTCCAGCCTGGGTGACAAGAGCGAAACTCCGTCTCGCAGAGGTTGCAGTGAGCCAAAATCATGCCATTGCACTCCAGCATGGGCAACAAGAGCAAAACTCCGTCTCAAAAAAAAAAATCAATAAATATTAAAAAAAAAAAAAAAGAAAGAAAATAAATTTCATCTAGAATAAAAACCAAAGTGCTAACTGTGGCCCACAAAGCCCTATCTGCTATGACCACATTAATCACTCTGACCCATTTATCACCCCTTTCCCCGTTGATCACTCGCATCAGGGACTTTT
>NW_012102476.1:3996344-3997702 GCF_000951045.1 Mandrillus leucophaeus | reverse complement strand
TTTTTTTGAGATGGAGTCTCACTCTGTCACCCAGGCTGGAGTGCAGCGGCATGATCTCAACTCACTGCAACCTCCACTTCCCAGATTCAAGCGATTCTCCTGCCTCAGCCTCCCAAGTAGCTGGGATTATAGGCACGCTCCACCACGCCCAGCTAATTTTTGTATTTTTAGTAGAGATGGGGTTTCACCATTTTGCCCAGGCTGGTCTCGAACTTCTGACCTCAGGTGATCCACCTGCCTCAGCCTCCCAAAGTGCTGGGATTCCAAGCATGAGCCACTGCACCCAGCTGCTCGTTCCTTCTTGCATGTTGCATGGTGACAGCACAAACTTCTGCTGGTCTGCTTAGGAAGGTAGCTACTTCAGGCTGCCTGACACCTTGTTTAACCTAGGCCCTCATTCAGGCTGTAACCATTTAGTTCTTTTAGGAGGAGAAAAGTTCTATTATTCTTCCGGATAAGAGCAATTACCTGTGTAAATGACTGCAGATTCTCGGGGTATGTGAAAAGTCTCAGGAAGCTGGCGCTTTTTTTTTTTTTTTTTTTTTTTTTTGTTGTATTGCTTTGTGGCCCAGGCTGGAGTGCAGTGGCAAGATCTCGGCTCACTGCAAGCTTCACCTCCCGGATTCACACCATTCTCCCACCTCTGCCTCCCAAGTAGCTGGGACTACAGGCGCCCGCCACCACACCCAGCTAATTTTTTGTATTTTTAGTAGAGACAGGGTTTCACCATGTTGGCCAGGATGGTCTCGATCTCCTGACCTCGTGATCCGCCTGTCTCGGCCTCCCAAAGTGCTGGGATTACAGGCTTGAGCCACCGCGCCCGGCCTGGGACTTTTCAATTAAGGTCCCCTCTGCCTGGAACACTCTCCAACCCAAGTACTGCATGGCTTCCTCTGTTTCCTCCCTCAGACTTTGCTCAATATCACCTTTCCAGCAAGGCCTCTCCCAACTCCCTGATTTTAAATCTCCTATCTCCTCAACATCTCACTGCCTGGCTTTCTTTTTCTCCATAACATTTATCACCATTCTACTTGTTTGCTGGTTTCTTCTCTGTCTCTTCCTACAGAATAGAAATTGTGTTTACTGCTTGTCTCCAGCTTAGACTAAAGTGTGTGACACACATTAGGCGCTCTACAGACACTAGGTGAATGAACAAACATGCAAACTCAGTCCCTCGCATTTGGTCTCTCCATCTTTCTCTTAGCCTCCCTCAAACCTTTCCCTGGTTTTACTCTTTCTTGTCTCAACTGCTATCTCTCTCAGAATGAATTTTTGTTTCTGTTTCAGTCTCTTAATCTCCCCTTTGGACTCTCCCTTTGCCTTCTCTCTTAGGTTCTTAATTTTTTCTTTTCCTTTTT
>NW_012102476.1:3991158-3995652 GCF_000951045.1 Mandrillus leucophaeus | reverse complement strand
GCCTCCCAAGTAGCTGGGACTACAGGCGCCCGCCACCACACCCAGCTAATTTTTTGTATTTTTAGTAGAGACAGGGTTTCACCATGTTGGCCAGGATGGTCTCAATCTCCTGACTTCGTGATCCGCCTGCCTCGGCTTCCCAAAGTGCTGGGATTACAGGCGTGAGCCACCGTGCCCAGCCAAAGCTGGCGCTCTTTACCGGCACACTGAGAAATCCAGGGGAGTTTTGTGTCCCCACCTTCTTTGTCCTTAAGTCTCTGAGGTCTCACGGTGTCACCCAGGCTGGAGTGCAATGGCGCAATCATGGCTCACTACAGCCTCGATCTCCCAGGCTCAAGTGATCCTCCCACCTCAGCCTCCCAAGTAACAGGGACCACAGGCGTTCGCTGCCGTGCCTGGCTAAAAGCCCCTGATTTCTTCCATTCTCGATGGCTCAGACTCAGCCTTGTATTAGCAACACAAGAGGGTTTGAAAGAGGGTATATCTGGAACTGGTCTCTGAAACCACAAGCTGCTCAGGCTCAAAAACTCAACTTCCAGAACTTAAATCTCATCCAGAGTTTCCATCATGGCCAAGTTGGGGCTGAAGGTCCTGCTGTCAGGTGTCCAAGACAGGTGGGTGATAGTCAACTCAGTCCCTCCCTGCAGATGGGCAAGGACTGGCCTCTGATCCATGGAAAGAACATTGATTGTCCTAAGCAGACTGAGAACAAGAAGAGGCAAGAAGCCACGTGCAACAAAGGAGGGAGTGGTGAACCAGTGTGGCTGGCCCTACGAGGTCACTCAGACCTAAAGAGCTCACTAGGGACAGATTTCAGCTTGTGCTAAGGGAAAGCTTCCCAACAGTTCAAGCAATGAGTGCCTTGGAAGGTGAGAGCTCCTGGTTATTGGATACATGCAGAGAGAGGCCAGAAAGCCCCAGTCAGGGCTGCTACAGAAGCAAGTCCTGAATGCTGACTTCACGAGCTCATGCTGGGCACTCCCAGGGAAAATCACCTGTCTCTCTGGGCCTCAGCACCTTCAGTTACAATATAAGGATAAATAACACCATTCTGGCCGGGTGTGGTGGCTCACACCTGTAATCCCAGCACTTTGGGAGGCCAAGGTGGGAGGATCACTCGAGTCCAGAAATTCGAGACCAACCTGGGCAACACAGCGAGACCCCCGTCTCTACCAAAAACAAACAAACAAACAAAGCAGTATGGTGGCTCATGCCTGTAGTCCCATAATCCCAGCTACTCCAAAGGCTGAGCCAGGAGAATTGCTTGAATCCTGTCTCAAAAAGAAAAGAAAAGGAAAAAAACCAACCCGTAGAGTTGTCATGAGGATTAAACTAAAAAATATGCCACATAGGCTGGGTGCAGTGGCTCACACCTGGAATCCCAGCTCTTTGGGAGGCCAAGGTGGGTGGATCACTTGAGGTCAGGAGTTCAAGACCAGCCTGACCAACATGGTCTACTTCTTTCTTTAGTAGAGACAGAAACCCTGTCTCTACTAAAATTACAAAATTAGCTGGACATGGTGGCTGGTGCCTGTAATCCCAGCTACTTGGGAGGCTGAGGCAGGAGAATTGCTTGAACTCAGGAGGCGGAGGTTGCAGTGAGCTGAGATCGAGCCATTGCACTCCAGCCTGGGCAACAAGAACGAAACGCGGTCTCAAAACAGCAACAACAAAAACCAGAAGAAAGAAAGAAAAAGAAAAAATGTATATGCCACATAAACAGGGACAGTGTGCTGGCACCCAAGGGTGCAGTGACTGCCACTACCAGGTTCCAATCCTGACTAGAATTTCCTTGTTGTGTGACCTTGGGCAAGTCGCTTAACCTGATTTTCTCACCTATAAAATGAGAATCGTGTAAGGATTAGTATCAAGACTATGGATTTCTGTAAAGATGCAACAAGTAAATTGTTTTGTTTCTTGTTTGTTTTTTGAGATGGAGTCACTCTGTCACCTCAACTCACTGCAATCTCTGCCTCCCAAGTTCAAGCGATTATTCCACCTCAGCCTCCCAAAGTGCTAGGATTACAGGCACACAACACCACACCCAGCTAATTTTTGTGTTTTAGTAGAGATGGGGTGTCGCCATATTGCCCAGGCTGGTCTCAAAATCCCAAGCTCAAGCAATCCACCCACCTTGGCCTCCCAAAGTGCTAGGATTGCAGGTGTGAGCCACCACACCCAGCTATTTTATTTTGTTTTGAAACAGAGTCTCACTCTTGTCTCACAGGCTGGAGTACGGTGCTTGTGCTTGAACCAACTCCTGGGTTCACACCCAGCTAATTTTTGTGTTTTTAGTAGATACAAGGTTTCACCCTATTGGCCAGGCTGGTCTCAAACTCCTGACCTCAGGTGATCCACCCGCCTCAGCCTCCCAAAGTGCTGGGATTGCAGGCGTGAGCCACTGCACAATCTCTTCACAATTCTGAACTCATTGCAGCCTCATAACAATGCTTTCACTATCCTACAGGGAGGCCATGGGGCACAGGGGCTAAGTGACTTGCCCAATGTCCTGGCAGTCTGTGGTCCTTCTTGCCCCAGGAGAAGCAATCTGACTCCAGCAATCAAGGAATTACTTTGTTGTGGGGGTGGGGGTCACACCCAGGAAGCAGGCATCCTAATTCCACCAACTGCTCTGGCTCCTGTCCAGGGGGGCAAGGGTGAGCCTGGGCTGAGAACTGGAGGCTCTTTCCTGCCGGGGGGGAGGGTCAGACCGGGCATGGTGGTTTACGCATGTAATCCCGGCACTTTCGGAGGCTGAGGCGGGAAGATTGCTTGAGCCCAGGAGTTCGAGACCAGCCTGGGCAACATGGTGAAATCCCATCTCTAAAAAAACATACAAAAATTAGCCAGGCATGGTGGCACATGCCTATGGTCCCAGCTGCTTGGGAGGCAGAAATGAGAGGATCGCTTGGGCTTGGGACGTTGAGGCTACAGTGAGCCGAGAGGGTGCCATTACACTCCAGGCTGGGCAACAGAGCCTGACCCTGTCTCAAAAACAAAAGCAACAAAAGAATTTGCAGTCAGCTCACAGAGCACATGCACCTGCCAAAAGATGCCACTTGTTCTCACCGAGCTCCGACCTGAAACTGTTGCAGGAGGGACGCTTCCAGTTATCCGAGAGAAACGGCTGCATTTCCCCAGTGCCTTGTCCCTTGCCTCCCTGTGACATCTCACTGAAGTGCTAACACTTGCCCTGAGGTGATTCAGGTGATGGTCACAGCCAGGAGCTTCCCCGTCTCCATCTGAATGTGTGTGTCAGTAGGACGGAACAGGGGTCAGATCCCAGGGCCAAGCTGGGCCCCAGAGGAAGGACCCTGGGTGGTGATGCTCAGAAACAGGGGGAGCTTCACCCCACGGGGACTCACATGCTCACCTCCCTCTCTACCAAGAAGCTGGGTGTGAGGAGGAGAGAGGCATCACTCACACACGCGCGCGCGCACACACACACACACACTCCTGTAGGTGCATTTTCCTGCAGCCCCAAAGGTTCCATTGAAAGGCATCACATTTGTTTTACCTAAAGCAAAGGCCACCCCATCCAAACAAGGGCTCCAGAGATGCAGGCAGGAGGCCACATGGCAAAGGGGCCCCCTGCTCTGCGTTGTAGGGATTGAATCAGGCAATCATTTTTCAATGTATCAAACACCCAAAGCTCTTCCAATTCTACCAAAGTGAAAAAAGCAGGTTTCGATGATTCTAGATTCTAGGATTCTTGTGTCATTCTACAACGGCTTATCAAGGTTGGGTCTGTGCCAAGCTCTGTGCTGGAATGTGACCTTGGACAAGCCCTTCCACCTCTCTGAACCTATCTTCTCATTTACAAAGTGGGGCCACAATTCCCCATCTCAGAGGGATTGCTATAAGGCTTAGAAATAATGCACGTGGGCTGGGCATGGTGGCTCACGCCGGTAATTCCAGTACCTGGGGGGGCCAAGGCAGGCAAGATTACTTGAGCCAAGGGGTTCGAGACCAGTCTGGGCAACATGCCAAAACCCCGTCTCTACTAAAAATACAAAAGGTAGCTGGGCATGATGGCTCACGCCTGTCATCCCAGTTACTCAGGAGGCTGAAGCACAAGAATCGCTTGAACCCATGAGGCAGAGGTTACAGTAAGGGGACATTGCACTACTGCACTCCAGCCTGGGTGACAGAGCAAGATTCTGTCTAAATATATATATATTACAAAAATTGGCTGGGCATCATGGCATGCACCTGTAGTATCAGCTATTTGGGAGGCTGAGATGGGAGGATCATTTAAGCCCAGGAGGTCAAGGCTGTAGTGAGCTATGATCATGCCATTGCATTCCAGCCTGGGCAACAGACTGAGACCCTGTCTCAAAAAAAAAAAAAAAAAGAGAGAAAAAGAAAAGGAAGGAAGGAGGAAGGAAGGAAGGGAGAGGGGGAGGGAGTGAGAGAAGGAAGGAAGGAAAGAAAGAAGGAAGGAAGGAAGGAAGGAAGGAAGGAAGGAAGGAAGGAAGGAAGGAAGGAAGGAAG
>NW_012102476.1:3983655-3990838 GCF_000951045.1 Mandrillus leucophaeus | reverse complement strand
AGGAAGGAAGGAAGGAAGGAAGGAAGGAAGGAGTAAAAGAGGCTGGGCGCGGTGGCTCATGCCTGTAATCCCACCACTTTGGGAGGCAGAGGCAGGAGGATCACAAGGTCAAGAGATCAAGACGATCCTGGCCAGCATGGCGAAACCTCGTCTCTAATAAAAATACAAAAATTAGCTAGGCATGGTAGCGCACGCCTGTAGTCCCAGCTACTCGGGAGGCTGAGGCAGGAGAATTGCTTGAACCTGGGAGGTGGAGGTTACAGTGAGCCGAGATCACGCTACTGCACTCCAGCCTGGCAACAGAGCGAGACTCTGTCTCAAAAAAAAAAGAGAGAGGGAGAGAGAAAGGGAAAAAAAAAGAAGGAAAGAAGGAAGGGAGGGAAGGAAGGAGGCATGTGAAAGACTGCAGACTAAAGGCTTATTTCTATTATTTATTAGAAGAGGTGACTCCTAGGTTGGGTGTGTTGGCTCACACCTGTAATCCCAGTGCTTTGGGAGGCCTAGGCAGGAGGATCGCTGAGCCCAGGTGTTGGAGATCAGCCTGGGCAACATAGAAAGACCTCATCTCTACAAAAAAATTTAAAAATTAGCTGAGCATGGTGGCATGCGCCTGTAGTTCCAGCTACACAGGAAGCTGAAGTGGGAGGATCGCTTGAACCCAGGAGTTCGAGGCTACAGTGAGCTATGATTGCACACTGCACTCCAGCCTGGGCAACAGAGTGAGATCTCATCTCTGAAAAAGAAAAGCAGAAAAGAAAAAAGTGATGCCTGATGAACGTCAGAAGACAGGTGGGAACTCACCAAGTAGACCAGAAGGAAAAAGAGGCCAAGCAGAGAGCAGCCCCCACAGGGGGAGAGGTTCACAGATCACAGGGTGGAAGGGGCAGCTGAAGAGGTTAGCGAGGACCTTGAAGGCCAAGCCAAGGTCTTGGGACTTGACTCTGAGGGCACTGGGGAGTCATGGGGGGGTCTCTGAGCCAGGCAGGAGCAGGAGCATATGTGTGGGTTAGGAAGATGTATCCTTCTGGCCACAGTGCACAAAAGAAGATGGAGATTCTGGAAGAATAAAGGCCAGTGAGAAGGCATGATAAACATCCATGAGCCAAGGGACACTGGCTGTTGGACCACAAGTGCCACCCATGGTGAGGATGTTGGCACACAGCTTACCCCAGCCTACACGGTACAAGGATGGGGAGCAAGGTCGAACATGGTGGCTCACACCTGTAATCCTAGCATGTTGGGAGGCCAAGGCAGGGGGATTGCTGAGCCCAGGAGTTCGAGACCAGCCTGAACAACATAGGGAGACCCATTCTCTATAAAAATTTAAAAAACTAGCCAGGCATGGTGGCACACCTGTAGTCCCAGGTACTCGGGAGGCCGAGATGAGAGAATTGCTTGAGCCCAGGAGTTCGAGGTTGCAGTGAGCCACAATCCCTCCAGTGTACTCCAGCCTGGGCAACAGAGTGAGGCCCTGTCTTCAAAAGAAACAACAACAACAACAAAAAGGCTTTCAGCAGGGTAGCAGAGCACTGCTCCCCATCCTGGTTTTTTGTTTTTGTTTTTTTGTTGTTGTTTGTTTTGAGATGGAGTTTCGCTCTTGTTGCCTGGGCTGGAGTGCAATGGTGTGATCTTGGCTCACTGCAACCTCCACCTCCTGGGTTCAGGCGATTCTCTTGCCTCAGCCTCCCCAGTAGCTGGGATTACAGGCACCTGCCACCACGCCCGGCTAATTTTTGTATTTTTAGTAGAGATGGGGTTTCACCCTGTTGGCCAGGCTGGTCTCGAACTCCTGACCTCCACCCACCTCGCCCTCCCAAAATGCTGGGATTACAGGCATAAGTCACTGTGCCCGGCCCATCCTGGTTTTTTGTTTGTCTTGTTTCTTTTTGAGACAAGGTCTCTGTTGCCAAGTGGCACAATCATAGCTCACTGCACCCTCAACCTCCTGGGCTCAAGTGACTCTCCAGCCTCAGCCTCCCAAACCACTGAGATTACAGGCATGATGAGTCACTGCACCCAGCCATGCTGGAAGCTTTTGAATACAACATGCTGCAAGTATCACAGCCTCATTCATTCCTTCACTCAGCAAATCTTTACTCAGTACCTACTGTGTTCTAGACACATTTTTTTTTTTTTTAAATGGGATCTAGCTCTGTCACCCAGGCTGGAGTGCAGTGGTGCAATCTCGGCTCACTGTAGCCTCTGCCTCCCGGGTTCAAGAGATTCTCATGCCCCAGCCTCCCTATTAGCTAGGATTACAGGCGCCCTCCACCACACCCAGCTATTTCCAGGTACATTCTTGACGCTAGGGATTCAGCAAAGAACAAGACAGTTAAGGTCTCTGATGCTCACAGGGCTCACATTTTAGAGAGGGATTAATGTCCAATAAGTAAATAAATGTATAATATGTCAGGGTCGTATGACTATAAGGAACAGTGATTGTTACAACCCAGATGAGAAGGAAAAATAAAGGATTCCAAATACCCCACCCTGGGAAATAGAGTCAGGATTCAAACGAAGAACTGTAGGGCTTCAAGTTCATGGTCTTTAGTCTTCTGGAGGCTGCCTCTCTTTGAAGAGCTTGTGCATAAGGCATAACTTGCAGTTACTGGTATCCTCCCTTGAGCCACAAGGTCCATTCATTCATTATTCATTCTGGAACCATTTATTGAGCACCTACTATTTGTCAAGCCCTGTTCTGGATGCTGAGGACATAACAATGATCTGGACAGGCATGATTTACAGACTGGCAGGGAGAAGTGGTTTTAAACAAGTGCACAGGATTAGTTACACTTGCCATGAGAGCTACAGATACGTAGCACATGTTATGAACTAGCCTGGGAAAAGCTCTAAGCCTGGTCTCCCAGAAGAAGTGACATTTAACTTGAGGCCTAAAGTTTCTCAGGCAAAGAGGGAAGTGATTTCAAGGCTGAGGGAACAGCACGTGCAAAGGCTTGGAGAGGTAAAAGGAGGCTGGCACGCTTGAGAAACTGAGAGACCAGCATGGCCACAGCTCGGAGATGGAGGGAAAGCAGGGCGTGGCATAAGACAAGGCCAGGGAGGCTCACAGAGGTCAGACCAGCGGACCTCCCCAGCCATGTTAGGAACAAATTGAGGGCGAGCCATGGTGCCTGGTGCCCATAATCTCAGTATTTTGGGAGGTGAAGCAGGAGGATCGCTTGAGCCCAGGAGTTCAAAGCTGCAGGGAGCAATGGTCGCGCCACTGCATTCCAGCCTGGGCAACACAGTGAGACCCTGTCTCTAAAAGAAAAGAGAAAAAAGGAAGAATTTTTGGCACAGCACAGGTTCCAATGCTATCCCAAGCCCCTGGGCCCAGAGTGCTGACTCCCTACCCAGGATGCTCCCTCCAGTTGAGAATGTTCTCAACCAATAGCTGTTGTCTCACTTTCCAAGAAATTCAGCTCTTGGGATCAAATTCTGGCTCCCCTAGGAAGCATCTGGCAAGGTTTGGGGAGCCATCCGGTCGGCCATGTTATGCTGGAATATTTATAAGCACCTGAGGGTTATCATCCCCATGTGGTAGAAAATGAAACTGAAGCTCAAGAGAGCTTTGCACTCCCTACCCTTTTTTACACCTCATTTTTCTCCAGCATGTGGAATTGAGGGAGCTTCATGCATCTAGCTGTCATGATTCCAAGATTCTATGACACGTGGGAGAGAATCCTAAGGTTCGGGGAGCCGCAGAGGTTTCGGGGGTTCTAGAAATACGAGATCCTAAGCCTAGGTGCTCCAATAAACCCAGTGAGAGCAAGCCCAGGTTTCTGGTCTGTACCCGCTGGTGCAAGCCCAGAGACAAGCAGGCGCCACCAATGAGCCCCTCTGCGGGTCTCCTCCCAGGTCCCACCTCACAGGCCAGCTGGAGGGCGCGATCCTGGCGTCCCCCGACGGCCTGGGGCCCCAATCCAGAGGCCTGGGTGGGCAGGGACCAAGGGCGTAGTCAGGGAGTGCCTTTTGCTGGAGGGCAACGGACCGGGGCGGGGAGTCGGGAGACCAGAGTGGGAGGAAGGCGGGGAGTCCAGGTTCCGCCCCGGAGCTGACTTCCTCCTGGTCGGCTGCAGCAGCCGGGTGAGCGGCGGCAGCGGCCGGGGATCCCGGAGCCATGGGGCGCGCGCGCGATGCCATCCTGGAAGCGCTGGAGAACCTGACAGCCGAGGAGCTCAAGAAGTTCAAGCTGAAGCTGCTGTCGGTGCCGCTGCGCGAGGGCTACGGGCGCATCCCAAGGGGCGCGCTGCTGTCCATGGACGCCTTGGACCTCACCGACAAGCTGGTCAGCTTCTACCTGGAGGCCTACGGCGCCGAGCTCACCGCTAACGTGCTGCGCGACATGGGTCTGCAGGAGACGGCCAGACAGCTGCAGGCGGCCACGCACCAGGGTAAGCCGCCCCCGTTCCCCTCCACCCGGTCTTCCCCTCCACCCACACCAGCACTTACCCCTCGGGCTCTTCCGCTTTCTGTTCCTCCTACCCCTCAACAAAGCTACTCTACTGGAAAGGAGGCTCCCCGCGCTCGGCCTCCCAAACGAGAGGACCCCGCCACACGGCGGGAAGGGAAGGGGACCACTTGGCTCATATCCTTTCAGGCTCTGGAGCTACACCAGCTGGGATCCAGGCCCCTCCTCAGTCAGCAGCCAAGCCAGGTGAGGCCTCCACACCCAGCCCAGCCCCACTGGGGGCTGCCTGCATCTGTGCTCCCGCAACCAGGGCAGGGCAGGGCACAGCTTGGCAACCCTGCGCACCCCACCCACCAGCCCACACCCTGCCGGGGAAGGGAGACAATATTACCCTCATCCCACTGCATGTGGGGTCCTCTTGGGCCGCCCCGTAAAGCCCCCGCCCCTAGGCTTGCAGAGGAATTCCTGAAGAACTCAAGTTCAGCAGGGACAGGCCTCACACCCTGGCTGCTGGCTCATGTTCTCCTCCCACCCCCAGGCCTGCACTTTGTAGACCTGCACCGGGCTGCGCTTATCGCGAGGGTCACAGACGTTGAGGGGCTGCTGGATGCCTTGTACGGGACGGTCCTGAAGGATCAGCAGTACCAGGAAGTGCAGGCCGAGTCCACCAACCCAAGCAAGATGCGGAAGCTCTTCAGCTTCATGCCAGCCTGGAACTGGACCTGCAAGGACTTGTTCCTCCAGGCCCTAAGGGAGACCCAGTCCTACCTGGTAGAGGACCTGGAGCGGAGCTGAGGCTCTTTCCCAGCAACACTCCAGTCAGCCCCTGGCAATCCCAACAAACTCATCCTGCATCTGATGTTTTTGTACACAATACATGAAAAGCCAGCTTGAACTTGTGTGTTTTCCTGCTTCTAGCCTGCTGGCATGTGCAGAGCTCAGCTATGCTTCAGAGGCCGCCCAGCCTCCAGCTCCATGTCCCTTATGCCTCCTGCACCCCAAATGCTTCCTCCATCCTTCCTGGTATGGCCATGGACTATCCCTCCTCATTCACCAGGTGGTGCTCCTTGAGTGCTCCCCTAAAGGGTCTAACCTTGCCATTATAGACAACAGCCTGTGGCCCAGTTCCGAAGGTTAAAAGAGGCATGTACGAAAGGGCACGAACTGTGGTGGGCAGCTCTGTCCGAGGCATTTAGAAACACACTAGTCTTCATAGCTCCCCTACATTCCACATTCTCCACAGGAGAAAAATGCAAAATTAGAGACATTTTCAGGGGCAGACACATTAGAGCATTATCTAAACATAGGACAGAAGAGCACAAGTCACCAAATTACTCGAGGGCTCCTTCTGGCCCTGGCTCTAACAGGCTTAAATGCCCCCTCTGCCCCACCCCATTCCATGTGGGTAAGGCTCATAGGTTACACTTTGCTCAAAAAACATGCCAACCACCAAAGCAAATTTTCAGGAAATGAGTTGTGGTAGCTGCCTCTTTTCTTGATGCAATTTTTTTGGAGGTTTATTATTTATTCATTCATTTGAAAGGAACATTTAAAAAAATTTTTTTTGAGATGGAATCTCGCTGTGTCACCCAGATTGGAGTACAGTGGTGCGACCTCAGCTCACTGCAACCTCCACCTCTCAGGTTCAAGCTATTCTCATGCCTCAGCCAGTCAAGTAACTGAGATTACAGGTGCTTGCCACCACACCCGGTTAATTTTTGCATTTTTACTAGAAACGGGATTTTGCCACGTTGCCCAGGCTGGTCTCAAACGCCTGGCCTCCCTCAAGTGATCCATCCACCTCAGCCACCCAAAGTGCTGGGATTACATGTGCGAGCCACCGCGCCCGCCTTCTTGATGCAATTTTTGCCTACAAAGGGAAATATGAGTCTCTCACTCCAGGAAATTTGGTCTTTCCAGAGGCTGTTTGGGAAAGCAGGAATCTAGGGCTACTTCTGAGTATACTTTACAAGCAATCCTTTCTGGCCTTGAAGAGGGAAGATTTGCAAAGCAATGGGCAGATACCAAGGAGGCCCTGGATCCTATTCTTAGGAATCACCAGACAACCACTTTCCAACCTCACTGGCGCACCAGCCTTTTCTCTAATTACATCTTATCTGCAACACTTCCTACCTTGTCCTCCCTGCCTCTAGCTCCAAGAGCCTGAGAAATCCAAACTGATCATGGGAACAGACTCTCACTTTCTTTGAGATAGGATCTCATCTGTTGCTCTGGCTGGAGTGCAGTGGTGTGATCATGGTTCACTGCAGCCTCAAATCCCTGGGCTCAAGCAATCCTCCAGCCTCAGCCTCCTGAATAGCTGGGACTACAGGTGCACACCACCATGCCCAGCTGACTGTCATTTTTAACAAGACACCTAACCTCTCCTCCTAACCTGGCGCTTAACCCCATGTAACGTCTCCTCTCCTCACATACCCACGATCCCACCACTATCTGCTCACACCCAGTGCCCTAGCACATGCTGACCTCTTTATCTCTGGACACGTTGACATCTTCTACGTGCCCCAGACTGCCCATACGCATGCACTCCTCTGGATTTTAGAGGCTTTTCCCAGTGTCTCTGTGGCAATGCAAACCATGTGCTGGTCTACCTTCACAGAAGACTCCACCACTCCCCTGCTTAAATGGACGCTTAAATGGAGACATCTTTTCAACCTCTGTACAAGTGCCTTGCATGTAGAAAGTAATCAATATATGGCAGTTACTGTGTATCTCTAGTATCTAACAGGTTTTTTTTTTTTTTTTTTTTTT
>NW_012102476.1:3980728-3981855 GCF_000951045.1 Mandrillus leucophaeus | reverse complement strand
TGCAGTGGTGGGAACACAGCTCATTGCAGCTTCAACCTCCCCGGCTGGGACCACAGGTACATGCCACACTTTTTTTTTTTTTTTTTTTTTTTTGAGACGGAGTCTCATTTCTATCGCCCAGGCTTGAGTGCAGTGGCATGATCTCGGCTCACTGCAACCTCCACCTCCCAGGCTCACGCGATTTTTGTGCCTAAGCCTCCCAAGTAGCTGGGATTACAGGTGCATGCCACCACACCTAGCTAAATTTTGTACTTCTAGTAGAGGTAGGGTTTCACCATGTTGGCTAAGCCGCCCACCTTGGCCTCCCAAAGTGCTGGGATTACAGGTGTGAGCCACTGCACCCAATGTTTTAAAATTTTGGTAGAGACAAAATGTTGTTGCTACCCAGGCTAGTCTCAACTCCTGGGCTCAAGTGACCCTCCCACTTCAGCCTCCCAAAGTGCTGGGATTACAGGAATAAGCCACTGCACCTGGCCTGAAATGCACATCTAGGGCCCCACCTGGACCTACTGAGCTAGAATCCATATGCTGACCAATGATAAAGTTCAATTTATAAATTAAGCACACGAGATTATTATACTGTACTGAAACTGTATAAGGCAAAACCATAGATAAGGGAGGATTCCTGTGTGTGTGTGTGTGTATATATATATATTTTTATCTTTTTAATCTGTATGTGTGTGTACATATATATTTCCCCCCCCCCAAGTTATAAAGGATGTGGTTCTAGCCATCTCAGACTGACAGGTTTGCGCACCCCTGCTCACAAGGATGGGGATTTGCCTTGTTTCCTCCTCAAGCGCACAATGAACAGGATGGGTCAACTTTCCCTCAAAGTCTGGAAAATCAAAAACAAAATTCAAGCACAACAAGCCTAGGTTCCCCCCCACCTATTTTTTTTCTTTTTTTTTAGATAGAGTCTTGCACTGTCACCCAGGCCAGAGTGTAATGGCACAATCTTGGCTCACTGCAACCTCCACCTCCTAGTTTCAACCGATTCTCCTGCCTCAGCCTCTCAAGTAGCTGGGATTACAGATGCCTGCCACCACGCCTGGCTAATTTTTTGTATTTTTAGTAGAGACAGGGTTCACCATGTTGGCCAGGCTGGTCTCGAACTCCTGACCTCG
>NW_012102476.1:3974407-3976038 GCF_000951045.1 Mandrillus leucophaeus | reverse complement strand
GGCCTCCCAAAGTGCTGGGATTACAGGCTTGAGCCACCGCGCCCGGCCACAGGATTTTTTTAAACTTCACAGGAACCTAATCATTCTCATGGCATGGGGCCATATAGGTAACACATCCTTGCATGACAGACATCCTTAGAGTCACTACAAAAACCAGGGCAGGCCTGAGGGAAGGAAGTGGTTCCAGTAAGGTTTCCCTAAGATAAAACATATCTTGGGCCTTCCTTTTTCCTTTGGGCTGCAGGAGAAAGAATCCTACCAGAAATCTCCTCAGATTTTAGGCATAGCATAGTGGTTAACGGCAGTTCTATAGCTAAAGAATAGAGGTTCAAGTCCCAGCCCCACCTCTCACTAGCTGTGTCAGCATCCCCTCTGTAAAGTGGGAGTGACAGGACATAGCTCATCCTCTAACAGCAGCTGGCTCATGTTAAGTACACCTCAGAGTTAGCAATCACCTCCACTAGGACGGTTCTGCTCCTAGCCCCTCAGTGGCTGAGAACTGTAGGTGGGCACCTGTGCTATCCCAAAAACAATCTAGAGTGCCTCTCTGGCAGCACCCCCAGACTCATTCTGTTGCTCCCAGTCCTAGTAGTGGCTCCATGGATGTGGAAAGCCCAGCCCCAGTCCAGATGGCCCCAGACAACTCCAGCATCTTGGGACACATCCCAGACAAGCTGAAGGGCAACCACTGCTAATGGCAACATTCCTGCCAAGCCCCAGAACTGGATTTCAGAGACATTCAACAAAGTGAAGGAGCAACTCAAAATCATCTTCCCCTAACACCTGAAGGGCTCTCCCATGCTTCTCTGAGGCCCTGCAGGAACCAAATCCCATCCCTGTGCTGAGGACTCCCTCCATGATGGTCCAGATCTCTGCATACCAGCAAAAATCCCACAAAGAGGACAGCACCCTCTTTTTTGCTCAAACCTCCCATCTAAGCTTCACAAGACTTAAAAAAAAAAATTAACAGAAGCCAGTGTTGGCTGGGCTTTTGCTAATTACAAAAACCCACATGCAGGACCCTGTCTTCCTTTTCCTTAGCTCCCAGCCAGCACAGTTTATATAGAAATATAATCCTAGCACTTAAGGAGGCCGAGCAGAGAGGATTGCTTGAGCTCAAGAGTTCAAGACCAGCCTGAATAACCCAGGGAGACCTCATCTCCACAAAATAATTTAAATTAGCTGGACATGGTGGTTCATGCCTGTAGTCCAAGCCACTCGTGTGGCTGAGGTGGGAGAATTACTTGAGCCCAGCAGCTGGAGGTTGCAGTGAGCTGTGATCATGCTACTGCACTCCAGCTTGGGCCACAGAGCAAGACCTGTCTCAAAAAAAATAAAGCAGTGGGGTGGCGGAGGGAGAAAGATGAAAGTTTTGTACAAAGTCAAGTTCCCTTTCAGAAACAATTTGACTCTGCCAAACTCTAGAACGTTACTCTAAGAGAAGCGTTGAACCAACAGCAGCATTATCACCAGAAAGCCTGTCATAAATGCTTTCTTTGGGGGGAGGGCAGGGGGACAGTCTTGTTCTGTCACCCAGGCCTGCAGGCTGGAGTGCAGTGGTGGGAACACAGCTCATTGCAGCTTCAACCTCCCCGGCTGGGACCACAGGTACATGCCACACTTTTTTTTTT
>NW_012102476.1:3953584-3973427 GCF_000951045.1 Mandrillus leucophaeus | reverse complement strand
CAGATGCCTGCCACCACGCCTGGCTAATTTTTTGTATTTTTAGTAGAGACAGGGTTCACCATGTTGGCCAGGCTGGTCTCGAACTCCTGACCTCGCGATCTGCCTACTGCAGCCTCTCAAAGTGTTGGGATTACAGGCATGAGCCATCGTGCCTGGCCGCCAGGTCCGTTCTTAAGAACACTGCACTCAACAGTGACAAGGAATCTGTGTGATTGTGCAACACTGCCACCCCTCGGCGTGTTGAGCACAGGCAGGATGTCACCTGGGAAACGGTTCCTGCCCACTTCATCCGGCCCTCTACTGCCCTTGCTTGGACCCTGCTCGCTGAAACGCTTCATGGTTGGCTCCCGGGTCCAGCACCAACACTCTCACAGGGACAGCACATCCACCATCTTCAACCCAAGCACCCAAGCTTTCCTCTGCCGCTTGCCCCTACACCGGTGGCCCTCAATTGTTTTCCAGTTAAGAGTCTCTACTGCCCCAATATTTAGAGCTAAAGCCGCAATCCAAGGAGCTGACAGCATTAACCACCAACAGAAAGCAGTATTTCTTCCAGCTCCAAACTCCTGCTCGTAAACTACATTCTCCAAGTCTTGTTACTGCCTCTAGGATACTGGGAATTTTAGACTCAATGGTCTCCAAAAGCTCTTAGAATACCTTGAGATTGAGGATCTAATACTGCTTTTTGTTTTTTGAGACAGAGTCTCACTCCATCGCCCAGGCTAGAGTGCAGTGGCGCGATCTCCACTCACTGCAACCTCCACCTCCTGGGTTCAACAAGCGATTGTCCTGCCTCAACCTCCCGAGTAGCTGGGACTGCAGGTGCCTGCCGCTACGCCCAGCTAATTTTTGTATTTTTAGTAGAGTCGGAGTTTCACCATGTTGGCCAGGCTGATCTCGAACTCCTGGCCTCAGGTGAGGATCCAATATTTCTACAACAAAAAATCCTGGTCAGATGTGCTGGCACAACCCACTTGACAATACTTTCTCAGCTTGTATATGCCAGCGCCATTGAAGACGTTTGCATTAAGAAAGTGAACACCGCAATTGTAGACCTTTTCTTCGAAGTCAAATTATTCCAAAATAGCCAGGTGCAGTACCACATCTGTAGTCCCAGTCATTCAGGAGCCTAAAGTGGAAGGATATCGCTAGGGCCTACTGAGACTAGCCAGGCCAAAAGTGAGACCCCGTGTCTTTAAAATTTCAAAATACAGTTAACGATGAAAAAAAAGAGGGTTGGTCAGAACTGAGGATCCAAAGGTAAAAATGGAGTCAGAGTACTAGGGAGGAATGACTGCAGATAGGACCCCACATTCCATACTAAGTTTAGCCTCTCTTGCAGGCTACGATAGAAAGTGAGACCTGGTTACAGACTCCATGGTGGACGGTTAAAAAGGACAAGAAATGTCACCTCACACCTGTTAGAATGGCTGTATCAAAAAGATGAAAGATAACTAGCAAAGACGTGGAGGAAGGGAACCCCTGTACGCTGTTGGTGGAAATGTGGACTAATACAGCCATTATGGAAAATAGTAGGAAGTCTCCTCAAATAGCTAATAGAAGTATCCTATGACCTATCAATACCACTTCTGGGTGTACATTGAAGGGAACTGAAATCTACGTCGGCTGGGCACGGTGGCTCACGCCTCTAATCCCAACACTTTGGAAGATGGAGGCAGGCGGAACACCTGAGGTCAGGAGTTTGAGACCAGCCTGGCCAACATGGAGAAACCCCATCTCTACTAAAAACACAAAAGTTAGCTGGGCGTGGTGGTGCACACCTGTAATCCCAGCCACTTGGGAGGCTGAGGCAGGAGAATCGCTTGAACCTGGGAGGCAGAGGTTGCAGTGAGCTAAGACTGTACCACTGCACTCCAGCCTCGGTGACAGACCAAGACTGATCTGTCTGATCAAAAAAAAAAATCCGTACGTCAGAGACATCTGCACTCCCGCCCAATGCAGTGTTATTCACATTAGCCAAGATATGCAAGCAACCCAAGTGCCCAATTAACGGATGGATTTTTAAATGTGGTATGTTGACACAACAGAACACTATTCAGCTTTTTAAAAGGAAACTGTTATTTGTAACATGGGTGAATCAATGAATCTAGAAGACATTATGCTAAATGAAGTAAGCCACAGAAAGACCACCTGAATTCATATACATGGAATCTAGAAAGTCAAACTCGGAAGCTGAAAGTAGAATGGGGGTTACCAGAGGCTTGGAGGTATGGGTAAGCAGGGAGACAAAGGGAACAACACTTCAGGTACAAGAAATGAGTTCTGGTAAGCCACTGCACAGCATGGTGACTATAGTTCATAAAAATGCCAGACACAGTGGCATGCATCCATAGTCCCAGCTAAGAGGCTGAGGGCAATAAGATCACTTAAGCCCAGGAGTTCGAGTCCAGCCTGAGCAACATAAGGAGACCCGTCTCCACCTATTTATGCCATGCTGAGTGTTCCATTACAGGTGTGACCCACCACGCTTACCCAGAATACACCATTCCTGAATGATTGAAGTCTGTCTTCAATCATTTTTTATTTTTGGTCTGATAATTCACACACACAAAATTTGCAACCTCCAGCATAAAAGGGCTGAAGTAACATAAATTTCAAAATTTGCTGAGTGGTTTTATATGTTCTCATTCATGCTAATGATATAAAGTTACAGATACGTTACTTAGCCCGATTTGATTCCACAATATGTACGTGTACAGAAATAGGACATTGTACCCCATAAATATATGCAAGTCAACTGAAAATAAAATTTTCATAGCCAGACGCAGTGTCTCATCTCTCTAATCCCAACACTCTGGGAGGCCAAAGTAGGAGAATCACTTGAGCCCAGAGCAGTTTTGAGACAACCCTGAGCAACATGGCAAGATCCCATCTCTACAGAAAATACAAAAAACATTAGCCAGTCATGGTGGCAGGTGCCTATAGTCCCGTCCCAGCTACTCTGGAGGCTGAGGTGGGCGGATTGCTTGGGGGTGGAAGGCAGAGGTTGCAGTTGGTCAAGATCACACCACTGCAATTCAATCTAGGCGACAGAGCGACACAGTCTCAAAAAAAAAAAAAAAATTTTTTTTTTCTTTAAAAAGGATGAGACTGGAAGTAGGAAGGCTGGAAGTAGGAAGACACGCCTAAAGGTGATCAATGAGTCAAGTCTCACACGAGCTTAACTCCTGGTCAATCTACCCACCACTGACTTAACTGCAGCCCAACATCGAAGTACTGAAACCCAGGAAGGCCTGGCACGAGATGGGGAAAAAAGGCTGATAGGGCTAACCGAAGACTACATCAAGGAAGGGGCAAACAGACCTACAGCACACCTCTCCCCACCATCCTCACTTCCTAGTTAGCCTGTCCCAATTCCAACTCACAAAAATGGGGCACCTAATGCTTCAAGACAGATTTCAATTATTCAGTTAAGAGTATTCTGGGCTGGGCACGGTGGCTCACGCCTGTAATCCCAGCACTCTGGGAGGCCAAGGCAGGTGGATCACAAGGTCAGAAGATCGAGACCACGGTGAAACCCTGTCTCTACTTTAAAAAAAAAAAAAAAATTTGCCAGGCGCGATGGTAGGTGTCTGTCGTCCCAGCTACTCAGGAGGCTGAGCTTGCAGTGAGCTGAGATTGTGCCACTGCACTCCAGCCTGGGCAACAGAGCGAGACTCCATCTCATAAAACAAGAGAGTATTCTGGCCAAGCACGGTGGGTCATACCTGTAATCCCAGCACTTTGGGAGGCTGGGGCAGGCAGGTCACTTGAGCCCAGTTCAAGACCAGCCTGGGCAACCCAGCGAAACCCTCCTAATTAAGAAAGAAAAAAAAAAAATTACCCAGGTATGGTAGCGAGGGAGCACCTGTAGTCCCAGCTACTCGGGAGGCTGAGGTGGGAGGTTTGCTTCAGAGGCACCAATGTTCTCTCGGCTGCTAGGTGTCTCTATCCGTTCTCCTGGAAAATGCCCCCAAACTGGACCTACCCACTGAACAGTCACTTGGGACCCTATTTCCTTTTAAGGCCAAGGCCAATCACATAAGCCATTTGAAGGGCACAGGAACTTGACACTAACGGTCCCAGTAATCAGGTCTTACAAGGAGCTTCAACCTCCTTCACTCCTGGAAGAAAGAGATCAGGGGACCACAACCAAAGCTAGAATCCTGATAGGCAAAGCACCAACAGTGAACTACTCAGAAATATCCTATCTGGCCATTTCAACTAAACATTTAACAAAGAAACCAAAAGCAGCAGGGACAGGGACAGAACTGCCACATCCTTGTTCTCAGAGGACTTCTCTACATGTACCAAGTCAAAGCAATGCCTGGGAAGGCCCACTTGACAATCCTTCAACATGCCAGACTACTCTCAGCCTACTGTTGCTTAGAGAGCACTCCAATGCTGGCAGGGAAGGTAAACCTGCTATTCCTTTTAAAAGTCAGTTTCTTGGGAGGCCGAGGTGGGCGCAACACCTCGGGTGAGGAGTTCAAGACCAGCCTGACCAACATGGAGAAACCCTGTCTCTACTACAAATAGAAATAAACTAGCTGGGCATAGTGGCGCATGCCTGTAATCCCAGCTATCGCTTGAACCCAGGAGGCAGAGGTTGCAGTGAGCCGAGAATGCGCCACTGCACTCCAGCCTGGGGACCAAGAGCAAAACTCCATCTCAAAAAATAAAGTCCTAGCTTCTGTGCCTCAAATCACCAAGATTCAAGGTTGCAGCAACTCTTCTGTAAAGAACATACTTAGGGAACACACTTGAAAATTTGAGGACGGCCGGGTGCAGCGGCTCATGCCTGTAATCCCAGCACTTTGGGAGGCCAAGGCAGGTGGATCACCTGAGGTCAGGAATTGAGAGACCAGCCTGGTCAACATGGTGAAACCACATCTCTACTAAAAACACAAAAATTAAGTGGGCCTGTAGTCCCAGCTACTCGGAAGGCTGAGGCAGGAGAATCGCTTGAACTCGCGAGGCGGAGGTTAGTGAGCCAAGAGTGCACTCTAACCTGCATGACAGAGCAAGTCTCCAAAAATAAAAATTTGAGATGAAAGCACTTCCCAATTAGGGGTCCCCAGCACATTTATAAGCTATGTTTGTGATGGCAGCTGTCTTATAAACCAAGTTTGAAAACCCCATTAACTAAAACCTTTTTGCTCTTGGGTTAACTTTACGCTCTGTGTAATTAAAATAAAAAGTATGCTTTAAAGTAACTGCTTGCCAGGTATGTGCAAGTTTTCAGCCACATGGTAAGAGGCTGAGGGGCATTGCTCCAAGGTTTTAACTCACTGGCTGCAACCCCTTCTCCGCTCTATCACTCATTCCCTCAGGAGGGCCTTCCACCCTCCAATCAAAAACGATCAAGCCTAAAATCTCAAAATGTCAATGACCTCAAGCCCTCCCAGTACAGGCAGGATGTGAAAGTGACCCAGCCAGACCAGTCTCCTTACAGCAAGTATCTACCTAAACCCCATTCACCAGGGTAACTACGAAGGGAGTCACTCACCTCCTTTAAATACAAGCAACTACCTCTACCTTCCTTTCGCAGAAAACCTTCCCCTTCTTCACCATCTCCATTTCCCAAGTCTCTTATTGTAGCATCCTCTTAAGACCTAAGTAAACCAGTGTGGGATAGGAATTCGGCCTCTTCAGTATCTCCTGCATGATGGTTTCAAGTCAAAATGCCATAAAACGGAAATGGAGTCAAGAAATCTTGAGTAGGACTCACTTCCAGCTTTCCCATTTTCTGGTTCTGAGAGCCATGTAATTCATGTACTTCCTTCTCAGCCGTTAACTGTCTGGTCTCCCAGGGTTGACGATTAGATCCTGACTCCACAAACACTGCAGCACTCAGCAGGCACTAAGTTACTCTCCCTGTGAAAGACCCAGAGTGGCTAAGCACTCTCCACCATGGTCAGATGTGAATACTGCCCCATTTAAATCTAATTTGTTTGAGCCTCACCATTAAATGTGCCAAAAGATGCAAGAGTTCTTAAAAAGTTCTTAAACTGCTGCAAATAAACTAAGACCAATATGCAAATAAATGTGGTAAAGGAAAAATTCCCCATAGCTGGGCAAATTTAGGCCAACACTCATGACATCCCATGTTCTTCATTTCTCATTTATACATCCAACTTTGCCCATGACAGGAAAGTTTCATATCTGCTCTCAAGGGGTATCATTTGGCCTTCTCCCCTGGATTAAACACTGTATTCCAGTTCCTGCTGGGCAAGGTAATCTGAACAGGAAAACTCCCCACCTTCCTGATTGGGACATCATCAATCTTCCAGGAAACTGAAGAGGGGGAAGAGGAACAAAATTTAACTAAAATGGTCATTTTTAATGGGAACCAGAGGTATAGTTACAATTACATAGTCCGACACAAAAAAAACCCTTGGGTGATCAGGAATTGGAAGGTTACAAAATAACGAGGGTAACACTGGGTACAGGACAAAAAGCTGTTCCAGAATCTGGGAAGCCAGGCTAATTAATACGGCCTCTCCCTGCGATCCTGTCTGTGCTCACCCCTGCAAAAAAAAAAAAAAAAAAAAAAATTAAGTATCCATTGTATTTGAGTTACCAGTCTCTGCAAGCCTAGATATCCTATCTGCCCCTCCTACCTAAATCAGCAAGTATCTTATCTCAAGTGGGTCTACAGATTCATTCCTCCTGAGTTAATTTTGCTTCCCTCTCCACTACTGGTTACAATCTCAGGTCCTTCCATCTAGCCCTCAAAATGAAACCACTTTCTCAACAAAACCCTGTTATCCTATGGCCTCTGTTCACCTGCTCTACTTTTTTATTCTGATTTAAAGTCTCACCTGGAATCCATCTTGCCAGGGCCAAAGCCGCCTCTGTCCCCACCACCCCGGCCCCCTCGGAAGCCTCCACGGTCCCCTCCGCGGCCCCGGTAGCCGCCTCGATCATAGCCTCCTCTGCCACCACGACGATCATCCCCGTAGTTTCCCCCTAGGACAAAAGAAGTAAGATCTATCATATTCCCATTCCCCTCCCTTCCCCGAGCCTCCCTGCTGAAAAATTAAGGATTCTTTGGTCCCAGCTCCTTAGCAACAGGTCTGCCTTTCTTACCCATGTGAGAGCCACCGGGTCCCCCTCCTGGGCCATCTGGTTTAGGGGCCTTACACTGGTTGCATTCATTCCTCCAAGAGAAGTTCATATTCTCACAGGTGCTAAGGAGAAGGAAGACAATTAGTCTAGAGGAATGGGGAATAGACGAGACCTAGAAGTAGGAAAAAACTACCATGACTTTAGAGATACAGTGAGGAAACTGAGGCTTCAGAAAGACAAAAAGGCTTGCTTCTCAAAGCCAGGAACAAAAATCATTACTGAACCCAATCCATTACCTTTCCCATTACATCAACCTTACCTAGGTAAGCTTTTGGCTAAATCTGACCCCAACAGTGTGGCCTTGACATTTACTTCTTTGGAAAACACGCACACACCTCATTACCATAATATCAAAAAGCAGACATGTGAGAGAACTAAGAAAAAAATTTAAGTTTCACTCACGGATTAGGACACTTCCAGTCACCAGCTCGCTGCTGTCCTCCACCGCCACCACCTCCACTGGGAAATCCTCCCCGGCCACCACCACCACTGCCACCACCTCCATAGCCTCCACGGCCCATGGGTCCTAATGCAGATAAAACAAGTATGGGTCTGCTCCCCCTCCAAGTTTGGTAAACCTAATCCATTCCATGCAAGCCTTTACCATCTTCTCTACTCTCCTCATCACCCCTCTTTGCACCAACAGCAGGTAGCTCCTCACCTCCTCGCCCTCGGCCTCCACGACCATTGCCACCACCCCGATTAAAGTCTGCCCGGCGAGTAGCAAATGAGACCTTGATAGGATTTCCGGAGAATTCTTTACCTAGAGAAATAAAAAAGTATCAAGAGACTTTAAATGCAAGATACATTAATCCAAAAATACAAGATAAGCGTGCCTTTCTCAAATGGTTTATAATCTACTGACTCATAAGCAAAAATGAGACTACTTGAAACCGCAGCTAAAGTGTCGGAAGACTCAAATGAACCCTCAAACTATGACTTGCTTCCTATGGCTTGCTGCCCTATATCCCCAGCCCCACCTCTGCCAGCCTTCTCATACATACCATCAAACCAGTCAATAGCTGCTTTAGCGGAAGGTGGGTCATCAAAAGAGACCGTTGCCTCTCCCTTCAGCTTGCCAGTCTCCCTGTCTGTGTACAAATTAATCATGGGCTGTCCCGTTTTCTTGTTTGTCTGAAGATAGCAAAATGAAGTAACATCAATTTTAAAGGCTACAGTACTCCCTTTCCATCTTCTTCCTCTAGAACATGAGGTTTATCATTCCCAAACTTCAGCTCCCCTCTTCCTAGTTACTTCGTCCTACCTCACATGTAAACCTCCATTGAGGAAAACTGTCTTTCCCTCCAATATTGAAGGATAAAACTAAAAGTTACTATAAAGTACAAATTTCAGAGTTTAGGGCATTCTTATCAGTTATACTTTTCGTGTTAAGATAGAACTTCTTTTAGAAAACAGTAACTAAGGCTCTTTCCTCAACAAATTAAGCTGGCAACAACCATTAAGATTTGTTTTTACTGCTGGCAACCATTAAAGACTTGCTTTTACTAATGTGTGAAATCCAAAAGCCTGCAACACTGACAGAAAGCACCCACTCCGCTCCACAAGTACCTTAATAATACCAATCTGCTTGAAGTAATCAGCCACAGACTCAATTGTAACATTCTCACCCAGGCCTTGCACAAAGATGGTGTTGTTGTCTGAATTATCCTGTTCTGCTTGTTGAACAGAGAAGAAAATGCAAATGTGAGAAGGTAAAATAAATGACATACGAAAAAACCTAAAGCACCTAGTATCCATCAAGCAACTCGTATTATTTGGTTTATGAAGACAACTGAAAAATCCACATCCCTTTTGAGTCCCTACATGCCACCCACGCTGATACATTTCAAATTTAGTTTGAAAATTATCCTTTGAAACATGTTAACACACAGTATACAGTACGGAAACACGGGCTCAGGAGTGAAATGCCCAAGACCACACAAAAAAGCCCATCAGTATTTATCAACTTCCAGTTGAAGGTCCCGAATTAAGAGACCCATTTTACATTCAAATCTAGTACACAAACATCAATACAATCTAAACAAGAGTTCAATGCTTTACTTCATGTGGTCTGGTCTTTCGTTCACTAGTTTTTATTTACCAGCTTGGACATGATCCACATTTTTAAAAAACCACTGCTGTAAAAACCATCTGAATGTGGTGCAGACACATCAACATCACTAGGGACTTCTTAGAAAGGTAGGTTTTCAGGGTCATCTCAGACCTTCTAAATCGCTGGGGGTGGAACCCACAAGCCAGGTATTTCTCAGAAATACTTAATAATGAATACTTCTCACTGCTAGCTAAGGATACACCTAACTCCCTTCCTTCTCTATCCCCTTTTTTTCAGTTTCCCTTTTATAATAGTTTCAAACAATATCCAGGCAAAGTCTTGATACCACTTTAGCCACTCTTCATGCCACCACCTGTGAACTCACCGGAGTCATGACGTGATCCTTGGTCCCGAGGGCCTTAAGTGACATGGAAAAAAAGAACAAAAAAAAAACAAAAACAAGGAAGAGGAGCCGTTAGTCAACAGGAAAAAATGGACAAGGAAAAAAATCAACACCAAATCCAAACTTGTAAAATATCATGAAGTGCTCACAGCCTCACTCCAAACCCTTTCCTGGGTCGCCTGCCCGGAGAAAATTCTAGGCAGGCCCCTTAAGATCTGTAACTTGAGTCTCCACAGAGACAACTCCACACTTCAGAAAATGCTGCCTCCCCCAGCTCAAGCTGGGAAATGTCCTCAGCACAGATGGCAGGGGAAAGGGAGACCCATTAAAGTGAACAAACCAACTCAGCTTGGCCCAGTTCTCTCACCCGAGAGAAGAGAGATGGGCTCGCCACCAGCCATGAGATGTGCATCCATCCAGTTTCTCCCAACTTTACCAAAGACACTTATCCCTTGTGGAACAATTTTTAATTTCATCTTTAGAAACCATCCTTAAAACCGTGTTATGTTTCCCCAAAACCACATGAAAATAAAAACCATACATAATAGCTATTGTATTTTTTAAGCATGTCCCAGGGAACAGACCAGAAATCTTACTTTCGTAATGCAGCCTCTATTTTGTTTTTCCAGAGACCATCTTTGACCAATGTTTATCTGAATTCGCCATATATAAATATTGTACCCACACGCAATGACACCTAAGTTATGAACCCAAGCCTTTGGCTTTAAATGTTGAGACAAATCAAGAAACCTTTTGTTAGTTAACCAAACCAGAAAAGTTCCAGCTTACTGGGAGACTTCTCAAATTTGTCATTTTTCCATGAATTCAGTTTGTGCTGTTTAAGACCTTCCTGGTCCATGAATTCAGTTTGTGCTGTTTAAGACCTGGTTATTTCCCATGAGCCACACATGCTTCCAATCTTTCTTGAAGTAGTGCACATGTTCCTTCCCAGAGCTAGTTTCTATTTGCCCATCTGAGTTAAGTCCATATACATAGAATTGCATTCATTGACACCATTCCGTACTTTATAAAGGTATACCAACTTCACCATTCTTAGGGCAATGTTACATCCCTCTTCCAGAATTAAAACATTTGGAGGTTGTCTCCCACTCTCACACACACACACAAGCCTTGGACACAATGATCAAAAGGATCCTAAAGTCAAGATGGCACCACGTGTTCCAGCACGCACTCTCCAGTTTCTCATGATGATGGTCACTAAGTGCCAGGTGTGGCAACAGCCCTGTCCAAGGCCTACTAAACCCCTCTTATTAACCTGGGGCAAACCCATTTGGTAAAAGACGACTATTGAATCTTACCCCTGCCTGCTCCAGGTTAGCACACACCAGGCAACAGGTGGCATTCTACCCTACCCCTTTATGGAGGTGGTTCTGGACACCTCAAAACCTTTGACATTTAAATTAACACGCTAAGACATCTGCAAATGAACAATCAGACAAAGCATTGCTGGGAGTTGGGAATTTTGGAAACTCTGTTCACTTACCACCAAATTTATTGAAGCCACCACGGTCACTTCCGCTGGAGAAGACAAGTTAGAAGAAAGGACATGAAGCTTCCAACGGCTACAAAAGGGTGTTTTTTGATTTTGTTTAACATTTCCCAAACACGGGTAGGTGTTTTTGGAAAAAGATACAAGTGGCTACTAAAATACATCCCTTCCTGACCACCCCTTGTCTGACCTTTGAGCATGTCACACACACGTGTGCAATTTCTCAGACACAGTTTATAAAGATTTTGCTTTAAAAGGTTATGTATCTATTTCCTCTGGAAAAAAATGACCCATTTTCCTTGGTCGTTCTTCCGATGGAGCAGATGTTTTTTTTTCCTCTTGTCGCAAGTGGTTGACAACCAAGTAGTTGGTTTAAAAACCCTACCCCAATTTACCCAGAAGACATTTCACACCAGGCTGGGGTAGCCTTGAACACACTTTTGTGGTTTTTGCTTTGAAAGCAGCAAGCAGACCCAACCCCATTCCATAAAAAGTCAAAACCAAAGGCAACTTCCCCTTAAAGCAAGACAAACTTAGCTAAGCTCTATCCTAACTACTGAGCTGTTTTTAATCTCCCCCAACCCCCGGGGTCACCCCTTCTACACTGCGAGAAGAGCGGAGTATTTTGCAATGTCACCTTTCATACCTGTGGCACATAAAATGCAGAGCAAGTTAACAGTCACATAACAGTTGTTTTTCTTTTTAAAGTTTTGCATTAAACACACGCACACAACAGAGTTTTCCTCATTTTTGTACGTTTTTGAGATTGCCCCCACCCACCTCTGCATACTTACCATATCCAAACTCAGTTTAAAAATCTACTTTTTCCAAAAACAGTTACACTGACATTCCTGCCCTTTTTCAAGGGAGACAGAGTAGGGTCCTTCAAATCGTATTTACCGACAGATTTGACAACTGTTTTAACATCAAATCTAAGGTTTTACTTCAAATCAACTTCAGCAGGAAGGAAAGAAGGTCCAGTTGGACAAGCTGATGAATTTTAAGTAACCAGGGTAAGGCAGACAGTGGAACAACTAGGTGGGAGACCACTGTCAAGCATATTTTTGCCCAAAAGGTCTGCACACTTCAGTCAGTTGGTCCCATAAACCAAGTCACACCCAAAATCAATGTCGGTCAAATTGGTGCAAATCAAGCTCGTGGATTCAAATGACTACAGAAAACGGGAAGAGTAACCAATTCCTGGAAGCTGAAGTCAGGTTAACCATTACCAACTCCCTAGAGGACACACGGGAACACACATACCAAGTTTCCCTACTATTTCCCAGGAGTGGGTTCATCGGTTTCCCTTGCAGAGAAAGAAGTCTTCACTTCCATGTTTCTTGCCTAGGATATCAATGACTCCAATCCATTCATATTGGAAATCTATGTATGATTTCTTTTTTTTGGAAACAAGTATCAATACTCAAAATCTCTGTTCGGTGGTATGGATGGGAGTTCAGGCTCCCAAATTCTCACAAAAATAAAATGGGGATGTAAAAAGAAAATCACTGCCCCCAAATCAAAGCCCTCACAGATCCCCCAGACAACAAGAATACTAAACCATGCATTAGGGACTGGCTTCAGGGAGATTCATGCAATCCTCCACACTCCCCACCAAAGATACTCCCTGGCTCATGAGACACCTACCCCATGCCACCTCTGCCTCCACGGCCACCTCCGCGACCTCTGGGTTCATAGCCACCACTGCTGCGGTTGTAACCACCACCACCGCCGCCGCCACCACTGCTGCCGCCCCTGCCACGGCCTCCACGGTCCTGCTGTCCGTAGCCACCGCCGCCTCCACCACTCTGGTCTTGATTGCCATAACCACCACCACCACCACTGCCGCCGCCGCCGCCACCGCCGCCGCCACCACCACTACCACTCATGGAGGATTGATCTTGGCCATAGCTACCTGTGAGGAAAAAAAGGATGGTTAAAAAAAAAAAATTGTAAAGTAGCACAAAAAGGTTTGACAAGTGCCAGGCAATGAAGTACAAAAGAAATTAAAAAGACAGCTAGGAAATAAAACAGGAACCCTTTTAGGCTAAAACAGGAGAATACAAATCCTTATAGAAAATGGGCTGCAGATGAAGCTGAGGACATCTCACCTCCACCTCCACTACCACTGCTGCTGCTGTTGTACTGATTCTGCTGTCCATAACCCTGAGGGGGATTATAGCTTTGCTGCTGTCCATAGCTTTGCTGCTGTCCACCATAGCTAGGCTGCTGGCCGTAGCCCCCACTCGGCGGCTGCCCATAGCTGCTGGTCTGAGAACTGCTACCGTAACTAAGGAAAACAAACAAAAAAAACAATCACAATCCCAGCATACACCCCCAATTTCCTTTTAGTGGATTCCATTCTCTGTACTCAACACAGGCTCCCCTACCCCAATTACACCTCTAAACTGCTCCTACTGCTGCTGGTCCCTTTATCATTCCTCATCAATTCACCCCTCTTTTCAAGCCTTCCCCGACATCGACACCACCGTACCTTCCCGAGGTGCTGCTGGGAGTTGGCTGCTGGCCATAGCCAGGGTAGGAGGACTGCTGCCCATAAGAAGATTGGGAGCTCTGGCTACTGCCATAGCCGCCAGTCGAGCCATATCCCTGGGGAGCTGACTGAGTTCCATAGCCTGCTACAAGAATAAGAAAAAAGAAGTCACAAAAGCCACCAGGAAAGAGAAAATGTAAGAAATGTGTTAAAACATATACAACCTAATACCTATACTCAAAAAGTCAGCCTTTCAGAAGCTGTTCATAATCTTGCAACTCATAAAGATAGTTACCCTCCTTTCAAAGCCCAAAGTTAATGCTCCAACTTCTATCATTTCTCTAAGACAGTTCCAATTTAACCCCGCCAACCCCAACACCATCTCCAGCACCACCCTCTAATCCCAAGCCCAAGGATTCCTGTTAACAGCACTGTGATATGCAGTTGTGCATGCAGTTACGTACAGGACAACCACCTTTCTTAGTTACACTTCAAGACCTTGGGGCAAATCCCACCTCCTTATGTATCACATGATTTCATACATTTGTTTCAAGCAAAACCATTTTCTCCATTTAAGAATTGGCCTAAAACTGGTTCTCCCTTTAGAAAATATGCTCTTTCATGCTGAGATGGGAAATGAGTCATAAAAATTAAAAGCCAAAGAAAACAAATGTAAACAGAATCACAAACCAAAAAACATTTTTGTTTTTTGAGATGGGGCCGCAATACACTGCCCAGGCTGGAATGCAGTCGCTGTTCAGTCACTATCATAGCTCACTGCAGCCCCAAACTCCTGAACTCAAGGGATCCTCCTGCCTCAGACTCCTCAGTAGCTGGGACTACAGGTGTGCCACAATGCCCTGTAAAGGACTCAGACTCCAAAGAGTTTTAAGAATTATACACTCATTTAGGGAAAAGAAATATGGAAGAGTTTCAACACTTCAGTCCTGCTCAGGTTTAAGAAAAGTGACATTCAGGGCGTGATGGCTCACACCTGTAAGCCCAGCACTTTGGGAGACCGACGCAGGTGGATCACAAGGTCAGAAGTTCTAGACCAGCCTATCCAACATGGCGAAACCCCATCTCTACTAAAAATACAAAAATTAGTAGGGCGTGGTAGCAGGCGCCTATAATCCCAGCTACTCAGGAGGCTGAGGCAGGGGAATTGTTTGAACCCGGGAGGCGGATGTTGCAGTGAGCTGAGATAGCACCATTGCACTCCAGCCTGGGCAACAGGATGAGACTCCGTCTCCCAAAGAAAAAAAAGAAAAGCAATATTCAGAAAGAGCAGGAAGAGGTGACCTGCTGAGAAAGACTCACTGCTCTGGCTCTGGCCGTAAGAAGAATAGCTGCTCTGGCCATAGCCTGAAGTGTCCGTGGACTGGCTGTAACCGCTGTAACTCTGCTGTCCGTAGGGCTGACTGCTCTGCTGGGAATAGCCCTGCCCAGGCTGGGTGGGGTAGGCCCCATAGCTAGATGAAAGGAAAACCAGCGTGATCAGAAAACACAGCTTGACCACCCTTCCCCTCTACAAACTCTGGAAGCCCAAAAACAGCACTCACCTTTGGGTTGCTTGTTGGGTATAATCTGCAAAAAAAAAAAAAAAATACAATCATATTATCTTCAGCCGCCACTCTGAAACAGTTGAATTAAAGCTAAATTCCTTAACTCAAGCACTGATGAATAAATAGGACCACACAGGCCAGGTGCGGTGGCTCACGCCTATAATCCCAGCACTTTGGGAGGCCGAGGTGGATGGATCACTTGGGGTCAGGAATTCGAGACCGGCCTGACCAACATGAAGCCCCATCGCTAATAAAAATACAAAAAATTAGCCGGGTATGGTGGCGCACGCCTGTAATCCCAGCTATTTGGGAGGCTGAAGCAGAAGAATCGCTTGAACCCGTGAGACAGAGGTTGCAGATCGCGCCACTGCACTCCAGCGTGGGCGACAGAGCGAGACTCCGTCTCAAAAAAAAAAAAAAGCATCACGTTTAAATAAAGGGCATAAAATTCCCCCATTGAGACACTGGTTGAGAAGAGTAGCAAACTGGCCTATCAGCCAAGTGTTCTTACAAAAAAGAAAAAGTGAAGAAAATGCAAGTTTCTACAGAGTCCCAGAAGCCTTAACCGTTGGAAAAACCAAGGTCTTGGTGGACAGCCACAACTTTCTGCAAGACCAATTCATGTCAGTGATTGCTCTAAAACATCGCGCATTCGCTTCATCCACTCTATGACAAAGCCATTATTGCCGGGAGTCAAAACAGACCAACTCGCCTAAAGTCGTAGAGCTACCAAGTAGCACAGGTTTGAATTCGAGCAGTGTTCAGATTGTGGCCTCTGCTCTCTCAGCCCAGACCCACAGAACAAGAATGTCTCAAAAAAGGCCATTCTTCACTCTTTGACCAATTCCGGAGATGAAGTGGGCTTTTTAGTGCAAAGCCAGAGAATCAAGGGCCCTTGGACCCCAAATGACAGAGATCATCCAAGTGCTCGCCTTAAGAGGCCAAAGTCAACAGGTACTCGAGTCCCCAGCCGTGGGGCTCCAGATGGTTCTGTTTTCTCATCTACCCTGCCTTCCCCTGGGCGAACCAAAAGCAACGAAAGCCCTTTCGTAACGCCCCACTTTAGATACACAAACAAGATCAACTCATCCTCCCAGCGCAGGAAACGCGGCGCTTCCCCCGCAGGAAAAGGGAAAGGACCAGGAGAGGGTGTGGCCTCGACGGCTGTTATTCTCCGTCCCAATCTCAGAAAAAAGAAATTTAGACCAGGCGCGGTAGCTCACGCTTGTAATCCCGACACTTTGGAAGGCCGAATCACCTGAGGCCAGCAATTCGAGACGGGCCTGACCAACATGGTGAAACCCCGTCTCTACTAAAAAACACAAAAATTAGCCGGGCTGTGGTGGCAGGCGCCTGTAATCCCAACTACTCAGGAGACTGAGGCAGGAGAATCACTTGAACCCAGAAGGCGGACATTGCAGCAAGCTGAGATCGCACCACTGCACTCCAGCCTGGGCGACAGAGGAAGATCTTGACTCAAAAAAAAAAAAAAAAAAAAAAAATTTGGGCGGGAAAAACTCTCGGGCCAGGTCCCCGAGTCCGTTGGTGGAACCACGACCACCGCCTCCAAACCGTTAAGCCGGAGCGCGGCCCCGATACCGAGCCTCCGCCCCCAGCCGCGTGGCAACCGAGGCGGGAATGGAGCGCTCCCGCCCCTTCGCGAAAGACCACAGAGGAACAAGGCTCACACCGGACGCGCGCCGCCAAGTCTTCCGCGAAGGGTCTCGCGACAAAAAGCTGAACCGACACGAGGCGGGGAAGGGGTACCCGCGCCGCGAAGGGGGAGGGGCCCGCAGAGCGCGTGCGCGCCGCGAGTGCCCGGATGCAGCACTGCGACAAAGCGGGCCTGAGCGCGGGGCCGGGAGTTGGGGGAGGCGAGGCCACGGAAACCGGGCATTTTCCACCCTCACCTGATGCTTCAAACCCCTAAGAAGCGTCCCTCCCAACGACCACCCCAAGCAAACGGACTGCGAAGAGAAGACTTGCCGCCCCGCGCGCGAGGGCCAGAGGAGCGAAACAAAATGGCGACACCAGCCTCCTCCAGTTACCCCTCTCCGCGGTTTCCCGCCACAGGGGCGCGAAAGAATCCCACACAGGATCGCCACCCCGGTCCCACCGAAAATGAAAAGCCTAGGTGGGAGGCCTCGGCCCGGTGCGCCGCCGCCGCCTCGCGCCCTTACCTACCGTTTGAGGCCATGTCGGCGCACGCGCGCACAGCCAAGCAAGCAACAAGATTCCAACAACGCAGAGCACCGACGCCTGGAGGACTGAGCAGCCCCGCCTCCTGCGTCGAAGCTTAAGTACGTCCCGCCGCCTACGCACCGCGCAGGCGCGCACCAAACGCGGAAGAGCAGGGGGAGGCAGGAAAGCGCTCCGCCCCCTTCCTAGCGCAGGTAGAGGTTCCGAGCATGCAGATGGGAAACGAGTTAACTAGAATCATGCAAATACTATACATAATGATATTTTTTGAGGAAGAACCCCTCTCTCCTCGGCAGGACTAGCCCACGATCTAACTCCACCCCCATGAAGGCACAGTGGTACGGCCTGAGTGCCCGCTGGGGGCGGGGCGGCGCCGGGCGGCTGGGGACGAAACTGGAGTCACCGCCGGGAGTCGCGGGGTGGAACCGAGATTCCTGTGGCCGGGCCTCTTCGCTGGGCCCCGCTTTCACCCAGGACGGCGAGCTCCTGCCCTCCGCCCTCTTGCCGCTGTATGGGGCGCCTTGTCCCCGCGGCTCCAGCCTCCCTCGTCGTCAGCACACTGGCCCTGCGCCCTGGTGTTGACTTCGTCGTCTTTCGGGGTTGCCTTGCTTTTCGGCCTTTCTGGGGTTCGGGAATTATGACGTTTGACCTGAAAGACAGCAGGGATTTCGGCCGGGACCCCTGAGCGCCGAGCTGGTCCAGCACTGGGCTCTCACCCGGACCCTCGCGGCTTTGTCCCTGGGGAGCCGCAGGGCGGAGCAGTCCAGGCCATCCTTGGGACAAGAGAGGGTTGGCCTCAGATGAAGGGCCCCCCAGCCTTTGCTCAGGGACCTCCTTTTTATTTTTCTGAAGCCCCACCAGGGAACCAGTGGCGATCCCAGAAATAAAACGTGTACAAGGCTTAAGTGGTTTCAAAATGCACAGATAATTTCCTTCTCATCAGTCTTACCAAGGAGGTAAACATATCTCCGTTTTCTACATAAGAAAAGTGAGACTCAGAGACCCAAGTAATTGTGCCTGATTACAGGGCAGCTAAGAGTCGTCGTGATTCGAATCCAGGTCTTGTAACTGCAAAACCTCTTTTTGGTGGCATGAATGCTAGAGTGTTTGGTTGCCTTTCCACTTTCTGTGAGAGCAAAAGCAGAAAGAAAAATTCAAATTAACTTGCAACTTGCACTTTCATCAGCCTTGCCTGGAGAAGGCAATTTGAAACTACTGAACAAAGCAAGACAAAAGACGTTAATCCCTGATACATACGCATGCAGGTTTTCCTTCCCAACTTAACTTTCAGCGGGATTTCGGAAGGTCTTTTGAGGGTTGGACCTTTCCTTCTACAGAAACAATGAGGGCCATGTCCTGGGCCCCCCCAGCAAATTAAGCCCCACTAAGCCCTTGACTTCAGCCCTGATGGCCCTGAATACGCCAATATCCACCCCACCCGCGTTGGAAGGAGAGTTCAACTCTCCAGTGAGAGCAAAAGAAAGGAAGTCCACCCTCATTCATGCATTAAGTCACAAATATTTATTTAGCACCTAGTATGTTCCAGGCACTGTTCTGGGCACTGGGTATGCATTAGTGTACAAAGCAGATGAAGCTAACTTTTAATAATAAAGCTGACCGGGCGCAGTGGCTCACGCCTGTAATCCCAGCACTTTGGGAGGCCGAGGCGGGCAGATCATGAGGTCAGGAGTTTGAGACCAACCTGGCCAATGTGGTGAAACTCCGTCTCTACTAAAAATACAAAAATCAGCCGGGCATGGTGGCGCGCCCCTGTAATCGCAACTACTCATGAGGATGAGACGGGAGAATCGCTTTGAGACGGGAGAATCGCTTAAACCCAGTAGGCGGAGGTTGCAGTGAGCCAAGACGTGCCATTGCACTCCAGCCTGGGCGACAGAGGAAGACTCTGTCTCAAATAATAATAATAAAGCTGACATTTAATAATGATATACATTGTGCTCATCTATAATATATGATAGCTAACACTTTAACAAGACTTACTGTCAGGCACTGTTCTGACTGCTTTGAGTAAATTCTTGATTTTATTTTTCACAACAAAAGGCTGATGTGAGGATGACATTTTATCTTTTTTTTTTTTTTTTGAGACATGGTCTCACTCTGTCACCCAGGCTGAAGTGCAGTGGCGCCATCTCAGCTCACTGCAACCTCCACCTCCCGTGTTCAAGCGATTCTACCACCTCAATCTCCTGAGTAGCTGGGAGTACAGGTGTGCGCCACCACACCGGGCTAATGTTTGTATTTTTAGTAGAGACGGGGTTTCACCATGTTGGCCAGGCTGGTCTCGAACTCCTGGCATCAGAGGATCCACCCGCCTCGGCCTCCCAAATTGCTGGAATTACAGGTGTGAGCCACCTCGCCCTGCTAAGGATGACATTTTACAGATGAGGAAATAAGCATAGAAAGATAGAAAGCTGACTGGGCACAGTGGCTCACCCCTGTAATCCCAGCACTTTGGGAGGCCAAGGAG
>NW_012102476.1:3951629-3952489 GCF_000951045.1 Mandrillus leucophaeus | reverse complement strand
TGGAGTGCAGCGACATTATCTCAGCTCACTGCAACCTCTGCCTCCCGGGTTCAAGTGATTCTTGTGCCGCAGCCTCCCGAGTAGCTGGGATTACACGTATGCATCACCATGCCCAGCTAATTTTCCTATTTTTTAGTAGAGACAGGGTTTTACTATATTGCCCAGGCTGTTCTCAAACTCCTGACCTCAAGTGATCCGCCCGCCTCGAATGTTTTAATTTTTTTAACTAGTTGCCAACACTAAGAATAGTGGGCCATTCCAGGCCCACTTCCATAGGCCAAGGGTCAGCTGGAGTGAGATGCTGTCACCATTAGCTGCCATATGTGCTTTAAATTCACCATAAGTGTCTTATTTACTTCCTATCTCTGACAGGAAAGTCAATGTTAAATTTTTCTTTTTTGAGACAGGGTCTTGCTATGTTGCCCAAGCTGGTCTTGAACTCCTGGGCTCAAGTGATCCTCCCAAAATGCTGTGATTAAAGGTGTGACCACCACACCCAGCTTCAATTAACATGTATATCAGATATTGGGCCGGATGTGTTGGCGCACACGTGTAATCCCAGCACTTTGGGAGGCTGAGGTGGGCAGATCACGAGCTCAGGAGTTCGAGACCAGCCTGACCGAGATGGTGAAACCCCGTCTCTACCAGAGATACAGAAACTGGCCGAGTGTGGTGGTGCACATCTGTAGTCCCAGCTAATCGGGAGACTGAGGCAGGAGAATCGCTTGAGCCAGGGAGGCAGAGGTTGCGGTGAGCCGAGATTGCACCATTGCACTCCAGCCTGGGCGACAGAGTGAGACTCCATCTCAGTAAATAAATAAATGAACATGTATATCAGATATAAATTTTTTTTTTTTTTT
>NW_012102476.1:3949204-3949814 GCF_000951045.1 Mandrillus leucophaeus | reverse complement strand
AGTGAGCCGAGATCACGTCACTGCACTCCAGCATGGGTGACAGAGCAAGACTCCATCTCAAAAAAAAAAAAAAAAAAGAAAGAAAGATGGAAAGTTATGCCGAAGCTACACAGGAAGTGGCAAAGCTGGGTTCCCAAGCCAGGTAGCCTGCTCTTAAGCCCTGCGCTTCAGCAGACATTGCCTGAGCACTGCATAGTATGTTCCAATCATGGGGCCGACTGGATGGATATGGATAAAGAAAAGCTCAGTCCCTAAACCACAGGACCAGCCAGTGGGTGAATGTGGGTGAGACACACAGACCACAAAGTATACTTGAGTGTAGTAAGTGCCATCACATGGAATCAGACTGGAAACCCTGCCAGGAGAGTAAGTCATCCATCAGGTGGACAACCACAGAACACTAAAGAGAGATGGTAACACTGAAGCCAGGCCTTACTGGATAAGTAGAAGTTCGCCAAGCAGCAAGGGAAGAAAGGCTATAATAGGCAGAACTGCAAAGACAAAGTCACAAGTGGTGAACATGCTGAGGCAGAGTTTAGGCTCCAACTGTGACTCTGGGCCGGTTGTGGTGGCAGATGAGACTCGGTCTCAAAAAAAAAAAAAAAAAAAA
>NW_012102476.1:3938912-3943944 GCF_000951045.1 Mandrillus leucophaeus | reverse complement strand
GTGATCCACCCGCCTCGGCCTCCCAAAGTGCTGTTACAGGTGTGAGCCACCACGCCTGGCCCCGGAATTTATGTTTTAAAGACGAGGTCTCATTTTGTTGGCCAGTTTTGTCTTGAACCCCTGGCCTCAAGCAATCTTCCTGCCTCGGCCTCCCAAAGTACTAGAGTTACAGTTACAGGCATGAGCCACTGTGCCTGGCCTAGATCAGATATTTAATACACTTTTTCTTTCTCTTTCTTTTTTTTGGGGGGTGGGGAGAGGTTGGTTTTCACGTTTTTAGTGGGAGCCATGGGAAGGTCCTCCTCTGTCAGTGGAGGTGCTCACAATTTCTTCAGCCACTCCAAACTGGGGCCTTGGGGGTCCTGGGGGCGGCTGGGCACGTCGGGCGTGTTCCCGTCATCGCAGATAGGCACTGGGTAGTTGTAGGGCATTGCCTCATTGATCATGGTGGAGTACTTGGTGTAGGGGCTAAGTGGGGGTAGAATTACAGCGAGGCTCCAGATGATGAAGGACCCGACCAGCACTGGCTCCCTGGCCCAGGAAATCTTGAGGAAAATGCTGAGTCTCGTGGCCATCTTGGTCTCGGTGGTGGCGACAGTGGCCTTTTTTTTTTTTTTTTTTGAGATTGAGTCTCGCTCTGTCACCCAGGCTGGAGTGCAGTAGCGTGATCTCAGATCACTGCAACCTCCGCCTCCCAGGTTCAAGCGATTCTCCTGCCTCAGGCTCCTGAGTAGCTGGGATTATAGGCGCGTGCCACCGCACCCAGCTAATTTTTTTATGTTTAGTAGAGATGGGGTTTCACCATGTTGGCCAGGCTGCTCTCGAACTCCTGACCTCGTGATCTGCCTGCCTAGGCCTCCCAAAGTGCTGGGATTACAGGCGTGAGCCACCACGCCTGGCCTCTTTTTTCTTTTCTTTTTTTTTTTTTTTTGAGATAGGATCTCAATCTGTTGCCCAGGCTGGAGTGCAGTGGCGCAATCAAAGCTCACTGCAGCCTCAAATTCCTGGGTTCGAGCAATCCTCCAAACTTGGCCTCACCAGCATCTGGGCCTACAGGCCTGCACCACCAGGCCCAGCCTCTTTTTTTTTTTTTTTTTTTTTTGAGACAGAGTCTCGATCTGTCGCCCAGGCTGGAGTGCAGTGGTGCTATCTTGCCTCACTGCAAGCTCCGCCTCCCGGGTTCACCCCTTCTCCTGCCTCAGCCTCTAGAGTAGCTGGGACTACAGGCGCCCACCACCAGGCCCGGCTAATTTTTTGTATTTTTAGTAGAGACGGGGTTTCACCGTGTTAGCCAGGATGGTCTCGATCTTCTGACCTCAGGATCCACCCGCCTCGGCCTACCAAAGTGCTGGGATTACAGGCGTGAACCACTGCACCTGGCCCATAAAGATGGGGTTTCACCGTGTTAGCCAGGATGGTCTCAATCTCCTGACCTCGTGATCTACCTGCCTCAGCCTCCCAAAGTGCTGGGATTACAGGTGTGAGCCACCATGCCCGGCCTCTATTTGGGTTTCTAAAAAAGAAAGAGGGCCAGGCAGTGGCTCATTCCTGTAATGCCAGCACTTTGGGAGGCTGAGGCAGGAGGATCACTTAATAACATAGTGAGACCCTATCTCTACAAAAAAACTAAAAATTCGCTGGGTTTGGTGGTGTGTGACTGTGGTCCCAGCTACTTGGGAGGCTGAGTCGGGGGTGGGGTGGGGGGGGTACTACCCAAAAAGTCAAGGCTGCAGTGAGCTATCACTGCCCCACTGTACTTCAGCCTGAACAGAGTGAGACCCTGTGGCAAAAAAAAAAGAAGAATAAGAAAAAGAGAAGGAGGACAGTTAGGGATAATATATGTATGTTTACTTATGCATAAAATATCTCTGGAAGAAGAAAAACAATTCATAGCCTATTTCTGAGGAAGGAATCTGGGGAACTTGGGATCAAGGATTGAAGGAAATTCACTTTTTCTAGATCCTTTTATATTTTAATTTTTCATCATGTGCCTATAATGACCAATTTAAAAGCAAACTGACTCCTACAAAGCACCACAGCATAGTAGGTGAGGAGGGTACTATACAGGGTAAGACCAGTCACAGGGGAAGAGTGATTAGTTTTACAGTAAGTAGGCTGGGTCAGCCTTCACTGAGGAGTTGACCTTTTTTTTTTTTTTTTTTTTTTGAGATAGGGTCTCACCCTGTCGCCCAGGCTGGAGTACAGTGGCACAATCTCTGCTCACCGCAGCCTCTCTTGGGTTCGGAAGATCATCTCACCTCAGCCTCCCCAGCAGTTCACACCACCATGCCCCAGTAATTTTTGTTTTTTGTAGAGACAGGGTCTCATCACATTGCCCAGGCTGGTCTCAAACTCCTGGGCTCAAGCAGTCCTCCTGCCCCACCCTCCCAATGCTGGTATTACAGGCATGCACAACTGTGCCCAGCGAGGAGTTGACATTTCAACTGAACGAATGAAGCATTTTTCAGTACAAAAACTGCACGAACAGAAGAGAGTAAGCTTGACCCAGAGCCCATCCTGGCCAGGCACTTTAGCTGGGTTCTTGTATGTATTTATTTATATTTTAGAGATAGGATCTCGCTCTGTTGCCCAGGCTTCTTGAGTGCAGTGGTGCAATCATAGCTCACTGTAACATCGAACTCCTGGCCTCAAGCAGTCCTCCCGCCTCAGCCTCCCAAAGTGCTGGGACCACAGATGTATGCCACTGCCCTACCTAGGTCCCTATAGAAGGGCAAGGGAGGAAGAGCAGACAAGGCCCTCCCCTCAGGAGCACTCTGACCTGGGGAGCAGTGTGGAGGGATGATGAGAGTGCAGCTCGGGCCAGACCCAGGCCCCACCTCTAACCTGTTGCACATTTTTATGCAAATTAGGAAAAGGCATCCCTTATTCCAGGCAGAAACCCACCCCCTACCCTGCCCCCCAGGGCCCAAGGCTTGGGAAGGAGAGCAGGAGCTGAATTTTACTCCACCCCATTTCAACTCTGGACAGAGGATTTCATGCAGGACGAAATGGTCACACTCCTAAGCAGAGGCCCTGAGGTATGAAACAACCTGCTATTTCACATCACTCAAAACAACAGGCGTGGGGTTGCTCACACCTCTAATCACAGCAATTTGGGAGGCAAAAGCATGTGGATTTCTTGAGTCCAGGAGTTCAAGACCCCAGATTGATCTTGAACATGGCGAAACCAAGTCTCTACAAAAAATACAAAAATTCGCCGGGCTTGGTGGTGCACGCCTGTGGTCCCAGCTACTCGGGAGGCTGAGGTAGGAGGATCTCTTGAGCCCCGGAGGCAGAGGTTGCAACAAGTGGAGATTGCACCAGTGCACTCCAGCCTGGAGAACAGAGCATGAACTGTCTCAAAAAAAAAGCAGCTTCTACTGGGAATATTAAATGACATTTCCATCTGCAAATTACCCTTAACTGGGCCTAGAACATAGTAGGCATGAATAAATGACCTTTTCTCTCTCACTCGTCCTTCAAGATGTACTGCTTCAAGCGAGAAATAATTGCTTTATTATCTCCTTGGGCAGTGCCCAGGACAGGAAGTGCCCCTGTCTGCATGGGGCCCACTCAGATTTTGTGTCTCTAGGAGAGGTTGTCATGGTAAACAGACTGGGAAAGTAAATGCTGGGCAGATAATTGGCCTGTGCTAAGAAAAGACCTGCTTGGACCAGCTAGAAAAGAGCAACACAGTGCGGGGTCTGAGGGAAAACTGCAGAAAGTCCCCCTGGAGGCAGGAAAAGGGCCTGGGGCAAGGTATGCAATAGTCACAGCAATAGATGGGAAATTGACCAGTCGTTGTGCCAGGTCCATTTCCAAACAGGTTAAAGTCCCAGGGAAACAAATTGAGCATCCTGGTACCTGGTTTGCAAAAACACAGTGTGGTCAGGCACAGTGGCTGACACCTGTCATCCCAGGGCTTTGGAAGGCTGAGATGGTGGGGGATATCGCTTGAGCCCAGGAGGTCAAGGCTGTAGTGAGCTATGATTGAACCACTGTACTCCAACCTGGGCCACAGAAGAAAACTCTGTTTCTCAAGGACAAAAACAAAAGTGTGCCGGGCGCCATGGCTCACGCCTATAATCCCAGCGCTTTGGGAGGCTGAGGCAGGTGCATCACCTGAAGTCAGGAGTTCGAGACCAGCCTGATCAACATGGTGAAATCCTGTCTCTACTAAAAATACAAAAATAAGCCAGGCGTGGTGGCACGTGCCTGTAGTCCCAGCTACTCAGGAGGCTGAGGTGGGAGAATCACTTAAACCCAGGAGGCAGAGGTTGCAGTGAATCGAGATGGTGCCACTGCATTCCAGCCTAGGCAACAGACACCGTCTCAAACAAACAAACAAAACAAAAGTGTAACTTAGGCCAGGCGCGGTGGCTCACACTGTATTCCCAGCACTTTGGGAGGCTGAGGCAGGTGGATCACCTGAGGTCAGCAGTTTGAGACCAGCCTGGCCAACATGGTAAAATCCTGTCTCTACTAAAAATACAAAAAGTTAGCTGTGCATGGTGGCAGGCGCCTGTAATCCCAGCTACTCAGGAGGCTGAGTCAGGAGAATCGCTTGAACCCAGCAGGTGGAAGTTGCAGTGAGCCGAGATTGCGCCATTGCACTCCAGCCTGGCAACAAGAGTGAAATTCTGTATCAAAAAAAAAAAAAAAAAGTGTAACGTAAAAGTATCTGTTAACAATTCCATATCCTTTGCCTTTTTCAAGGACTCAGGGCTACAGATTTTCTAGCTTTAAATAGGAGAAGGGAGAAGAGTGAGAGAGAGTATCAGTACAGGGGCTTCAGGACAAATATGCAAAAGAACGAAGAAACTTCTTTATGCTTCAAGCTAAGCTCAGTGGCTCACACCTGTAACCCCAGCACTCTGGGAGGCCAGCGTTGGAGGATCACTTGAGCCCAGGAGTTCAAGATCAGCCTGGGAAACATAGCCAGACCCAGTCTCTACAAAAACTTTAAAAAAAATTAGGCCCAGGCCAGGCGCGGTGGCTCAAGCCTGTAATCCCAGCACTTTGGGAGGCCGAG
>NW_012102476.1:3937503-3938097 GCF_000951045.1 Mandrillus leucophaeus | reverse complement strand
GGGCATGGTGGTACATGCCTGTAGTCCCAGCTACTGGGGAGGCTGAAGAGGCAGGATCATTTGAGCCCAGGAGTTCAAGGCTGCAGTGAGTCGTGATTGCGCCACCACAGGTCAGCCTGGGAGACAGAGACTCTGTTTCAAAGAAAAAAAAAAAAGAAAGAAACTTGTTTATGTTTGACCCTGCAAGGAGATTTAAACCCTAACATGCCAAATATGTATGTATACTTTTTTTCAGATTAATTTGCAAATATTTCCAGGAAGATACATGTAAAACTACTGGGAAGAGTTCTGACTTTCTCTGTGGGACAGCTAAAACAAAAATTACACATATTTGGCCAGGCATGGTGGCTCACACCTGTAATCCCAGCACTTTGGGAGGCCGAGGCAGGCAGATCACGAGGTCGGGAGTTCAAGACTAGCCTGACCAACATGGTGAAACCCGTCTCTACTAAAAATACAAAAATTAGCCAGGTGTGGTGGTGGGTGCCTGTAATCCCAGCTACTCAAGAGGCTGAGGCAAGAGATCACTTGAACACGGGAGGTGGAGGTTGCAGTGAGCCGAGATCATGCCACTGCACTCTAGCCTGGGTGACA
>NW_012102476.1:3932190-3933458 GCF_000951045.1 Mandrillus leucophaeus | reverse complement strand
TGATTCTGGCCAGGCTACACACACCAAGAATGCACAGACACACACACACACGCACACACACACACACCCCTGAAAGGACATCTCTTGGAATTTCCAATATCGATATTTGTTTCCAACTAAGCAGTTTTCCTGTTGTGTTTATTGGTGTGTGTGTGTGTGCATGTGTGTGTGTGTGTGTGAGAGAGAAAGAATATTGTGACCAGGTGAGGTGGCTCACACCTGTAATCTCAGCACTTGAGGCCAGGAGTTTGAGACCAGCATGGGCAGCAACATGAGATGCTGTCTCTACAAAAAATACAAAATCGTGCCACTGCACTCCAGCCTGGGCAACACAGAGAGACCTTGTCTCAAAAAAAAAAAAAAAAAAGAATTTTGGGGAGGGATAGCATTAGGAGAAATAACTAATGTTGATGCGTGCAGCAAACCACCAGGGCACGTATATACCTATGTAACCTGCACGTTCTGCACGTGTACCCCAGAACTTAAAGTATTTATAAATAAATAAATAAATAAGAATTTTGCCCTCAGCACCAGCTTGCATGGTGAAATAAGAAAGAAGGAAAGTAAGAATTTTGCCCTAAGGCTCCTATCTATTAGCTGTTTAGAAACCAGAGAATTTAGTAACTGTTTTCTTTCTTTAGTGGAAACTTCATAAGAACTTATTTTGGAAAGTTTTGCCTACAAAATTAAAAAGGAAGCCGGGCGCAGTGGCTCACGCCTGTAATCCCAACACTTTGGCAGGCTGAGGCAGTCGGATCACCTGAGGTCAGAAGTGTGAGACCAGCCTGGCCAACATGGTGAAACCCTGTCTCCATTAAAAATACAAAAATGGCTGGGCGCGGTGGCTCACGCCTGTAATCCCAGCATTTTGGGAGGCTGAGTCGGGCGGATCACGAGGTCAGGAAATCGAGACCATCCTGGCAAACACGGTGAAACCCCCTCTCTACTAAAAATACAAAAAATGAGCCGAGCTTGGTGGCGGGCGCCTGTAATGCCAGCTACTCGGGAGGTTGAGGCAGGAGAATGGCGTGAGCCCTGGAGGCAGAGCTTGCAGTGAGCCGAGATCGCGCCACTGCACTGCAGCCTGGGGGACACAGCGAGACTCTGTCTCAAAAACAAAACAACAACAAAAAAATACAAAAATTAGGCCAGGCGCGTTAGCTCACGCCTGTAATCTCAGCACTTTGGGAGGCCGAGGTGGGTGGATCACCTGAGGTCAGGAGTTTGAGACCAGCCTGGCCAACATGGTGAAACCCCATCTCTACTAA
>NW_012102476.1:3931006-3932140 GCF_000951045.1 Mandrillus leucophaeus | reverse complement strand
CCCAGGTCAGAGTGCAGTAGCATGATCTTGGTTCACTGCAACCTCTGCCTCCCAGGTTCAAGCGATTCTTCTACCTCAGTTTCCTGAGTAGCTAGGACTACAGGCCTGTGCCACCATGCCCGGCTAATTTTGTATTTTTAGTAAAGATGGGAATCACGATGTTGGCCAGGCTGGTTTCGAACTGCTGACCTAGTGATCCGCCCGCCTCAGCCTCCCAAAGTGCTGGGATTACAGGTGTGAGCCCCACTGCAGCCGGCCGTAATTTTAAATTTTCTAGGAGCTACGTTTTGTTTGTTTGTTTGTTTGTTTGTTTTAAGAAAACTGTTTTAAGGCACTGTGACATGAAAAGGGCTGCCAGGGATGTGTTCCTTCCCCCACTTCACAGCCAGCACGTAATCGCCCCTCTCCTTGACGATGTATGTGACGTTGTATTGCTGGTTGCCTACATGCTTCATGGAGACCTCCTCGTAGGGGGTGGTGGGCCCATGGACCTGGAGCAGCAGCATGTTGGAGCTGGCTTTGCTGCAGTCCATCAGGAAGGAACTCTTCTGGCCCACAAAGGCCTTCAAGAGCCCTGTCCCCTTAGAGGTCACCTTGCTGGAGTAATTTTTTTTTTTTGAGACAGGTTCTCACTCTGTCACCCAGGCTGGAGTACAGTGGTGGGGATCATGGCTCACTGCAGCCTTGAACTCCTGGGCTCAAACAATCCTCCCACCTCAGCCTCCCAAGAAGCTGGGATTACAGGTGCACATCACCATGCCTGGCTAATTTTTTGCAATTTTAGTAGAGACACGGTTTTGCTATGCTGCCCAGGCTGGTCTGGAGCTCCTGGACTCAAGCAATCCACCTGCCTCAGCCTCCCAGAGTACTGGGATTACAGGTGTGAGCCACCATGCCCAGCCTTTTTTTTTTTTTAACACTAAGTTTTCAAAGTCTGGTGGGTGGGTCGCCAAGATGATTCTGGCCAGGCTACACACACCAAGAATGCACAGACACACACACACACGCACACACACACACACCCCTGAAAGGACATCTCTTGGAATTTCCAATATCGATATTTGTTTCCAACTAAGCAGTTTTCCTGTTGTGTTTATTGGTGTGTGTGTGTGTGCATGTGTGTGTGTGTGTGTG
>NW_012102476.1:3926945-3929736 GCF_000951045.1 Mandrillus leucophaeus | reverse complement strand
TTGGGAGGCCGAGGTGGGTGGATCACCTGAGGTCAGGAGTTTGAGACCAGCCTGGCCAACATGGTGAAACCCCATCTCTACTAAAAATACAAAAAAATTAGCCATGTGTGGTGGCAGGTTCTTGTAATCCCGGCTACTCGGGAGGCTGAGGCAGGGCCGTTTTTTCCTTTCTGAAGGTGGACTGGATCCTTTTCATTTTTTATCCAAGTGGTCTAAATAACACAAAACCAGTATCTATATTCATTTTCACACAGTCTCAATTTATGACAAATGTACTCATTTTCAGCCATATAGCCTTTTTCCCAACAAAAAGAGCCACATCCCATTCCTAACATTGCTATTAATGACAGCACAGGCATCAAACTTCAAGGTGACTTGTTTGAGCACCCCTTTTTCTTTTGCTTTGGCTGAAACTTTACTCGTATCATTTATGAGTCCCCAGCAGTTCTCAGTCCTTAATCTTATTTTAAAACCTGTGGTCATGGAGGCTCAGATGGGTCATAACACACATCAGGTTGGTCATTTCCTGGGCTACATACCTTGCATAGAATAGCATTATACAAACAAGTTCTTTTTAGAGTTCTGGTACACTTATAATAACCATAAAATAATAGGACTGGAGCAACTTTTTGTCCTACCTCAGTGACTTGATGTATACACTGGGAACAGTCCTCCATGTGGGGAAAATCAGTGGAAGTTTTTACTATGCAAGTCCAAATTATAAGGAAAATGAGTTCCATGATGATTCTCCTCATGCTTCAGCCATGCATAGACTAGTCAGCTTCCGAGTGTGAATGGAGCGGGGCTTGTCGTCCTCCTCAGAGTCACTTTGCAGGGGTTGTCCGGGCTCGGTTTTGCCTCCCAGATTTCAGCGGCTGCAGGTTTCACATGGATGTGGTGGATCCAGGCTGGGATTCCTTCTACCTTTACAGCCGTGGGGGTGGTCAGGATGACGGTCTGAGGTCCTTTCCACCGTGGCCGCAAAGGGGCTACGTTCCAGTCCTTGATCCACATGCGATCACCTGGAGAGAAAGGGTAAACTGGGGAGAATAAGCTGATGGGACACCTCTCATTTACCCAAGTTGAGATTGTTTGTGTAATTTTTCCTAAAGCCTGTAGCTGTCGCTGTAATTCAATTTCACCTAACTCTCAGGGAGTGCCTGGAAGCTCCCGCAGTATAGGAGGAGGCCTATGATACAGTATTTCATAAGGGGAGTATCCTGTTTTCTTAGAAGGAGTGCATCTAATTTTAAACAATACCATAGGAAGGGCCTGTATCCACTTTAATCCTGTTTCCTGACATACTTTCCCTAAACTATTTTTGACAGTCTGATTCATTCGCTCCACCTTTCCGGAACTCTGAGGTTGGTAGGCAGCATGTAGCTTCCAAGTGATTCCTAATGCCTTTGCTGTCTTCTGTACCAAGTCAGCCACAAATGCCAGCCCATTATCTGAGCCGATTCGTAAAGGCAGTCCAAACCTAGGAATAAGATCTCGAAGAAGCACATGGGTTACCTCGTAGGCCTTTTCGGTTCGTGTTGGATAAATCTCCACCCACCCAGAGTAAGTACACACAAGAACCAGCAAATACTTGTTACCTCCACATTTCGGCATTTCTGTGAAATCCACCTGAAGATCCTGAAAAGGAGCGGCTCCATAAGCTTGTATGCCGGGCAGAACAGTGGGGCCTTGCCTCGCATTGTGTTGTTGGCAAGTAACGCACCGTTGTACTACTGCTTTGTCAAGGGCTGGCAAGTACGAGACGTAGAAGTACCGGCCTAATAATTTTTCAAGTGACCCTTGTCCTAGATGAGTGGTTTCGTGCATGGCCAATACGATTGTGGCTACCAGCAACTGCGACACAGCTACCCTCCCATCTGGCAGTCTGATCCAGCCTCCTTTTATTACTTGCCCTCCTACTGCGTGGAAGAAGTCTTTTTCTTCCTTGGAATAGGTAGGTACCAGGTCAGGTGTTTGAGGGAGTAAGGGAGCTGCTACCGATGCCCGGTAAGGGGTAGATGCTGCTTTTCGCGCTTCTGATTCAGCTCGAGAGTTTCCTAAGGCCACTGAGATGGAGGTTCGCTGGTGTCCCCTGCAGTGCATGACTGCCCACCTTCTGAGGTTTCCACACTGCCTCTAATAATTGTAGAATTTCTTGTTGATATTTTATGTCCTTTCCCCCAGAGTTTAACAGGCCCTTTTATTTATATAATGCTCTATACACTTGGAGGATTAGAAAGGCATATCGAGAGTCAGTGTAGATGTTTACAGTCTTACCTTCCCTGAGTTCTAGAGCCCGAGTTAAAGCAATGGGCTCAGGCTTCTGGGCTAAAGTGCCCTGTGGCAACGGTTTGGCTTCAATGACAGCATCCAAAGTTACCACTGCATATCCTGCACATATTTCTCCTTGTGGGTTGATGAAGCTGCTGCAGTCCACGTATCACTCCCAGTCTACTGATGCCCATGGCTGGTCTCGAAGGTCAGGTCTGCTAGGATAGACTGAGTCCAACACCTCTACACAGTTATGCTTGGCCGGGCTCTCTGATACTGGGAGCGGGGTGGCGGGATTTAGGGTGTTATAGACTTCAATAGTTATGTGGGGATTTTCACATAGCAAGCTTTGGTACTTGGTTAATCTAGCATTTGTTAACCAATGATGTCCTTTGGCATTCATCAAAGTTACCACAGCATGGGGGGCCTTTTTTTTTTTTTTTGAGACGGAGTCTGGCTCTGTTGCCCAGGCTGGAGTGCAGTGGCCAGATCTCAGCTCACTGCAAGCCCCGCCTCCCGG
>NW_012102476.1:3923292-3926735 GCF_000951045.1 Mandrillus leucophaeus | reverse complement strand
TCTCGGCCTCCCAAAGTGCTGGGATTACAGGCTTGAGCCACCGCGCCTGGCCACGGGGGGCCTTTATATTCAGGTTTTGCCCAAGAGTTAGTTTATCTGCTTCTTGTGCTAACAGGGCCGTTGCTGCCAGGGCCCTTAGACATGGGGGCCAGGCTTTGGAAACTCCATCTAGTTGTTTTGAGAGATAGGCCACTGGCCTTGGCCAGGGCCCCACAGGCTAGGTTGAAACTCCAACTGCTATTTTTTCTCTTTCTGACACATAGAGTGTAAAGGGCTTTGTCAAATCTGGTAGTCAGCTGGGGCTGACATAAGTTTTTTCCTTTAACTTACAAAAGACTTGCTGTTGTACAGGCCCCCATTCAAAAGGCTCCTGGTCGCCAGCCTTTGTAACCCCGCACAAAGGTTTGGCTAGTACTGCAAAGTTTGGAATCCATAATCTGTAAAACCCCACAGCTCCTAAGAATTCCCTTACTTGCCTTCTGGTTCTAGGTTCTGGTAGGCTGCAGATGACCTGCTTTCTTTCTGACCCCAGGCTGCGCTCCCCTTTTCGAATAGTGAATCCCAGGTAGCGTGCCTGCTGTCTGCAGATCTGAGCTTTCTTCTCCGACACCTTATACCCACAGTCCTCCAGGTGCCAAAGCAGGGCATCCGTCCCTTTTGCACACCCGACTGCCATGGAGTGTCCCAGTAGAAGGTTGTCCACGTACAGGAGCAAGACGCAGCCTAGGTCTTTAGCAGGAAACTTTTGCAGGTCTCGAGCCAGGGCCTCCCCGATGATAGCAGGGGAGTTCTTGAACCCTTGGGGAAGCCGGGTTCCAGTGTACTGAGTAGTGACACCTGACTCCGGATCTCCCCACTGAAAGGCAAACAGCTTCTGGCTCTTAGGAGCTATTCTGATGCTAAAGAAGGCATATTTTAAGTCCGGACAGGTAAACCAGCTGTCCTCAGCCAGCAGCAACCCTAACAATGTGTAAGGGTTAGGAACTGTTGGGTGCAGAGCCACTGTAGCTTGGTTGACCAAGCACAAGTCCTGTACTGGCAGGTGGTCCTTGCTTAGGGACAGGCAGGAGGAGGGTGTTCCATGGTGACTGGCAAGGAACTGTAATTCCATAGGCTTTCAAGTGCCTGAGATGAACCTGGATTCCTTCCAGAGCTTCTCTGGGAACCGGATACTGCTTTTGTCTAATTGGTTGGGCCCCAGGCTTCACTTCTATGAGTACGGGGGCTTGGTTGACCGCCAGTCCCCGAGGATTATCCTCTGCCCATACTCGGAGCCATCGCTTAGCTAGAGCTGGTTTTATCTCTTGGTCTGGCTCGGTTAGAAAAAGTCTCCATTCTTCTTCCTAGGGGACTGTAAGGGCCATGATAACTCCTGTTCCTGGTAACTTTAGCTGTAAAGAGCCCTGTTTTGTAAAGGAGATGGCGGCTCTCAACTTGCTAAGCAAGTCTCTTCCCAGCAAGGGCAAGCAACAGCCAGGCATGTACAAGAACTGGTTAACTAGCTCATATCCCCCCACCGAGCAGTTCCGTGGTAGACAGAAAGCCTGCTTAGTGAAAACTCCTATTACTCCAATTATATCAACGGTTTTCTTGGATAAGGGGGTGACTGGGGTGGTCACTACTGAATGTTCAGCACCAGTATCGACCAAAAACTTAATGTCCTAGCCCCCAGTTGTAATCCTGACCGTGGGCTCCTTGGGGGCGCTTAAGCCCAGTCCCCTTCAGTCCAATAGCCCTTCAGCCGGATTGAACAAAGCTCCCTCATCTTTATCTGAGGTCTTTTGTTCCAAGTCACTTTGCTTTTCCTCCTGTTGGGGACACTCATCTTTCCAATGTCCTATTTCCTTACAATAGACGCATTGGTTATGTTGCAAGCATGGGCGATTAGACTGGGTATTCTTCCCGGAACCCCCCCTTCCCTCTCCTTTTGGGGGAATTCCCCTAATGGCTGCGGCAAGTAAGTCAGCGTTTCGCCTAGCCTGGCGTTCGCCTTCCTTACAGCTTTCTCTGCGGTGTGTTGCATCTCTATTCACGAACACTTGATTGGCTATTTCCAGTAACTGAGGTATTCATACCCGCAAACCCAGCCTGTTTCTATAATTTTCTCCTGATATCTTCTGCGCTTTGACTAACTAAGGCCATGTTAGTCATGCGCTGATTTTCAGGTCTATCTGGATCAAAAGGAGTCTACATACGGTAAGCCTCATACAGTGTTTCATAGAATTGCACTGGACTTTCCTCTTTTCCTTGGATGACCTCAGAGATCTTATTCACATTTGTAGCCTTTTGAGCCCCTTTCTTTAGACCTTCTATTAATGCCTCATGGTACCGTCTTAGCCTCTCCATGTCTGGTCCCTCGTTCAGGTCCCATTGGGGGTCTGTTCCTGGCAGCTGAATTCTTATATATTCTTGGGGGTTTTGGTAATCGGCTGGGACTTGCTCCTCTAGCCACTTAGTTGCCACCTGGAACACCCTTCACCTTTCAGCTGTATTAAAGAGGTACATGAGCAGCTGGTGGCAATCAGCCCAAGTAGGATTATGGGTCTATATAATAGTTTGGAGCAAGTCAATTTAAGCTTGACGCTTTTCAGTGGAAGATGGAGTTTTATTTTTCCAATTGAGGAGGTCAGCAGAGGTAAAAGGTTGATACACAAAGGCACGCCTTTTCACCATGTGTCCATCCTCATCTACCTCAGTATATCACTGCTCTCTCAGGGGCATCTGGATTCCAGTCTTGGGCCGTCAGCAAGCTGCCAAGGGAGGAGTTTCTTCCATGGCTTCACTTCCTCTTTTGTCTACTCTGGGTGATTTGGGGTGTGGTCATCTGGTGGAGGTGTAGGTGCTGTGGGCTCAGGAGTGGGGAGCCCTTCCTCTCGATAAGGAAGGGGTACTGCTGGTACCAATTCCTGCCGTGATTCTTCTGGTGTTGGGTCAGACAGGACTTTTGGTGCCGACTTCCCTCGGCGGATAGAGCAAGAACCTTCCTTAACTAACTGTCCCTTTGCTACTAATAATGCTGCTGCCTGTCCTCTTAACCACTGTGGGGGATCCAAAACTAGCTGTAACCAGGAATCTGTATATGGGAAGTGATCTGGGTGCTCTGGCTTACAAGATACCCTGTGCCTACTTTCGAGACAAGGGACCTGTCCAGGTTTCCTTCTGATGGCCAACCCACCTCTAATGCGGGCCAGTCTGTCTCACACAAAGTTCTAAGTTTTCCTGGTGTCATGGTGACTCCATAGTCTCCCTTAAATCCCTTTTTGAAATTTTTCAACGTAGTTCCTAGTGAGGTGGGCTTACTTTGTGCCTGACCCGTGTTTCCTCAAGACAAAACACCACGCTCACACCACATGCACACCACAAAACAACGAACGGGTAAAAAGGGCACACACACACTTTTACAGTTTACACCAAACCAGAATCAAAACCAAAATCAGAGTATC
>NW_012102476.1:3914818-3922967 GCF_000951045.1 Mandrillus leucophaeus | reverse complement strand
GGTTCACGCCATTCTCCTGCCTCAGCCTCCCGAGTATGGGACTACAGGCGCCCGCCACCGTGCCCGGCTAGTTTTTTTTTTGTATTTTTTTAGTAGAGATGGGGTTTCACCGCATTAGCTAGAATGGTCTTGATCTCCTGACCTTGTGATCCGCCCGTCTCGGCCTCCCAAAGTGCTGGGATTACAGGCGTGAGCCACCGCGCCCGGCTCCACAGAGCAGCTCTAAGCCGCCTAAGGGACTGGCTCGACCGTCCATTAATCACCTCGCTTCCCGGTCAGGGAACCAAGAAATGTAGCAGGACAAGCCGCAGACAGAACCCCTCAGACATCGAGTTAAAGAAGGAAGCAGTTTATTCAGACGGAAGACTCCTGTCTCAAGAGCTGAGCTCTCCGAGTGAGCAATTCCTCTCCCTTTTAAGGGCTCACAACTCTAAGGGGGTCCACTTGAGAGGGTCATGATCGATTGAGCAAGCAGGAGGTACATGACTAGGGGCTGCATGCACCGGTAATTAGATCAGAACAGAACAGGACAAGGATTTTCACAGTGCTTTTCTATACAATGTCTGTAATCTATAGATAACATAACCGATTAGATCAGGGGTCGATCTTTAACTACCAGGCCCAGGGTGTGGCACCGGGCTGTCTGCTTGTGAATTTCATTTGTGCCTTTTGGTTTTTACTTCTTCTTTCTGTGGAGGCAGAAATTGGGCATAAGATAATATGAGGGGTGGTCTCCTCCCTTAATGGCAACAAGGCATGCAGGGAGCAGGCGGGGACTGGGACAGTGAGCAGCGACCAAGGAGAGCTTGAGTTTACTGTAAGAGCCTTGAGCGGCCACAGAGACTTTTAAGCAGGGACAAACACCTTTTTTTTTTTGAGATTGAGTCTCTCTCTTGTTGCTCAACTGGAGAGCAGTGGCACGATCTCGGCTCACTGAAACCTCTGCCTCCCGGGTTCAAGCAATTTTCCTGCCTCAGCCTCCCGAGTAGCTGTGATTACAGGTGCCTGCCCCCATGCCCAGCTAATTTTTTTTTTTTTTTTTTTTTGAGACGGAGTTTCGTTTTTTTTTTTTTTTTTTGAGACAGAGTCTTACTCTGTCGCCGGGACTGGAGTGCAGTGGTGTGATCCTGGCTCACTGCAACCTCCACCTCCCAGGTTCAAGCGATTCGCCTGCTTCAGCCTGGGATTACAGGTGCCTGCCACTACATCCAGCTAATTTTTTGTATTTTTAGTAGAAAGCGGGTTTCACCATGTTAGCCAGGCTGGTCTCAACCTCCTGACCTCATGATTCGCTCACCTCGGCCTCCCAAAGTTCTAGGATTACAGGCGTGAGCCACCTCATCCAGCCCGGAGTTTCGCTCTTGTTGCCCAGGCTGGAGTGCAATGGCACGATCTCGGCTCACTGCAACTTCTGCCTCCCGGGTTCAAGTACAGCAATTCTCCTGTCTCAGCCTCCTTAGTAGCTGGGATTACAGGTGCCTGCCACCACTCCCAGCTAATTTTTTGTATTTTTAGAAGAGATGGGGTTTCACTATGTTGGCTAGGCTGCTCTTGAACTCCAGACCTCAGGTGATCCACCCACCTCAGCCTCCCAAACTATTGGGTTTACAGGCGTGAGCCACCACGCCTGTCCCTGTCCCTGTGTGTTTGATTAAACTAATCTCGATGGGTTTTCATTATCTAAACAGCATCCCCTCTCATACACACTCTTGTTTCAGACGTTTAGAATTCAGAAAACGCAAACAACCCGCAGGAGAAATGGCTGCTCAGCTTGAGTACCTGAGGTCCCGCAACGCCCCACCTCCTTTGTTTTCCAGAGGGGTTCAGAAAGCTCACTGTGCTCAGGCCTCCAAGTCAGGGCCATAAGCCTTGTTGCCTCCGGCCATGACTCAAAACCTCGCCCTCACCCCTATCCCGTCCTGACCTCCTCTCTTGCCCCCAAAAATTGCCCCAGACCCCATACAGTTTATGCAGGAGTACCTCAGAACTGCTCCCCTCGGAAGCAGGGGGTTGTCTCTCTCCCAGCAATGAGCTGCCACCTCCTCAGACTCCAACTCGATCGTTCTCTCTGTGTCTCAGGAACCACCCTCCAAATTGCATACAATGGCTGGGCACAGTGGCTTATGCCTGTAATCCCAGCACTTTGGGAGGCTGAGGCAGGTGGATCACCTGAAGTCAGTAGTTCGAGACCAGCCTGGCCAACATAGTGAAACCCGTCTCTATTAAAAATACAAAAACTAGGGCCAGGCACAGTGGCTCACACCTGTAATCCCAGCGCTTTGGGAGGCCGATGTGGGCGGATCATCTGAGGTTGGGAGTTCGAGACCAGTCTGACCAACATGGAGAAACCCCGTCTCTACTAAAAATACAAACTTAGCTGGGCGTGGTGGCACATGCCTATAATCCCAGCCACTCAGGAGGCTGGGGCAGGAGAACCACTGGAACCCGGAAGGCAGAGGTTGCGGTGAGCTGAGATTGTGCCATTGCATTCCAGCCTGGGCAACACAGCGAGACTCTCTTAAAAAAAAAAAAAAAAAAAATCCATACAGCGCATCTCACAAAGTGAGGTATCCTTGAAGTAGGGCAACTCATTTGAGGCTAAAGCTCTGAATCCTGGGGCAATCTGTGGCTCTGATAGGCTCAGGATACCAGCATGGTCCCTGGAGACCAAGAGGTGGGTAGGAAGTTGGGGGCAGAGTCTGGCAGAGTGAAATTGAAGGAGCAGTTACTCTTCTTGCCACGAGAGGGAGCACCAAGGCAATGTCTTAATCGTATCATGGTGTCAACCCACAACTCGTTCCCAATTTTATCAAGTCTCTCAAATATTCCCACTCAGAGGGTCCCTGATAGAATAGCATTTTAACTCCAAGTTTTTTCTGATAACAGGTTATTTCTGGCCAGACGAGGTGGCTCATGCCTGTAATCATGGGAGGCCGAGGCGGGAGGTTCACCTGAGGTCAGGAGTTCGAGTCCAGCCTGGCCAACAGGGCCAAACCCCGTCTCTACTAAAAATACAAAATTAGCCGGGTGTGGTGGTGCATGCCTGTAATCCCGGCTACTGGGGAGGCTGAGGCAGGAAAATCACTTGAACCTGGGAGGTGGAGGTTCCAGTAAGCCAAGATCGTGCCGTTGCACTGTAGCCTGGGCAACAAGAGCCAAACTCCATCTCAAAAAAAAAGAAAAAAAAAGTTATTTCTTCCAAGCAGATATGCAACAACATAGTGACTTAGCAAGACAATGTTATGGAATAGGGAATAGGGTTGCCAGGTTTAGCAAAAAATTTTATTTTACTCCTTTTTTTTTTTTTTGTACAAACGGGGTCTATGTTATGTTGCCCAGGCTGGTCTCGAACTCCTAGACTGAAGTAAGCCTCCCATCTCAGCCTCCTGAAGTGCTGGGATTATGGGCATGAGCTACCACTCCCAACCAGATTTAGCAAATAAAACAAGTGCCCAATTAAATCTGAATTTCAGATAAACACAAAAAAATTTTTTTAAAGACAGGGTCTTGCTCTGTTACCCAAGCTGGAATGCAATGGTGCAGTCATAGCTCAGTGAACTGTCGAACTCCTGATCTCAAGTGATCCTCCTGCCTCAGCCTCCCAGACTGCTGGGATTACAGACGTGAGCCCTGTGCCTATCTGAAACACAATTTTTTTTTTTTTGAGATAGGTTCTGGTTCTGTCACCCATGCAGGAGTGCAGTGGCACAGCTCACTGCAACCTCTGCCTCCTGGGCTCAAGCCATCCTCCCACCTCAGCCTCCCAAGTAGCTCCCACGTGCACACCACCACATCCAGCTAATTTTTTAAAAAACTTTTTGTAGAGATGGGGTCTCACTATATTGCCCAGGCTGGTCTCAAACTCCTGAGCTCAAGCAGTCTACCTGCCTCAACCTCCCAAAGTGCTGGGATTACAGGTGTGAGCCACTGCACTTGGCCCTACAAATAATTTTCAATATAACTCAAATATTTCCTGAGACCTATAGTAAAAAAAAAAAAAAAAAAAATCATTGTTTATCTCAAATTCAGACTGAGCTAAGTATTTTCTATTTTATCAGGTACTCCGAAAGGAGTGACACATGCTTTAAGAGTTTTAGACACCAGCCGGGCGTGGTGGCTCACGCCTGTAATCCCAACACTTTAGGAGGCCGAGGTAGACAGATCACCCAAGGTCAGGAGTTGGAGACCAGCCTGCCCAACATGGCGAAACCCCATCTCTACTAAAAATACAAAAACATTAACCAGCATGGTGGCACCTGTAATCCTAGCTACTCGGGAGGCTGAGGCAGGAGAATCATTTGAACCCGGGAGGCAGAGGTTGCAGTAAGCCAAGATCACAACACTGCACTCCAGCCCGGGAGACAAAAGTGAAATTCCATCTCAAAAAAAAAAGAGTTTTACAAACCAAAATGTTTGCAGTGGCTGCACTCACGCCTATAATCCCAACACTTTAAGAGACTGAGACGGGTGGATCACTTGAGGTCAGGAGTTCAAGACCAGCCTGGCCAATGTGATGAAACCCTGTGTCTACTAAAAACACAAAAATTAGCTGGGCATGATGGTGGGTGCCTGTAATTCCAGCTACTTGGGAGGCTGAGACAGGAGAATCACTTGAACCCAGGAGGCAGAGGCTGCAGTGAGTGGAGATGGCACCACTGCACTCCAGCCTGAGCAACAGAGTGAGACTCTGTCTCAAATAAAAAATGAAAATAAAATTCAGCTTTCTCTGTCATGGCACCCATTCTGGTGTGCATGAGGACAGACAGCCCAGATTATTTTTCGAGGAGACATGTGGCCCTGCCCACAATATCTTCCACAGAACAGCCCTGACCAGAAGTGGAGTGACTCCCAGCTTCTAGCTTCCTCTTTTCACAGTGAGATGCCGCGCTGCTGGGCTTCCCTGGTGTGGAGCGCATGTGGCTGTGTGCTTGAGCTGTGAAACAGTCTTCCGCTCCCTCTGGTCAGCACCTTTGGAAAGTTTGGTGAGAGCAACAATACTATCAAGGATTATCTGAAGAATGCCTTTTTTTCTACGTCAGTGATAACTAGCCATTTTAGTGACAAAGCCAATTCAGAACAAAGTAACCTGATACCAAAATAATTTAAAAGACATGATCTCTTTCATCAGGAAATGTAATATCAACATCTTTGGTTAAGCATGCTTTTCTTGTTTTTCCAAATGCTGAAGGGTTTCATTATTTTAGCTAAGCTTTCAAAAACGACATTACACACATGCCCTGGTGTTATCTAATGTAAAGCTGCACCTTTTCCCAATGTTTTTGGTCCAGGAAAGCATTTTTGGAGCTAGTTCATTTGTTTTTTTCTTAATTGACCCTGGAATCCATAGAATCCATTTATTTGCAAAGTGTGTTTTGTCTCTTTTTATTTCTTTTTACTCATGTGGAATAGCCATATAGTTCTTTTTATCTTTCTTTATTCTTCTTTTTTTTTTTCTTGGAGACAGAGTCTCGCTCTGTCACCCAGGCTGGAGTGCAGTGGTGCAATCATAGCTCATTGCTGCCTCAACCTCCTGGGTTTAAGTGAGCCTTCTACCTCAGCCTCCCGAGTGGCTGGGACTACAGGTGCATGCCACCATGCCTGGCTAATTTTTATTTTATTTTATTTTAGGGAAGGAGTTTCACTCTTGTTTTCCAGGCTGGAGTGTAATGGCACGATCTCAGCTCACTGCAACCTCTGCCTCCCGGGTTCAAGCGATTCTCCTGTCTCAGCCTCCCAGGTAGCTGGGATTATAGTCATGCACCACCATGCCCAGTTAATTTAGTATTTTTTTTTTAGTAGCGACAGAGTTTCACTGTGTTGGTCAGGCTGGTCTTGAACTCCCAACCTCAGGTGATATACCTACCTTGGCCTCCCAAAGTGCTGGGATTACAGGTGTAAACTTTTTTTTTTTTTTTTTTGGTAGAGATGGGGTCTCATTATCCTGTCCAAGCTAGTCTGAAACTCCTGGGCTCAAGAGATCCTCCCACCTCAGCTTCTCTAGCTAAGTTCATAGGGAGTCCTGATCTTAAGTGTACAGCTCAGTGAAACTCTGCATATGTATATACCTGTGAAACAACCACTATTCTGATTCCTTTTTTTTTTTTTTTTTTTTTTTTGAGATGGAATCTTGCTCTGTCACCCAGGCTGGAGTACAGTGATGCGATCTCGGCTCACTGCAACCTCCGCTTCCCAAGTTCAAGCAATTCTCCTGCTTCAGCCTCCCGAGTAGCTGGGATTACAGGCATGTGCCACCACCACACCCAGATAATTTTTGTATTTTTAGTAGAGACTGGGTTTCGCCACGTTGGCCAGGCTGGTCTTGAACTCCTGACCTCAAGTGATCTGCCTGCCTTGGCCTCCCAAAGTGCTGGGATTACAGGCATGAGCCACCGCGTCTGGCCACTATTCTGACTTCTACCACTGGGCATTAGTTATGCTTGTTCCTAAATTGCATATAATTGGAATCATGCAGTATGACACATATTTGTTGAAAAAAAATCTGTAAGATTCATCCATGTTGTTGCACATATCAGTAATTCATTCTTTTGTATTGCTGCACAGTATTTCATTGTATGATACGCCACAATTTATCAATCTTCCTGGGGCTGGACATTTACATTCTGGATCTTGGCTCTTGTGTCTAGACCTTCTATGAGTGCCATGCTCTGCATATGCCTTATGGCATCCTCATTTCTCTTAGGTCTATACTTAGGATCTTGATTGTTGGGTCAAAATACAGGCATATGTTTAGCTTTCGTCTATTCTGCCAGTTATCTTTTTTTAATTCTTATTTTTAGGAATAGAGATGAGTTTTCACTATGTTTTCCAGGCTGGTCTCAAGCTCCTGAGCTCAAGTGATCCTCTTGCCTCAACCTCTCAAAGTGCTGGGATTACAAGGCGTTAGCCACTGCACCTGGTCTTTTTTTTTCTTTTTTTTGAGACAGAGTCTCACTCTGTTGCCCAGGCTGGAGTGCAGTGGTGTGATCTCAGCTGACTGCAACCTCCACCTCCCAGGTTCAAGCGATTCTTCTGCCTCAGCCTCCTGAGTAGCTGGGATTACAGGCGCACACCACCATGCCGGGCTAATTTTTTGTATTTTTAGTAGAGACGGGGTTTCACTATGTTGGCCAGGCTGGTCTCGAACTCCTGATCTTGTGATCCACCTGCCTCAACCTCCCAAAGTGCTGGGATTACAGGCGTGAGCCACCGCACACCACCATGCCGGGCTAATTTTTTGTATTTTTAGTAGAGACGGGGTTTCACTATGTTGGCCAGGCTGGTCTCGAACTCCTGATCTTGTGATCCACCTGCCTCAACCTCCCAAAGTGCTGGGATTACAGGCGTGAGCCACCGCGCCCGGCCTAACTTTTGTATTTTTAGTACAGACGGGGTTTCACTGTGTTGATCAGGCTGGTCTCGAACTCCTGACCTCAAGTGATCCGCCCACCCTGGCCTCCCAAAGTGCTGGGATGGATTACAGATGTGAGCCACCATACCCGGCCTGGTGCCAGACTTCTAATCTTTAAAACTGTAACAAAATAAGTTGGTATTGTTTTAATCCACTAAGTGTACGGGAATTTGTTACATCAACAATGGAAAACTAATATACTAGTTCACCTATCATTTCCCCTTCCACTAGTGAGACCAGTAGAGAACTGCATATGTATCGCCTCTCTTACCCAGGGGCACCACTGCATATCCTTATTTTATTAACTGTGGTTTGTTTATGGTGTCATAGGCTGAAATTAAGCAGCACTACAAAAATCAACCTTGGGCATGGTGACACATGCCTGGAGTCCCAGCTACTCAGGAGACTGACGTGGGAGGATCGATTGAGCCCAGGAGCTTGAGGCTGCAGTGAGCTTTGACCAGACCATTGCACTCCAGCCTGGGTGACACAGCAGAACTGTCTAAATAAATAAATAAATAAATAAATAAATAAATAAATAAAATTGCCCTTAGCACCAGCTTGCATAGGGAAAAAAGAAGAAGAGAGAATTTTGTAGCCAGGCATGGTGGCTCACATCTGTAGTCTCAGCTACTAAAAAGGCTGAAGTAGAAGGATCACTTGAGCCCAGGAGCTCCAGGCTGCAGTGAGCTATGACCAGTGAGCACTCCAGCCTGGGCTACAGAGCAAGACTCCATCTCT
>NW_012102476.1:3911907-3913204 GCF_000951045.1 Mandrillus leucophaeus | reverse complement strand
GCTAATTTTTTTGAGTAGAGATATAGGGTTTCACCATGTTGGCCAGGCTGCTGGTCTTGAACTCCTGACCTCAGGATCTACCTGCCTCGGCCTCCCAAAGTGCTGGGATTATTGGCGTGAACCACCACACCCAGCTCCAAAATGTTTATTAACCGCTAAATTGGAGCAAGCAATGTATCAGTGAGGGTCTCCAGGGCATGCATGTTTTGCGTTAATGACACCTGCACTCTCTTCTTTCCTACCTTTGCCCATTACCTCATTTTTCTGAGTTTTTGTCAAACAATTGGTTATTTATCCTTTGAAGGGCAAATAGCTACTCAAGCAGCAAGTTAAACAAATGGCTGAGGAGGCTCTGATTGTTAAGAAGTCTGAAGTGAAGACTCAATTTACCTCCATCGTTTCCTGTGGACGGGTGAAGGCTAGCAGGTTTATCAATTGAGTCCAGTCCGTTGTTGGGTGGCTGAATTTGCATTTTCCCTCTTCCTGCTCACTTCTCATTTTCCCTCAGTCTTGCCACCCTGGGATTGCACCTCCCAACTAAGCATAAGCATGCAGGCTTTGCCTAGGCCTGTTTTCTAGGGCAACTGGACTCATAGACCAATATTATTATTAGCTGGTATTATCAGTAAGAAGATAGATATACATGTGTGGATATTCCCGGGTTGACCCTGCATTTCTGCTGTCCACCCTGATTTGTTCCCCAAGAGTGACCTTTATGGACCATATAATGGGCTCCCTTGCACTGTGGCCTCTGGGAGGTTTCAGACAATGAGAGGAGCCAGTGGGTGATCAGAGGATGGGAGGATCCCAGCACATTTAGAAGGCTGAGGCAGCAAGATCGCTTGAGACAGGACTTTGAGACAAGCCTGGGCAACATAACAAGACCCCATCTCTACAAAAATAAAAAACATTAGCTGGGCATGGTGGTGCATGCCTGTAGTCCCAGCTTCTCAGGCGGCTGAGGCCAGAGGATCGCTTAAGCCCAGGAATTCGAGGTTACAGTGATCTATAATCACAGCACTGCACTCCAGCGTGGGTGACAGAGTGAGACCGTGTCTCTAAAATTTTTTTAATTGGTTTGATTAAAAATAGAGAGGATGAGAGGAGAGTGAGATGGGGATTTTGATTTCCCAGCTCCCTCTCTGCTGGTAAAGGCTGCATTTCTCTACTAAAGGCCATGGCTCCTAACAGCTATCTGTTCCACAGCTGCAGCTTTTGCTGGATTCCAGTAACTGCCCTCTCTCTGCCTCTTCAGGCCAGCAGATAGCAAGGGCTCTCCATTATTGCTGGCCCCAGG
>NW_012102476.1:3908499-3911597 GCF_000951045.1 Mandrillus leucophaeus | reverse complement strand
ATTTTTGTATTTCTTAGTAGAGACGGGGTTTCACCGTGTTAGCCAGGATGGTCTCGATCTCCTGACCTCGTGATCCACCCATCTCGGTCTCCCAAAGTGCTGGGATTACAGGCGTGAGTCACCGCGCCCGGCTGGTTTCCTTTTTTTTGTTGTTGAGATGGAATTTTGCTCTTGTCACCCAGGCTAGAGTGCAACAGCGCGATCTTAGCTCACTGCAACCTCCACCTCCTGGGTTCAAGCGATTCTCCTGCCTCAGCCTCCCTAATAGCTGGGATTACAGGTGAGTTCTACCACACCCGGCTAATTTTTGTGTTTTTAGTATAGATGGGGCTTTGCCAAGTTAGCCAGGCTGGTCTTGAACTCCTGACCTCAGGTGCTCTGCCCGCCTCCGCCTCCCAAAGTGCTGGGATTACAGCCATGAGCCACCTGGCCTCTTTGGTTTCCTTTGACCCTGCCTACACCTCTATAGTTTCTTCCTTAAACTCTTTTCAACTCCTCTTTGAAGAGTCATATGTTTCTTTCCTCTTTTTCTTCTTATTTTTCTTATTTTTGTGGTTGTTGTTGTTGTTGTTGTTGTTCAGACAGGGTCACGCTTTGTCACCCAGGCTGGAGTGCAGTGGCACAATCATAGCTCACTGCAACCTCGGCCTCCCAGGCTCAGGCAAGCCTCCCACCTCATCTTCCAAGTAGCTGGGATACAGGTGTGCACCACCAAGCCCTGCCGTTCATAATTTTTGTATTTTTTAGTTTTTTGTAGAGATGGGATCTTGCTATGTTGCCCACGCTGGTCTTGAACTCCTAGCCTCAAGTAATCCTCCCACCTCAGTCTCCCAGAGTGTTAGGATCACAGGAGTGAGCCACCGTGCTCGGCCAAGTCATACGTCCCTTAAATGGGCTCTTACTGATACACACCAAGAGGTTGGGTGACTTTCCCAAAGTCACACAGAGTAAGTGACAGGGCAGCTGAGAGCATTGTCACTGGAACACAGAGCAGGGTGGAGGCTTTTTCAACCTCACCAGTCTGCCCAGCCCCCTCCCAAGGTCCCTATGCCCTGCCCAACCTGCTGGAATCTGTGGTCCTTCTGTTGGGATGGGATTGAATTCCCTAGGGCTCCTGTCCTGGACCTGGCCAGCAGCTCCAGTAACCAGAGCTGTGTGAGAAGAAAAGGCCAAGCCACTGGGGCAGCCGCACCCCAAACAGAGGTGAGGTCTCCGATGAGTCATGCCCGTGAGGGGCCACTTCCCCTGTCCTAAGGGCCACTGCTCATCAAGGACCCAGAACACTGTCCTCCTCTTTGACCTTTGCCTACAGTGTTTTTCATCCCTCCCTCTCCCACCCAACAGGTGTCCTGGAGCTAGGACACCTGTCCTCCACCCCCACCCTGGGCCTCCAGAGATGTGAGATGTGCTCAGGGCTCTGGGTGGGGCCTTCAGGCTCCCCAACTTCCTCCTTCCAGCCCCAGATCCTCTCAGATTTCCAGAGATGGGCTCCAGCCAGGGAGGGTGGGGCTGCCCCTGGGACCATCAGGAGTCACGGGCTGCCTGGGCAGTGACAGAGCCCTGCAGGGAGCAGACCTTCACTTGGCTGTGCCTCCTCTGACTCTAACGCCATGGCCAGGCACCTGCTCCTCCCTGTTGTGATGCTTGGTAACCTCAGGGGACAGAAGTGGCTGCAAAGGGCCTGGGTCCTAGCACCTGGGGGACTGAAGAGCAGGATTCCTGGGTTCCGTGTGGGGAGGAGGACGTCAGAAGGAAGGAAGTGAGGCAGCAGAAGGCGAGGGTGTATCAGAGGAGGGAGAGGGAGGCCTGGGTGCCCTGGGGAGACGAAGGCTAGGAGGCTAGGAGGCTAGGGGAGGGAGTCAGGGAAGGCATCTACTGAGTGCGAGTCACCAGCCTCTTCCTGCCTGCCTCTGTCTTTCCAGTCATCAGTCCCATCCCAGGAGCCTTCCAGGACTCAGGTAAGGCAGCCGGACTGGGGGAAAGTCACGTGCAGAGGCAGAAAAGACCAGAGGACTGGCATGGATGCTGGCAGGGGTTGCTGAAGAGACAGAGAATTGGGAAGATAGGGTCGAGGGTTGGAGAGCAGGAAGTGGGGCTGGGCGGTGCAGGTCTGGAAGTCACAAGTGTCCTCTTCTCTTTACCCTCTGGCTCCCAGCTCTCAGTCCCACCCAGGAAGAACCTGAAGATCTGGGTAAGGAAGAGGCCTTGGCACCCTCAGACCTTAAAGGAGGCTAAGGCTGGTCAGGCCATGAGGGAGGCGGAAAAGACCAGAAATGTAGACAAGCCTGGGTCCTCTATGTTCTTTGTTCAGAGGGCAAACTGAAATGGGTGGAGGACGGGGCTTCGTGCTGAGTTACCTGGGCTTCTGGAGTGGGGAACCTGAGGTGGGCTTTGGCTTCCACGGCTCCCCGTTGCAGACTGCGGGCGCTCTGAGCCCTCGGCCCGCATCGTGGGGGGCTCAGACGCGCAGCCGGGCACCTGGCCTTGGCAGGTGAGCCTGCACCATGGGGGTGGCCACATCTGCGGGGGCTCCCTCATCGCCCCCTCCTGGGTCCTCTCTGCTGCTCACTGTTTCATGACGTGAGTATTCGCCCTGGACCCAGCCCCTCTCCGCCAAAGGCCAGCCCCGCCCCCGCAGTTAATCCCCTCCTCCCGCCCCACTTCATAATTTGGAGCCGAGCTGTCCCCAAAGCGAGGTGCTCTTCAAGGCATCATGGTTCTGAGTGGGGCAAGGCTGCCATACTGGTCCCACCACTCCACTGAATATCCGAGTCTGAATCCCAGCTTTCCAATGACCCCCCACCACCACCTCAAGATCGGATTTGCCCTTCCCCTTTGAGGAGTATCAGCACCAAATCTGGATCGGATAGCACCTGCCCCTCTGGCTCTGAGCCCCTTCCCCCCACGAGGGTCTGCCCCCTCCATAGGGTCAACCTAACCTCCTACTGCCCCGGCCGAGCGCAGGAATGGGACGCTGGAGCCCGCGGCCGAGTGGTCAGTACTGCTGGGCGTGCACTCCCAGGACGGGCCCTTGGACGGCGCGCACACCCGCGCAGTGGCCGCCATCGTGGTGCCAGTCAACTACAGCCAAGTGGAGC
>NW_012102476.1:3902924-3908449 GCF_000951045.1 Mandrillus leucophaeus | reverse complement strand
GATTTGTCCTTCCCCTTTGAGGAGTATCAGCACCAAATCTGGATCGGATAGCACCTGCCCCTCTGGCTCTGAGCCCCTTCCCCCCACGAGGGTCTGCCCCCTCCATAGGGTCAACCTAACCTCCTACTGCCCCGGCCGAGCGCAGGAATGGGACGCTGGAGCCCGCGGCCGAGTGGTCAGTACTGCTGGGCGTGCACTCCCAGGACGGGCCCTTGGACGGCGCGCACACCCGCGCAGTGGCCGCCATCGTGGTGCCAGTCAACTACAGCCAAGTGGAGCTGGGAGCTGACCTGGCCCTGCTGCACCTGGCCTCACCCGCCAGCCTGGGCCCCACCGTGCGGCCCGTCTGCCTGCCCCGCGCCTCACACCGCTTCGTGCACGGCACCGCCTGCTGGGCCACCGGCTGGGGAGACGTCCAGGAGGCAGGTGAATGGGACAGGACAAGAAAGGGGGCCTCGGGGAGGTGGGGCTTCAGGAGGTGAGGTTCCTAGGGCGGGGCCTCGGGAGGTGACGTTTCTAGGGCGGGGCTTCTGGAGGTGAGGTTCTTAGGGCGGGGCCTCGGAGGTGAGGTTCCTAGGGCGGGGTTTCGGGATGTGGGGCCACAGAGGGGAGCCTGGTGGGAGTCTTGGAGGGTAGGTTTCTGCGGGTCGGTAGATGAATCCCACGCCAATCACCATGGAGCCCTCTCCCCACAAGGATTCTCAAACTAAGACCACGGAATCACCCACAGGCACCCCATTCCCTCACCTTTCTTTCCAGTTTTTTCTTTCCTGGATTTAGGCTCCGACTAGGGTTCCCATCCCAGCTCTACCATGTCAGACAAAGCGCTTCACCCACTACATTTCCTCCTCTGTAACACGAGGAAAATAGCCATGCCCACTTCAAGAGGTGGTTGGGTGGATTAAATGAGAAAATCCATGTAAAGTTCATAGGACAGTGCCTGGCATAGCAATAACCAATGCACTTTAGATATTTCACCTCAGGTAATCTATAGTAAAGTAGTAAAGCACAAGGCTGGCCTATAATAGATGTTCAGTGAATGCCAATCTGTGCCTCCCTCCCGTCCGCCTTCCTCCCATCCTATCCACCCCCACTCATCTCTGTACTCCCCACCTCCTCTCTTCTCCCTACCCACCATCATTCACTCAGTCATTCTTTCACTCAAGATATTTCTTGAGCACCTTCTACGTGCCAGGCACTGTGTTAGGCATTAGAGAGACACTAGTGAACATAAAAAGCCAAAATCCTGCCTTTTCAGAGTTTACATCCTAGCAGATAGACAAACAACAAGTTCAATAAATAAGCACACATTATGTTAGAAGGTGGGGGGGAATAGACCGAATCTCCATCCCCCTCATCCCCATCACCCAAGCTTTCCATGCTCCCAGGGTCCCCACAAATATCCCCATCGGCCGTGGTCAGACCTGTGCCCATCCTGGGGGCTTTGGGAAGGTGCTGCAGGGGGTGATGCCACAGCCTCTGCTTGTGGAGGTCCCATGAGGGCAGGAGGTGACAATGAAGCGTCACTGTGAGCCCCAGGAAGTTTGTGTGAATGGGGCCAGGCCATCCTGACAATGGGCACCCAGAGAAGTAGATTTCTGCAGAGGTTTTCAAAGAGAGGGTGCATTGCAGGAAGACGGGGGGAGATGAAGGCCAGATAAGGACCCAGATAAAGCATGTTAGATGAAGAAGAGCCAGGATGCCAGGCTGGAGTGAGAAGGGGACAGGCACCTGGGCTGCAAAGGCTGCTGAGGGCCGACCATGAAGGCCTTAAGATCAGACTGAGGGCCAGAGCACTCACCAGCTCCAGGGACGCCCAGGACAATCCCCAACTTCCCTGGTGAGCCCCAAGTACAGCTTCAGCCATCACCTGACCTCAGATTCTTTTTTATTTATTTTTATTTTATTTTATTTTATTTTTTATTTTTTTGAGACGGAGTTTCGCTCTTGTTGCCCAGGCTGGAGTGCAACGGCACGATCTAGGCTCACTGCAACCTCCACCTCCCAGCTTCAAGCACATTCTCCTGCTTCAATCTCCCAAGTAGCTGGGATTACAGGCACCCACTACCATGCCCGGCTAATATTTTGTATTTTTAGTAGAGACGGGGTTTCTCCATGTTGGCCAGGCTGGTTTTGAACTCCTGACTTCAGGTGATCCACCTGCCTCAGCCTCCCAAAGTGCTGGGATTGCAGGCGTGAGCCACCATGCCTTTGACCTCAGATTCTGAGTGTGGTGGGGAAGGAGTTCTGTCTGTACTTCCCCCCACCTTTCTGGATCCTAAAAAGCAGGATGGGGCTGCAGCACCGGGTTTAGACAGTGGGATCCATTTATTTTTCTTGGTGAGATCAGAAATGAACTTGAGTAACCTTCCTCTTCATTGCAGAAGTGAAGAGTGGATCAGAAGACTGGGTCAGTTATCCAGGCCCAAAGCTATGCATCCTCAATGAGGGTAGTTGGTGAGAATGCCAAGAAGTCACAAATGAGAGGTTTTCATGAACTGGGAACTGACTGGGGGAGGGGAGTTGAGAGAGGAGACAGGGATGACACCCAGATTCCATGCTTGCCAACTCGAGACAGGATCATGTCAAGTCCATATGGCATCTTTGCGAAAAGATGTCTCTGGACCAATACAACTCCACATGAGAGCTCAGACTTAATGATTATAGTCCCTAAATTGCATCCTTTATTGCAGTGCACAACCTGCACAACCATGCATGGCAGCTCTCACTAGGAGCTTGATGGGACCATTCCTGAGATGAAGAAGTAGAAAGAATAGAGAGAAGCAGCAGGAGATGTGGTGAATGCGATGGGCTGAGAGGCCATGGGGCATCTAGTTGATGTCCAAGAAGCAGCCTCAGGGGGCAAACCTGAATCCTGGGAACTGGGGACACCATACCTGCCTCACAGCACCTGCTCTCTGGTTCTGCCCCCAGATCCTCTACCTCTCCCCTGGGTGCTACAGGAAGTGGAGCTAAGGCTGCTGGGTGAGGCCACCTGTCAGTGTCTCTACAGCCAGCCCGGTCCTTTCAACCTCACTCTCCAGATATTGCCAGGGATGCTGTGTGCTGGCTACCCAGAGGGCCGCAGGGACACCTGCCAGGTGAGGGAAGGCCCCTGCACCTGCCTGGCAGGGCCAGAGTCCTAACCGGTGGCAAACAGATAAATGACATCTCTCCTAGCCTCATCTGCAAAAGGAGGACAAGATTGCCAAGCGATGGGATTGACGTGTATTTTTTTGTTTGTGTATTTTGAGACAGAGCCTCACTTTGTCATCTAGGCTGGACTGCAGTGGCACAATCTCGGCTTACTGCAAGCTCCCCCTCCCCCCACCCCCACCACTCAAGCGACTCTCGTGCTTCAGTCTCCCAAGTAGCTGAGATTACAGGCATGTACCACTACAGACTGCTAATTTTGTATTCACTTGTGCCTGGCCAAGTGAATTTATTTATTTATTTATTTATTGAGACGGAGTTTCGCTCTTGTTGCCCAGGGCAGAGTACAATGGCATGATCTCAGCTCTGCCTCCCAGGTTCAAGCGATTCTCCTGCTTCAGCCTCCCAAGTAGCTGGGATTATAGGCATGTGCCACCACACCCAGCTAATTTTTAGTAGAGATGGTGTTTCTCTATGTTGGTCAGACTGGTCTCGAACTCCCAACCTCAGGTGATCTGCCTGCCTCAGCCTTCCAAAGTGCTGGGATTACAGGCATGAGCCACCGCACCCGGCTATTTATTTATTTATTGAGACAGAGTTTTGCTCTTGTTGCCCAGGCTGGAGTGCAATGGCACGATCTTGGCTCACTGCAAACTCCACCTCCTGAGTTCAAGCAATTCTCCTGGCTCACCCTTCCAAGTAGCTGGGATTACAGGCATGAGCCACCATGTCCAGCCAAGGCCAAGTGAATTTAAAAACCAAAGACAGCATCGCCAGGAGCAGTGACTCATGCCTGTAATCCCAGCTAGTCAGAAAATTGAGGCAGGAGGATCACTTGAGCCCAGGAGTCTGAGACCAGCCTGAGCAACATAGTGATACCTTGTCTCAAAAAAGGAGAGGAACTGGCTTGGCACAGTGGCTCACGCCTGTAATCCCAGCACTTTAGGAGGCCAAGGCAGGCGTATCACTTGAGCTCGGGAGTTTGAGACCAGCCTGGCCAACATGGAGAAAATCCATCTCTACGTAAAAGACAAAAATTAGCCGGCTGCGGTGGTGTACACCTATAGTCCCAGCTACTCGGGAGGCTGAGGCAGGAGAATCACTTGAACCCGGGAGGCAGAGGTTGCAGTGGGCCGAGATTGCACCACTGCACTCCACCCTGGGAAACAGAGCATTTCCCAGGCTGTCTCAAAAAAGAAAAGAAAGAAAGAAAAAGAAAGGGAAGGAAAGAAGGAAGGAAGGGAGGGAGGGGAATTATTTGAGCTAGTAACTGGACAAGAATCACTTGGCTCTGATGACACCTGCAGGATTCTCTTTCGTGGTCTTGAATGCACTCCCCCGGTGCTCTTGGCTCTGGCTGCCATCGGCCTTCTGCTTACAGGGTTTTCTTTTGTTTAGAGCGCCAGGGAATGCAGAGGACAAGGCCTAGCCAAGGAGGGTTTCTAGGAGAAGGGAGAAGGTGGTGTATCTTGCGCCAAAAGAAGGTGCAGGACCTTTTCGAGGAGGCCAGTATAAACGGGTGGGTCCCTGGGCTGACCCCTTGACATGCAGTCATCTGTCACTAGGGTGACTCTGGGGGGCCCCTGGTCTGTGAGGAAGGCGGCCGCTGGTTCCAGGCAGGAATCACCAGCTTTGGCTTCGGCTGTGGACGGAGAAACCGCCCTGGAGTTTTCACTGCCGTGGCTACCTATGAGGCATGGATACGGGAACAGGTGATGGGTTCAGAGCCTGGGCCTGCCTTTCCAATCCAGCCTCAGAAGCCCCAGTCAGATCCCCAGGAGCCCAGGGAGAACTGCACCATTGCCCTGCCTGGTGAGTGGGCGGCACCCCTGGATGTGAGTGGGACGTGGGAGAGTGAGTTGGGATGGAGACTGCTGGGACTGATTGGGGTGCAGGAGGCCCACTGACCCAGGTCTCTCACCTCTCAGAGTGCGGGAAGGCCCCGCGGCCCGGGGTCTGGCCCTGGGAGGCCCAGGTGATGGTACCAGGATCCAGACCCTGCCATGGGGCACTGGTGTCTGAAAGCTGGGTCTTGGCACCTGCCAGCTGCTTTCTGCAGTGAGTGAAAATCTACGTTTCAAGCCGATCCTTGCCCCTCCCTACATTAGCCTGAGACACCATTTATTTGGCCCCAGCCCCTCCCCTGGGGGGTGTGGGGCGTGTGGGATCCCATTCGGAGGTGTAGGATCCAGCACAAAAAGAGGGGTCCTGGCCTGGCAGGGGTGGATAGAGGCATGGAAGAAGTTCAATCCCGGAGGCGGGGGTGTGAGTGAGCCGCTGGAATGGGGGTAGCGTGGGGATCCCACCAGGATGCAGGATCCTCGCCAGGCGAGTCTAAGCCAGGGGTGCGAGGTTTCTAGCCACGTGTGCGG
>NW_012102476.1:3899960-3901674 GCF_000951045.1 Mandrillus leucophaeus | reverse complement strand
CAGAGGCAAGTAACACACGCACTTTGTTGCTGCAGAATGACTCGCATTGGAGCCTTTTGTGCCAGGAGGAGGGGACCTGGTTTCTGGCTGGAATCAGAGACTTCCCCAGTGGCTGTCTACGTCCCCGAGCCTTCTTCCCTGTGCAGACCCATGGCCCATGGATCAGCCATGTGACTCGGGGAGCCTACCTGGAGGACCAGCTAACCTGGGATTGGGGCCCTGATGGGGAGGAGACTGAGACACAGACTTGTCCCCCACACACACAGCATGGTGGTGAGCAGGACGCCTTTGGGCTCTAGGGGCTCCTGGGGGTGCATAGACCCGTGGCAGGTGCTCAGGGGTCAGCCATGGGGCCCCAACTGAGGTGGCCACCTCCTCTCCCTAGCCTGTGGCCTGCGGCCGGAGGCTGCTCCAGTGGGGGTCCTTTGGCCCTGGCTGGCAGAGGTGCATGTGACTGGTGATCGAGTCTGCACTGGGATCCTTCTGGCCCCAGGCTGGGTCCTGGCAGCCACTCACTGTGTCCTCAGGTGGGTCTTACTCATCTCCTAGGCGAGAGGCGGGCAGGGAGAATGGAACAGAGCCAAAGACTTGTTGTTTGTTTGTTTGTTTAAAAAAATTAACAATGGGATCTTGCTGTGTTGCCCAGGCTGGCCTCAAGCAATCCTCCTGCCTTGGCCAATGTGCTAGGATTACAGGCATGAGCCACTGTGCCTGGCCCAGAGGACTCTTAAAATAGTGGAATAGTCTCCTTTAAGCATCTTACAGCCGGGCGCAATGGCTCATGCCTGTAATCTTAGCACTTTGGGAGGCCGAGGCGGGCGGATCACGAAGTCAGGAGTTCAAGACCAGCCTGGCCAACATGGTGAAACCCCTTTACTAAAAATACAAAAATTAGCCAGGGGTGGTGGCACCTGTAACGTTACCCAGCTACTTGGGAGGCTGAGGCAGGAGAATCGCTCGAACCCGGGAGGCAGAGGTTTCAGTGACCCAAGACTGCACCACTGCACTGCAGCCTGTGCGACAGAGCAAGACTCTGTCCGGGGTGGGGCGTGAGGGAAGAATCTTACAGCACTGGGAGATGTTTTGACCTGGAAGGGAGATTTGGAAGGAGGGATGATGAAGGAGTGAGTGGCATGACCCCAGAGAGTCATCCTTCCCACTTTGCCTGCAATGGGAGGAGCAGAAGGTTACATTGGGCCTTGTTCCAACAGGCCAGGCTCTACAACAGTGCCTTACATTGAAGTGTATCTGGGCCGGGCAGGGGCCAGCCCCCTCCCACAGGGCCACCAGGTATCCCGCTTGGTCATCAGCATCCGGCTGCCCCGGCACCTGGGACTCAGGCCCCCTCTGGCCCTCCTGGAGCTGAGCTCCCGGGTGGAGCCCTCCCCATCAGCCCTGCCCATCTGTCTCCACCCGGCGGGTATCCCTCCGGGGGCCAGCTGCTGGGTGTTGGGCTGGAAAGAACCCCAGGACCGAGGTGAGACTCCTGGGTCGCGGGAACAAGGAGTGGCTGGAGGCCAGAGCCCTGGAACAACTCTGTCTCCTCTCCCCAGTCCCTGTGGCTGCCGCTGTCTCCATCTTGACACCACGAATCTGCCACTGCCTCTATCAGGGAATCCTGCCCCCTGGAACCCTCTGTGTCCTGTATGCAGAGGGGCAGGAGAACAGGTGTGAGGTAAAGGGGCCTGGGCATCCTGGAGTAGGCAGGAGAGAG
>NW_012102476.1:3897830-3899605 GCF_000951045.1 Mandrillus leucophaeus | reverse complement strand
TCACTGCAGCCTCTACCTCCCAGGTTCGAGCAATTCTCCTGCTTCAGCCTCCCTAGTAGCTGGGATTGCAGGCATGCACCACCACGCCTGGTTAATTTTTGTATTTTTAGTAGAGACGGGGTTTCACCATGTTGGCCAGGCTGGACTCAAACTCCTGGCCTCAAATGATCCGCCCACCTTGGCCTCCCAAAGTGCTGGGATTACAGGCGTGAGCCACCGCATCCAGCCAGGACTGGAATTATTGGGTGTTTGGCCCCAAATGGGACCCTAGCTGGACCCCAGAGAGAAACTGGGGACCTGGATGTCTAGGGATGCAGACCAGAGTGCTTCGTGGCCAGACCCTGGGGAAAGGGGCAGGGGACCAAGAGGAAGGGCAGCAGACCCACGTGGCCTCGCTCCAACTCTGCAGATGACCTCAGCACCGCCTCTCCTGTGCCAGACGACGGAAGGCTCCTGGGTCCTCGTGGGCATGGCTGTTCAAGGGAGCCGGGAGCTGTTTGCCGCCATTGGTCCTGAAGAGGCCTGGATCTCCCAGACAGTGGGAGAGGCCCACTTCCTGCCCTCCAGTGGCTCCCCACACTGGCCCACTGGAGGCAGCAACCTCTGTCCCCCAGAACTGGCCAAAGCCTCAGGATCCCCGCGTGCAGTCCACTTCCTGCTCCTGCTGACTCTCCTGATCCAGAGCTGAGGGGCTAGGGTCCCGGTGCCACTTCCCCCTTCTCCACCCTCTACTTCCCGGCTGGAATGTGGCCCAGCCAGCTGGAACCTCAAGGGCCCCACCCACCTAGATTGCTGAGGCTCGGGCTAATTGGGCCTCAGTGCCCGGGCTATTTTGAACCTAGGAGTCCTTGGGGGTGGCGGGAAGAGCGGGACAGTAAAGGTGTAAACACAGGCACCTGTGTGGCCTTGTGGCATTGCTGTGGGCAGGCTGAGGGGCTGGGCATCAGAGGCTAAGCCGGAAGCCCAAGGGGGAGGTCCCCTCCCTCCTCCCTCCTCCGGCCTCTGAGTCAGGTCTTGGGCTCTCAGGAAATGCACCCTGATAACCTGGCAGCGATTCCTTCATTCCTGCCCCAGGGCAGGGAGGTCGGGTGGCCAGCTGGCTGTGTGTCACCTGTCCAGTGGAGTCAGCACCCTCAGCACGTGCTGGACATCTCAACCCCAGCTCAGACCTGCTGCCCTCGCTGCCTGCCATAGACACATCTCAGTGCATGATGCTCCGATGTGTCCCCCACACACACACAACACATGGGCCCTTCAAGAGTCCACTGCTTTCACATTCTGCCCAGAACTTGGGTCCCTTGTATGTGAACCCCACTCCCTCACCCACTGCTTACCTGCACCTTCCTGCATTCATTCAACCCCCGTTCCCTGGTGGCTACTAAGTCGTGGCACAATTGGAGTCTGATATAAAGCCCACAAAGCCCTCCCAATCTAGTGGGGACACATGTGGACACCCCTGGCTGAGATCGGGAAGAGGTCATACCAGTGATGTTTGAGCACAGGAAAAGGGAAGGTGGTTTCTAGCCAGTGAATGTACAATTAAAAAGTAAAGCAAAACCAGAGACAGGGTGCAGTAGCTCATGCCTATAATCCCAGCACTTTGGGAGGATCACTTGAGTCCAGGCATTCCAGACCAGCCTGGGCAACAAAGCAAGACCCCCATCTCCACCTTTTTTTTTGAGACAGAGTCTCACGCTAATGCTCAGGCTGGAGTGCAGTGGGGCAATCTCGGCTCACTGCAATCTCCGCCTCCTGGGTTCAAGCGATCCTCCTGC
>NW_012102476.1:3881053-3892848 GCF_000951045.1 Mandrillus leucophaeus | reverse complement strand
ACCACACCCAGGCTCAACAGGTGTTTTGAACGGCCAGAGTGGCCCTCAAAGAGGACATGCCTCACCCCCACTGCAGCCACACGGTAGGCTTTGTTTCCCTGAGCCTCTGCCCTCTGCAATCCATCCCCCGCATCTTCACCTTACCACCTTTTATAACCCCTTTCGGTCTCAGTTCCCAAGGCAGTTCCTCCAGGACCCTTTCACAATGCCAGCCTTTGCCAGGCTGCAGTATGCTCATGCCATTCTTTTTCATCGCTATTCCTAGCTTGAAATTATTGTGTAATTGCAATTTTTTAAATTTATTTTTATTTTTTACTTGTTTTAGACAGGGTCTCCCTCTGTTGCCCAGGCTGGAGTGCAGTGGTGCGACCATGCTTAATGCTTCATTGAACTCCTGGGCTCAAGCAATCCTCACGCCTCAGCCTCCCAAGTAGCTGGGACCATAGGCATGCACCACAATGCCTGCCTAATTTTTATATTTCTTTTGGAGATGAGGCCTCGCTATATTCCCCAGGCTGGTCTGGAACTCCTGGCCTCAAGCGATGCTCCAGCCTCAGCCTCCAAAAGCCGACTAGTCACCTTGCCAGCCTGTTGGTGATTATTTGATTGAAGTGTGTCACCCCTACTTCATCATGAGCTCAGGGCTCAAGGGGAAGGGGGCTGGTGCCTGTTTTGTCCTGGGCACCTGGGAACATCATAGGCACTCAGGAAATGTCTGTGGGATGATTGCTGCTGCTCCACAAGCTCACCACCACCGTCAGGTGCAGGCTTCGCAGAAAGAGCCTGGCGGGGAGCTGACCCTAGCGTCTTAAGCTTCCATACCCAGCCTAAGGAGGGAGGGAAGGAGGGAGGAGTGGCTGTGGCTCCAGATAATAAGGGCTGGGGCCAGGCCCTGGGGGGCATAACTGGCCTGAGATAACCTGAAAGACCTGAGGCGGAGGAGAGTCCATCACATTCCAGGGAGACTGCGGGCACACACACACACAAACCACATGCACGTGCGTACACACACACTCAAACACACACTACACACACACGGACACAGCCTACATATGTGCGCACACACACAGCATGTGCATGCACACCCACACCACACCACTTAAGGGGATACACACAGCCTACACACGCATACACCCACACCATATACACACTACACACCGGGACAAACGGACTATGCACACGCACACACATACACACACACACAGACACATACACGTACACACGCGGGCCTGCGGCTCTGAAAGGACTCATGACTTCGGTGGCAGGAGGAGCTGGTGGGGCCCAGCCAGTGGGCGGGGCCAGGGGAGGGGCGGGCAGGTAGGTGCAGCCGCTCCTGGGAGGACCTTGCGTGGCCAGACCGTGCTGGTGACTTGTCCACACTGCTCGCTGCAGATACTCCAGGCGTCTCCCGTTGCGGCTGCTCCCTGCTTTAGAGGCCAGCCTTGGACACCTGTTGCCCCTTTCCAGCCCGAATTCTGGGGTCCTTCCCTCTGAACCAACATCTGGGTCCTGCCTTCGACACCACCCCTAGGCTTCCTACCTTGTGCACCTGGAGTCTGCCCCAGGGGCCCTTGTCCTGGGCCATGGTCCAGAATGGGGTCCTGGGGCCTGGGCAGCTGGGGGCTGTGGCCATTCTGCTCTATCTTGGATTATTCCGGTCGGGGACAGGTAAGTGAAGACGTGGCGGCGGGGTGGGGACAATGCACAGGAGGAAGTCAGCGTGATCATTTTCTGGGGTGCGCCCTTGTCTGGGGCCCAAGAAAACCCACGGCCTCCCTAGCTCTTGGCCTCCCTTTCCCACCTCGGCTCTGCCAGGGAAGGGGCCAGCCCTCTGGAGCAGCGGTGGGTGCTAAGGGGTCAGGGAACCCGAGTCTTCCCTACTCACCCCTCCTCTTTCTTTCTTTCTAGGAGCGGAAGGGACAGAAGGTGAGACTTTCCTCAGAGAGGGAGGAGGGGAGGGGGAGGTGACTTGGATCGGATTCCCCTGGGGTTTAACAAGTGCCTGGCCTTCGGCTGGGCTGCCTTCCAACTAGATTCTCTTAGGGCTCCCAGAGTGGGGGGTTGTAGCCCTCACCTTACGGGCAGAGAAGCAGGGACTTGCCCAGGGCACACTGCCAGTGAGGGTGCAGCTGGGATTCAGATCCACGTCTGACTCCCAAAGTGAGGCAACTGAAGTGATTTTTTTGGTTTGGTTTTGTCTTTTGAAACAGGGTCTGGGTCTGTCGTCGCCCAGGCTGGAGTGCAGTGGCACCATCACAGCTCACGGCCCGCTCAGTGATCCAGCCTCCCAGGCTCACGTGATCCTCCCACCTCAGCCTTCCTAGTGGCTGGGACTACAGGTGCATGCCACCACGCCCAGCTAATTGTGTTTTTTTGTTTTTGTTTTTATTTTTGGTAGAGATGGGGGTCTCACTATGTTGGCCAGGCAGGTCTTGAACTCCTGGGCTCAAGCGATCCTCCTGCCTCAGCCTCCCAAAGTGCTGGGATTATAGGTGTGAGCCACCGTTCCCATCCTCGAGGTGGTTTTGTGGGAACCAAACCAAGGGTCTCCTTTCTTGGAAGGCACCCAACTCGGTTCTGAGTCAGACCAGCTTTCAATCCTGGCTTCCCCATGCACTGGCTCTGTGTCATTGACCAAGTCCCCCCACTTTTCTAAGCCTTAGGCTCCGCACCTCTAAAATGAAGCTGGTCATGTCCGTCTCCTGGGGCTGTGGAGAGGATGCAGGGAGATGAGGAAACGAAAGCCCCTCCCAGGCCTGGCACAGCCGCTAGGCTCTCTAAATAGTGGCTATTGTCATGATGATAAGGGAGAGGAGGATCCGGTCTGCAGTTTTCTCTGCTCTTAGAAGACTTTGTGAAGAGCAGTTGGGTTCCACTCCAAACAGTGGCCTCGATGGGGTTGGGGCTGGGGCTGCCCTGGAAACTAGACATTCACGTCACGGGAGCCCAGTTCTGCTGTTGGTTTGTTGAACACATGTCCACGATGCCACGGGCACTGCGGACATGGGACTCTGCCCCTAGGGAACACCCAGATTGGTGTGGTGGAAACAGACACAGTTGTGGACTCCGGAACAATTGTGAGATTGGGTAGCTTCGGGGAGCACGGTGGAGGTGGGGAGGTACTGGACTCAGAGGCAATGCCCAACTCAGCCAGCAGGAGCCCGCCTGTCTACGGAGGGGCTGCTGTTCCAGTCAAGCATCCACAGGCAAAGGGAAGTTTGCCAGACAGTAAGGATGGGGAAGGGCATTCCAGGTAGAGTGACCTGGATCAGCCAAGGTCCCAGGTAAACAAGTGCGTGGCCTGATGTACATGACTGAAGGGTCCAGAGGGGACGACCAGGTCCGATGGCAGTGCCATGGTTGTCTGGAATGTTATCTTAAGGGCCGCGTGGAGCCAGGGAAGGGTTTAAGCAGGACAGTGGCCTGGTCAGATTGGGGATTTTCAGACACAAGTAAGGGGCGGGATGGACAGAAGGCTTGCAAGGAGGGAGGCTGCCCTGAGACCTGAATTAGGTAATGGGTAGTGAACAGAAGGGGCAGAACTGCCCACACCTGGGAGGGAACAAAGGGGTGCTGACTCCTGTGAACCCACTTCCCAAGCTCTGTATCGGAGCTCCTGGGCTGCGTAGGAGTGGCCAGGCTAACAACCTGACCCCTTCCTTTCCTCCCTGGGCAGCCCCCTGCGGTGTGGCCCCCCAAGCACGTATCACAGGTGGCAGCAATGCAGTCCCCGGTCAGTGGCCCTGGCAGGTCAGCATCACCTATGACGGCGTCCATGTGTGTGGTGGTTCTCTCGTGTCTGAGAAGTGGGTGCTGTCAGCTGCTCACTGCTTCCCCAGGTACCAAACGGTGAAAGTCAAAAGTGGGTTGGAGGTCAAAGTTCATGGGTCAATCCAGATCAGAGGTTGGGGTTCTTGGGTTGGGTCTGAGAGTGTCAGTTAAGTCTGGAAGGACCAGTTAGGAGTGAAGGTGAGGGGTCAGAGGTTACAGGATAAAACTAAGGTGCAATTTGAGACCTAAAAGGGGCTGATCGGAATCAGGGGTTCGCAGCAGGGGTTGGGGAACAAGGAGAGGTCTCCTCGGTCTCAGCCTTTGCCGCCTGCCCGCAGCGAGCACAGCAAGGAATACTATGAGGTCAGGCTGGGAGCCCACCAGCTGGACTCCTACTCTGAGGACATCAAGGTCAGCACCGTGGAGTACATCATCCCCCACCCCAGCTACCTCCAGGAGGGCTCCCAGGGTGACATCGCACTCCTCCAACTCAGCAGCCCTGTCACCTTCTCCCGCTACATCCGACCCATCTGCCTCCCTGCAGCCAACGCCTCCTTCCCCAACGGCCTCCACTGCACTGTCACTGGCTGGGGCCATGTGGCCCCGTCAGGTGAGGTGGGACGCTGGGTGCCTAGAAGCGTGGAGGGGCAGCTGACTCGGGGAGGGGCCCAGAGTAAGCCTCTTTTGCCCCCACAGTGAGCCTCCTGGCACCCAAGCCACTGCAGCAACTTGAGGTGCCTCTGATCAGTCGTGAGACGTGTAACTGCCTGTACAACATCAACGCCAAGCCTGAGGAGCCACACTTTGTCCAGGAGGACATGGTGTGTGCCGGCTACGTGGAGGGGGGCAAGGACGCCTGCCAGGTAAGCACAGGCCCGGGGGGGCAGATAACCAGTGCAACTTGGGAAAGGAGGCCTGGCCGGGTCCTGATGGCTGCTGTGTGGCTTCTCTCCTCAGGGTGACTCTGGGGGCCCACTCTCCTGCCCTGTGGAGGGTCTCTGGTACCTGACGGGCATTGTGAGCTGGGGCGATGCCTGTGGGGCCCGCAACAGGCCTGGTGTGTACACTCTGGCCTCCAGCTATGCCTCCTGGATCCAAAGCAAGGCGACAGAACTCCAGCCTCGTGTGGTGCCCCAAACCCAGGAGTCCCAGCCCGACAGCAACCTCTGTAGCAGACACCTGGCCTTCAACTCTGCCCCAGCCCAGGGCTTGCTGAGGCCCATCCTTTTCCTGCCTCTGGGCCTGGCTCTGGGCCTTCTCTCCCCATGGCTCAGCGAGCACTGAGCTGGTCCTGCTTCCAGGATGGATGCATCACACTCAAGGACAGGAGCCTGGTGTTTCCCTGATGGCTTTTGGACCCAGGGCCTGGCTTGAGCCACTCCTTCCTCCAGGACTCTGCGGGCTGGGGCTGGGGCCCCATCTTGATCTTTGAGCCCATTCTTCTGGGTGTGCTCTTTGAGACCATAACTGAGAGTCAGGAGTTTCACTGCCTGTAGCGATGGCCAGAGCCTCTGGCCCCTCCTCCACCGTGGACCAGCCCATTGGCCAAGCTCCTGGGACCCTTGGCTATGAAAATGAGCCCTGGCTGCCACCTGTTTCTGGAAGACTGCTCCCAGCCCGCCTACCCAGCCTGATGGGCACATCCCTCTGCCCTCTCCCTGTGTTCTGGGCTGGGGCTGCCTTTGTGCAGCTTCGAGGACAGGAAAGGCCCCAATCTTGCCCACTGGCCGCTGAGTGCCCCCGAGGCCTGACTCCTGGACTCCGGAGGACTGAGCCCCCACCGGAACTGGGCTGACGCTTGGATCTGGGGTGGGGGTAACAGGGCAGAAAGGATTAAAATGTTTGAGCACAACTCGCCGTGCGTGTGTGAAGTGAAATGAAGAACATCGGCTCTTGGCCTCCCCTTCCCCTCCAAAGTCCAGGGCCACCAGCAGAACTGACTTTATTAAAAAAAGGACAAAACAGGTCTATACATATTTACAGGCTGGGGGCCAGGCCGCTCACTTCTTGGAGAGCTTGACTTGCTTGTGCTTGGGGGGTGCCCACTTGAGGCAGACGGAGTCCACTGTGGGGAGAAGGGGTGGGAGACAGGTCTGGGACTGGGCCAGACCAGCTCACACCTGGCTGCCCTGCTCTGGGCTCAGGCCAGTTTCACCTCCTCCAGGTGAGAACAAAAGGGCAGGCTGTGCTGAGGAGGGGCAGAGAAGCCCAGGAATGAGAGGCCCGCCCCAGGCTCCATCCTGGGAGCTGGTCCGACTGGTTTGGGATCATGTGACAGTAATAAGAAGGCCTTGACTCCTAGCAGTCCATATACCAACACTCCCCCATCCCCACTGCCCACACACCCCTTTCCCGCCCCCGACACACGGCAGCCCCCCACCCACCTGTGATGGGTGGTTTCTTATACTGGGCACTTTTGAGGTGCTCCTCCACCAGCTTGGGTGTGACACAGATCACGTGCTGGCCCTTCCAGTACTTGACCATATTGAGGGACTGCAGGGTACTGATGATGTCATTCTGGGTGATGCTGGTCATCTGGCTGCAAAAAGGGATGAGAGCAAATGCCAGACATGGTGCCCTTGTGGGATCTGGCCAGGATGGCGACAGGGTATGAGGAGGCAGGATCATGGCCCATCTCAGGACAAGTCCTGCCCCCATGGTCCAGGAGGCCCCCTCACCTGAGATCCTTGATGGACAGTGTGCCCCGGAAGTCCCGCAGGATCTCCAGCAGCACCCAGGACCAGTAGCTGCGGTAGCTGAGCTTGCCCAGGTCAGACAGCGGCTTCTCAGGGGAGCCGACCGTGCTTTCCAGCTTGGAGAGCTCATAACCTGGCGGCAGTAGAAAGAGGAACTTAGAATCCAGCCTGCCCTGGCACCCCTGCCCCACAGGTCTCCCACTCCCAGACAGGCCAGGAACCACTCACTGAAAGCAATGAGGAACTTCCCGTAGCCACGGCGTTGGTAGGGGGGCAGGGTCAGGATGCAGGCCACGTTGTTTCCATCCGGGGACTCCTTCTCCTGCAGGAGGCAGGTGTTCAGGGCCACTGGGGAGGCTCTGCCCCCTCTCTGTTTATGCCCACCTTCGCCCTCCCCACCCTCCCCACCCTGAGCTTCCAGACCCAGTACCTTGGAGAAGTAGCCGACAATGTGGGCCCCCTGCCGGTCCACCTCAGTCAGGATGTAAAAAACGAACGGCTCCACGTCAAAGTACAGTGTCTTATGGTCCAGGAAAAGCTTGGCCAGCAGACACAGGTTCTGACAGTAAATCTGGGGGTGAGGAAGGGGAGACAGGCTCAGGGGGCAGGCACAGGTCCTACCCAGCTGGTTCCAGCGGCCAGCACCAGCCTGCAGGAAGTGGGCGCCTCGCAAGGCCAGACAGATTTCACACTGGAAGGAGTCTTCAGTCAGCCTCTGACGGACAGGGAACTGGAAATCAGAGAGCAACAGCACTTCGGAGGTGCCAGCAGAGCTGGACGAAGCCCAGCTACCCCTTCTGAGCGCCAAATATGGGCTGGGTGCCTTCCATGCAGGATCTGCTTCTGTCTTCACAGACATTAACTCTGTTTCAGCTCAGGACACTGAGGCTGCGAGGCAGGAATTCAGACTGTCCTGTTCATGGCTGTGTCCCCAGCACCTAGCACGAGGCTAACTATGAAGCTGGGTGCCTGGTAAATATCTGCTGAACGGAGGAGCCTCGAGCCCTGTCTGTCCACTTGGCCGCACTCCAGGAGGGGGACAATGGGACTGAGTTTGGCTTCACGGCACAGACTAAAGGGTTCCCTGGTTTATGACACCACTACCACTCTCTCATCCAACCCGGCAGCTGTGCGAGCCCAGCACTGCCAGGCCCATCTCATTCAGGAGGAAGCTGAAGCTCCCAGAGTGTTGTCCAGGGCCTCAAAGCTGGCAGAGTGCAGAGCTGGAAAGCATCACCACATCTCCAGCGGAGGCCCTTCTGCCATTCCACCCAGCCATGCTCAGGAAGGCAGAGCAGGGGCAAGGGCTGGGCTCAACCTGCATATTCTCCGAGTCCAAGGCTAATCAAGCCCCAAGAGATCACCGATAATAACAAGGCCCGTGTTTATTAAGCACTTACTAGTGCCAAGCACTGCACTGAACACTTGACATTTGCTGTCTCATTTATTCCACTAACACCACCACTAGGTAAATATTATGACTCCCGTCTTATGGACGAGGAAACAGGAACTATGTTAAGTAACTTGTCTGTGGTCAGTGAGGAAGTGACAGGGCAACGAGTCACCTTGCAGTGAGTGGAGCCACCCTGAAGCCTGCCCTCTCCGTCCTATGTTGTATGGCCCATCTGCCGGAAACCAGTACACTTGGCGAGACCCTCACAGACTGACAAGGCAAAGGCCAAGTTCTGTACAACAGCAGAGCAGGTCCCAAAGGTCCCAACCCACCCTGCTGAAGTCATTCCGGGCCAGGAACAAGGAACTCAGCCCTTGATAACCACAGAGCTCTCTCAGCAGGAAATTTCACACAAAGCAGTCCCCTCCCAGGCAGAAACAAACACCTTTCTTTCCAACGGAAGGAGAAAGCGCTTCTAAAAGCAGCCTCAGGCAAGACAATCTCCTCTGGGTTCCAGAACTCAAATTTGAACTTAACCCCACCAGCAGAAGAATCCTGGGGCCACCACAGGGCCGTGTTTCCTATGTACCAACCATAGGCCTAGTGTCAGGCTAGGAGGCCCTGAGAGGCCTTCTTTTTTTTTTTTTTTTTTGAGACAGATTCTCACTCTGTCGCCCAGGCTGGAGTGCAGTGGCACAATCTCAGCTCACTGCAACCTCTACCTCCCTGGTTCAAGCAATTTTCGTGCCTCAGCCTCCAGAGTAGCTGGGATTACAGGTGTGCACAACCACGCCGGCTAATTTTTTTGTATTTTTAGTAGAGAAGGAGTTTCGTCATATTGCCCAGGCTGCTCTCGAACTCCTGAGCTCAGGCAATCTGCCCACCTCAGCCTCCAAAAGTGCTAGGATTACAGGTGTGAGCTACAGTGCCCGGCCCCTCAGAGGCATTCTGCCCATAGAGACTCAGCTAAGGCCGCTCCCTCCCTCCCTTTTGGAGGCAATGAGGATCATCTGGGAGGTGCCCAGGGCCTCCCCGGCCTCCCCCAGCCCCCGGCCACCCACTCACCTTATGGTCTTTGCCATCAACTTCGTAGACGGAGATGTTGCTCTTGCGGTAGATCTCTTTCCCGGGGGGCTGCCGCCACTGGCACTGACCCTGGTGGGGGACAAGAGAACAGGCTCGCTGCCCATAGCTTCTCTGCTAGGAGGCCCCCACCCCACCACTACGTGCTTTGGAGCAAGTCTCTGCCTCTCTGTTTCCCCCCCACAACACTTCACTTGCATTGAGTAATCCTCCCAGCAGCCTTAGGAAAGCAATCCTGCTTTATAGACCAAGGCCCAGCACAGAGACGCAAACATCACCCAGCGGGGTGGGGTTTTGAGTCTCTGTGCGCCTGGCTCTGGAGGGACCCGTCCATGACAATGGCTTCCCTAAACCACACCTATTCGCTTCAGATTCCACACCTCTGGAAGCAGCCCACTGTGTCAGTGATGACAGCGCCCCTTCCTGACAGCCCCCAGTTTTGTCCACACTTAAGGTCCCACTGCCAGGGCCTATGTGTGCTTCCTGGGATGGGGCTGGCCTTGACAAAAGACCCGAAGGGGGTGAGTTACTGTCCCCATTCCAGAGAAGAGGAAGCTGAGGTCTGGAGTTGGCAAGGTCACCCTTCCAGCAACAGCAAAGCCAGGCCTGGAATCCAGGCCTCTTGACCCCTAGCAGCAATTCCCTATACTCGCCCCTCTGGGCCCGTCTCCTCCCTGGAGCTGCCAGCGCAGCCGCCCTCAGCCTCCCTGCCTGCCTCTGCCTCTCACCAGGCCCCTGCCCAGCTCGGCCCGGCCAGCCCAGCCTCACCAAGTGGAAGCGGTAGCTCTTCTCGTATTTCATGTACTTGAGGCAGTACTCGCAGAGCCAGAGCTTGGGCTGTTTCCCATAATCTTCGGGGAACGGTGAGAAATACCAGGCATCAATTTCGTAGTTCCCGATGTGGATCTTGTCCACATACTTCACCTTGGTGATCTGCAGGCAGGGTGGGAGTGGGGCACAGTGCATGGCTCAGCAGGGGCTCCTCAGCAAGGGGAGACAGGGGACCTGCAGGTAGCTTCCCAGCCCCGCTTACCGCCTCGTGCTCCTTCTCCAAGGCCGCTGTGGTGGGGTCCATCTCTGCATAAGTCTGGGCCAGGAAAGAAAAGTAAGCAGAGGTGAACAGAAGTGGTAACCAGGCTGTCCCTCCCCTGCCAGCAACAGCAAAGCCAGGCCTGGAGTCCAGGCCTCCTGGAATCCAGGACCCACAAGGCTTCCCTGCTGTCTTCCAGACCTCATTTCTGGATGGCAATAATAACCACACCAACAGCTAACCTGTCTGACTCAGTTCTGAAGCTGGCTGGTCCAGGCTCCTCTCGCATCCACCCGCCCCACCCCCGGATATCCCAGACATCCTTGATGTCCAAGTTTGGACCTTTTGCCAGATGAACAGGGTTAGGATCGGAATAGGGGCTTTGGCTGCACAACGGGGGGCAATCCAGCTCTGCCAAAGTTGTGAGACTCAAATGAAATAACAGATATTGCCTTCCAGGCCCACCATAAGAACTGTTACCATCTCCCCGATGTGCCTGGACCCCTTTCCTGAGCACCAAACCCTGCCTGCCCATGAGACTGCCCCAGAGGTCCCTCCCACAGGGACAGCAGACTCAAGATGTGCAGAAAGGACCTCAACACTCCTCCCTGCAAACCTGCGCCTGCCTCCTCCTGGGTTGCTCATTTTACTGGGAACATCACTCTTGGTCCCAATGTCCAAGACACGTAACTAGGCTTGCCTCAGACTACTCCCTCTCCCTCAGCCTGGCCAAGTCCTAATACAGCGATGCCGACTCTACTTCTGACATCTCTGGAATTGGGTCCTCTCTGGAATTCTCCTCTCTGTCCTTGCTCCAGGTAGTCATGGCCCCATCTCAGGTCTGGACAATTCACTAGGCCTCCTCAGATTCCCTGCCTCCAGCCCCAGCCTCCTCATTGCTATCAGCAGCCCCCTTTTTGCGGCCTTCATGCTTTAGGACAAACAGCTCCTTCCACCTGGAGAATGCCCTTCCTTCCCTCACTGCCAGCAGAAAACGCTTCCTCAGCCTGGCACGGAGCATGAGTCAGGTGAGTCCATGATGCTTTGTGATCTATCCTGGGTCACTGTTGTTATTGTGCTCTTTCCCATCCTTCAAGGCTTGAGATTCTTACCACCCACTCCAGGAGGCCTGACTGGATTTTTCCCATCCAGAAAACATTCGCTCCTTCCCAAGTTCAGTGAGAAGCGGTCAACAGGGCAACACCAGCCAAGTATGCCCACCTGGGTTCCTCTATTTTTCAAGTCCTTAGAAAGCAGAGACTAAGAGTCACACCATACTCACAGCACATCCTGCTCCTAGACCAGACCCTGCGGGAGGAACCCAGTATAGCCTGACAATGGAGGAGGGACCCAAGATGGCCCATGACCTACACCAGGACAGACGAGGCCCTGCCCTGTAGCTGAGAAGGAAGGAGCCAGCACTTTACCCAGAACCCCCTCCACAAAGCACTGTGCTTATATGGCCTCATTTAATCCTTTCAGTAACCCTTACATAGAATGTTATTTCCTCTTTTTTGAGACGGAGTCTCACTCTGTCACCCAGGCTGGAGTACAGTGTCACCATCTCATCTCACTGCAACCTCCGACTCCCAGGTTCAAGCAATTCTCCTGCCTCAGCCTCCCAAGTAGCTGGGACTACAGGCACATGCCACCACATCAAGGTAATTTTTGTATTTTTAGTAGCGACAGGTTTCGCCACGTTGGCCAGGCTGGTCTCAAACTCCTGACCTCTGAGCCACTGCGCCCAGCTGCATTCTTATTTCAATTTTACAGAGTAGTAAACAGGCAGGGCAAGGTGAGGTCCCTTGCCCTCAGGGACTAG
>NW_012102476.1:3872188-3875010 GCF_000951045.1 Mandrillus leucophaeus | reverse complement strand
ACCACCACGCCCGGCTAATTTTTGTATTTTTAGTAGAGATGGGGTTTGGCCATGTTGGCCAGGCTGGTCTCAATCCCATGACCTCAAGTGATCCACCCACCTCTGCCTCCCAAAATGTTGGGATTACAGGCATGAGCCACTGCACCCGACCATAATTTTAAAATTCTTAATTCTTAGTCACACTTGACACATTTCAAGTGCTCAACAACTACATGTGGCTAGTAGCTACTGTACTGGATAGTACAGCTATAGAACATTTCCATTACAATAGGAAGTTCAATTGGGCAGTTTAGACCTTGAGGAGTTCTTCCAGTTTAGGGTATTTCAATTTTTTAAATCACACCACAGTACAAAGTACACTTGGCACTGTAAACCTGTTGACATGTCCATATAGAAACACAAGTGTGTGCTAGGATCATTGGGAAGGTAAGGCTGGAACAAGAGGAATCCTGCACACTTTTATTGGGTGTGAAATAAAAGCTGCTCAAAACAATACTTACCCTTAATAAAGTGCAACACCCTGAATTTTCTATCTTATCCACTTTATTTCTTCCATTTAAATAAATTTAAATGCTGGGCTTGCCCACTGAACTGATGTACTCAGAAGGATAAAACTGCAACGGCTGAAAGTAACAAATGTTTGGGTGTCTGGAGACTTTGACAATCTTGCTCTGGTTTGCACTCCTCATTTTAATTTTGTAAATTAAGATACTGAGACTTGGTTGGGCACAGTGGCTCACACCTGTAATCCCAGCACTTTAGGAGACTAAGGCAGGAGGATCGCTTGAGACCAGAAGTTTGAGACCAGTGTGGGCAACATAGCAGACCCCGTCTCTACAAACAAATAAAAAAATTAGCCAGGCATGGTGGCACTTGCCTATGGTCCCAGCTATTCAGGAGGCTGAGGCAGGAGGATTGCTTGAGCCCAGGAGGTTGAGGCTGAAGTGAGCCATGACTGTGCCACTGCACTCAGCCTAGACGATAGAGTAAGACCCTGTCTCAAAAAAAACAAAAAAAACAAACAAAAAAAAATATGTACAACTATTATATATCAATACAAGAAAAAACCAAGGCAGGTACAGTGATGCACACCTGTAGTCCCAGCTACTTAGGAGGCTGAGGCAGGAAGAACATTTGGGCCCAGGAGTTCAAGTCCAGCCTGAGCAACACAGCAAGACTCTCATCTCTTAAGAAAAAACTAAAATCATGGCTAAGGCCTCTGGCTCTGAGGTAGCACAATCTAGCTGGTAGATCTAATTCCTGTCTGGGTCCCTACACCTATCTGCAGCTCTTCTATAAATTGGGGATAATAATGCTTACTTCACAGGCCTGCTGTGAAATGTCAGTGAGGTCATGTATTAAAACACTTAGCTTAGGCTGGGAGCAGTAGCTCACACATGTAATCCCAGCACTTTGCGAGGCCGAGGTGGGCGGATCACCTGAGGTCAGGAGTTCGAGACCAGCCTGACCAATATGGTGAAACCTCGTCTCTACTAAAAATACAAAAATTATCTGGGCGTGGTGACAGGCACCTGTAGTCCCAGCTACTCGGGAGGCTGAGACAGAACTGCTTGAACCCAGGTGGCGGAGATTGCAGTGAACCGAGATCGTGCCACTGCACTCCAGCCTGGGCGACAGAGAGACTCCATCTCAAAACAAAACAAAACAAAAAAAAGCCAGCATTTAGCTTAATACTTTGGCTCACTGGCTAACAAGTGTTTGGCATTATTATTCTAATTCCAGCCCACCGTTTTACTGCCTGTGTGACCTTGGGTATGTTACTTAATCTCTCTGAGCCTGCTTCCTCACCTACCAAAAAGTAACTATTCCTGAGTGTTGAACTGTTGGGAAGAATGAGGAGCTTATACACAAACAGGACTTGGCAGGGTGCCTGGCTATAGCAACTGCCCAATAACATTCTCGTCTTTCCCACTAAACTTCAAGTCATTTTTCTACTAAGACACAGCCACTAGGAGACAAAAGAGGCTACTGGTGCAGGAGGCCTGAGTTCTAGTCCCAGCTGTGCCATTTCCTTGCTGTGAGACTGCAGCGAAGCCCTCACCCTCTAAGGCTGTTTCCTTAGCTATGAAAAATAAGTAAGAGGAAGTAGGTAAAGTCCCTGACACACTACAGGAGCTTAAGAAATGGGATTTGCTATGGTTTTGGCACTGGGGCCCGAGAGACCCAAGGGAGCTGGCAGAGACAGCTAGGCCTCCCGGGCCTGTGGATGGGAAGGGATCCGGACCTTCTGCACATGGTTGATCTCATCATGCTTGCGCTTTTGGTTGCGAGTGATCTTGCGCTCAGGCTGCTCTGCGAGCTCACTCAGGTACTTCTCTGAGTTCTTTTGCACAGCATCCTTCACTGTCTTGGTCAGCGCCAGCCGGTTCTTGTCTACCCACTCGTCCAGCCGCCGGTTAACTGTAAGGATGGGCCATGAGAGTGCTGCCAGGGCACCCAACTCCCCGCACCCAGGCCCAGATGCACCAAGCCACTCACAGCCCACATAGTGTACATAGAATTCCTCTCGGCCCTCCTGGTCGTTCACTCGAGACTGGATCACTTCAGCAGAATCTGTGATGGAAAAAGGCTAGGGTCATCAGGAAGGTAAGGCTGGAACAAAAGGAATCCTGCACACTGAGGAGCAGTTTCCAGAATCCAGGGTCACGCATCAGCTAACCTCACTAGTTCACCTCTGCCATTCTACTCAATCACTGCCACAACTGTGAGGTGGACTAGGTTGGGGCTGTTATTACTATTTTATGAATGAGAAAATAACTGGGGCTGCGTGCGGTGGCTCACGCCTATAATCCCAGCACTTT
>NW_012102476.1:3869199-3869843 GCF_000951045.1 Mandrillus leucophaeus | reverse complement strand
GAGCCCAGCTAATTTTTGTATTTTCAGTAGAGATGGGGTTTCACCATGTTGGCCAGGCTGGCCTCGATCTCTTAACCTCGTGATCCACCCGCCTCAGCCTCCCAAAGTGCTGGGATTACAGGCGTGAGCCACCGCGCCCAGCCCCTCACACATCTCTTTAAAACACATTTCCCAATTCTTACAAAATACAGTACTCTTCTGCCAATGCAATAAAGAACTACAAAAACACTACTTTTCTTAATTGTTGCAATTTATTTAGAATTAAACATTAATTAGGCTCTGAAGAACCTTGCTGATTGTTAACTGGATGATTGTTTCATTACCTATTCTTTGATTTAATCACCACTGGCCCGTTATCCACCCTGCTGGTTGCCAGCTCAGAGGTATGTCTTTGCTGAGTGCAAAACAGTTGAGGAATTAATCTTAGATCTACGCTGTCCAATAGAGTAGCCACTTGTCACATAGGGCTATTTAAAATTATACTCAGCCAAACATGGTGGCTCATGCCTGTAATCCCAGCACTTTGAGAGGCCGAGGTGGGAGGATCACTTGAGGCCAGGAGTTCCAGACCACTCTGGCCAACATAGCAAAACCCCATCTCTACTAAAAATAAAAAAAATTAGCTGGATGTGGTGGTACATGCC
>NW_012102476.1:3866122-3867196 GCF_000951045.1 Mandrillus leucophaeus | reverse complement strand
AAAAAAAAAAAAGGCCGAGCGCAGTGGTTCACGCCTATAATCCCAGCACTTTGGTAGGCTGAGGTGGGTGGATCACGAGGTCAGGAGATCGAGACCATCCTGGCTAACATGGTGAAACCCCGTCTCTACTAAAAAACAGAAAACAATTAGCTGGGTGTGGTGGCGGGCGCCTGTAATTCCAGCTACTGGGGAGGCTGAGGCAGGAGAATGGCGTGAACCCGGGAGGCAGCACTTTCAGTGAGCCGAGGTCACGGCACTGCCCTCCAGCCTAGGCGACAGAGCGAGAGTCCAACTCAAAAATTAAAAAAAAAAAAAAAGAGAAAGAACAAGCCCCAAAACCACAGGTCTCCTGGACGGAAACTGGCCAAAGGCAGTGGATACAGTGGAGAATACCTTGGGCAGTGAAAAATGAATCTTGAGTTCTGACCTTCCACTGGGTAAGGTGTACAAGTGTGAGGATTCTATGAGAGTCAGTAAAAGTTAAGCCATTTATATATGTATGGTCCAACCATATATAATCGGCCCTCCATAGCTGCGTGTCCCACCTTTGAAGATTCAACGAAGAGCAGGTTGAAAATACAGTGTTTAGTCATGGTGGCTCACACCTGTAATCTTGCACTTTTGGAATCCAAGCAGGAGGATCACTTCTGGCCACGATTTCAAGACCAGCCTGGGCAGCATAAGAGACCTCCTTTCTACTAAAAATTCGGAGAAAAAAAAAATTAGCTGGGCCTGGGGGCCCGCGCCTGTAGTCCCACCTACTTGGGAGGGTGAGGCAGAGGGATTGCTTAAACCCAGGAGGTCGAGGCTGAGTGAGCTATAATCCCTCCACTGCACTCCAGCTTGGGTGACAGAGTGAGACCCTGTCTCAAAAAAAAAGGGGGGGAAAGAAAAGAAGGAGGCTGGGCGCAGTGGCTTACTCCTGTAATCCCACCACTTTGGGAGGCCGAGGCAGGCAGATCACCTGAGGTGGGGAGTTTGAGACCAGCCTGACCAATGTGGAGAAACCCCATCTCTACTAAAAATACAAAATTATCCAGGTGTGGTGGTGCATGCTTGTAATCCCAGCTACTC
>NW_012102476.1:3862242-3863447 GCF_000951045.1 Mandrillus leucophaeus | reverse complement strand
AAACAAACAAAATATATAAAATTGCAGCTCCCGACTTCCTAGCTATGTGTAACTGAGCCAGTTATTCCATCTTTCTGAGCCTCAGTCTCTTCATCTGTGAAAAGGGATAACAGCTGGGCACAGTGGCTCATGCCAGTAATCCCAACACTCTGAGAGGTTGAGGTGGGCGGATCACTTGAGCCTAGAAGGTCTAGGCTTCAGTGAGCTGTCACAGCGCCATGGCACTCCCACCTGGGTGACAGAGCAAGATCCTGTCCCAAAAAAAAAAAAAAGGGATAATAGTGCCAACCTTAGAAGGTGAGTTAATGCCTCCAAAATTTCTAGCAGAGCACCTGACAATTAGCAGAGCATTCAATAAGTGAGTAAGGCAACCACTATGTGTCTGGCCCTATGCTGCGTTGTTGCTGGGTACAGAGGACACGGTGATGAATCACAAGAAGTCCTGCCCTCCAGAAGTTCCCAGTATGATGGAGGAACACAGAGAGAGAAAATTACAACATAATGTTACAAAAACTATGACTGAGGTATGAAAAAAATGTTGCAGGAACACAGAGAAGGGAACCACTCACTTCGCCTGAAGGGGAATCAAGGATGACATCACAAAGGATATGAAGTTAAGAGGATGAGTAGGAGCTAGGCAGGCGAACAAGGAGAAAGGGAAGAAAACGCATTCCAAGCAGAGGGCACAGGTGGTAAAGAGCGTGTGGTCTTCAGAGGACAGTGTGTTCTGGCCTGGCAATGCCCTTTGCTAGGGCTGGCTACAAACTGGAGAGGTCACAAAAATGAATGCCACTCTAAGGAGTTTGGGGTTAATTTTGAAAATGAGAGAAGGCAGCAGAACATTAGGAAAGGGAAGCCTGTTGTTTCTGGAAGGTCTCTCTGCGGGTGGCTGCCAGGGACATATGGAAAGAGAAGACGCAGAGACAAGAGACGGGTGAAGAAGCAGGGTTAGCAAGAAAAAGGAATGAAGCCTAAGACTGGGCAAAGAAGTGGAATGGGAACAATCCTGGTGAAGGCCTGAGTGGTGGGTTTGTAGGCGTCGCTCCACATCATCAAAGGTCGACAGCCTCCCACAACCCGGCTGGTTTCTCACCGCCTGGATCGCGGCGTTCTTTCCTCAAACCCCGCCCCTCCTCCTCTCCACTCCCAGCCCCCGGATCTCGCCCTCACTGAGAGCCCGTCCTCTGGCCCCGCCCCGCCCCCTG
>NW_012102476.1:3857951-3859062 GCF_000951045.1 Mandrillus leucophaeus | reverse complement strand
ACTACAGGCGCGCGCCACCACGCCCACCTAATTTTTATATTTTTAGTAGAGACGAGGTTTCACCATGTTTTCCAGAATGGTCTCAATCTCTTGACCTCGTGACTCGCCAGCCTCCACCTCCCAAAGTGCTGGGATTTACAGGCGTGAGCCACCGCGTCCGGCCAGCTGAACCATTTTAAAGGCCCTGGTGCTTGAGGAAGCCAAGATGTGCCAGTTTTCAGCGGGAGCTGCCCACGTTTTAACAGGGCGGAGTCAGAGCGTCCGCCCTGGTGGCCTGGAGCCGCACACTCGAGCTGGCCTAATGTCGCTCACCTTTTTTTGTTTTTTTTGAGATGGAGTCTAGCTCTGTTGCCGAGTCTGGAGTGCAGTGACGTGATCTCGGCTGACTGCCACCTCTGCCTCCCGGGTTCAAGCAATTCTCCTGCCTCAGCCTCCTGAGTAGCTGGGATCACAAGTGCGCACCACCACGCACGGCTAATTTTTGTATTTTTAGTAGAGACAGGGCTTCACCCTGTTGGCCAGACTGGTCTCTGACTCCGGACCTCAGGTGATCCGCCCGCCTCGGCCTCCCAAAGTACTAGGATTACAGGGGGCTCGGAGTACAGGCGTGAGCCACCATTCCCAGCCAGCGCCCCGTTTTTGAAGGTTGAAGAGACTGTATCCCTTATTTGGGATACAGTTGGGGCGGGGAAAGCAGAACGGGTATGTTCAGGGATAGCCCATAAATCATCCTCACAGGATAGTCTAAAGAAAGGACGAGTTGGGCTGGGCGTGGTGTCTCACGCCTGTAATCTTAGTACTTTGAGAGGCCGAATCTCAGTACTTTTGAGACGCCGAGGTGGGCGGATCATCAGGTCAGGAGATGAAGACCATCCTGGTTAACACAGTGAAACCCCGTCTCTACTAAAACTACAAAAAAGTAGCCGGGCGTGGTGGCACGCGCCTGTAGTCCCAGCTACTCGGAAGGCCGAGGCAGGAGAATCGCTTGAACCCGGGAGGCGGAGGTTGCAGTGAGCCGAGATTGTGCCACTGCACTCCATCCTAGGCGACAGGCGAGACTCCGTCTCAATTTAAAAAAAAAGGACAAGTTGGCCAGAGCGGTGGCTCACAC
>NW_012102476.1:3854238-3855961 GCF_000951045.1 Mandrillus leucophaeus | reverse complement strand
GGAGGCTGAGACAGGAGAATCGCTTGAACCTGGGAGGCAGAGGTTGTGGTGAGCCAAGATCGTGCCATTGCACTCCAGCCTGGGCAGCAAGAGCGAAACTCTGCCTCAGGAAAAAAAAAAAAAAAGGCCAGGCGCAGCAGCTCACGCCTGTAATCGCAGCACTTTGGGAGGCCGAGGCAAGCAGATACTTGAGGTCAGGAGTTCAAAACCAGCTTGGCCCACATCGTGAAACACCGGATCTCTACTAAAACTACAAAACAGCCGGCCGTGGTGACGTGTGCCTGTAATCCCAGCTACTTGGGAGACTGAGGCAGGAGAACTGCTTGAACCCAGGAGGTGGAGGTTGCAGTGAGCTGAGATCGCACCACTGCACTCTAGCCTGGCTGACACAGCAAGACTCCATCTCCCCCCCCAAAAAAAAGGAAAGAAAGAGAGGGAGGAATGGAGGAAAAGAAAAGGAAAGGAAATATTGTAAGGATGCAGAACCCACAGATCTGAAGAGCTGACTTCATATCTGCTGTTTGGCAGGGCCAACTATAGGACTTGAGCACCTGCAGATTTCGGTATTCACAGGTGGTCCTGGAACCAATCCCCAGCAGTTAACCCATGTATAACTATCAATCATATAACTATGTAATGGTTGAACTATATGTCTTATCTATATACAAGTGTATTGCAGAGTGCCAGACAGGGTAGGTACTCAGTAAACATTCCCTTTGGCCATTCTCTGAATCTCGTTTGATTTATAATGTGGTTATTGGGCTTGGAAACAATTATGAGAGGAGTGGAATGCTTAGGGCCTGAGGATGGGTCTCTCAGATGTTACAAATCAAGAAACATCTGACAGGCATGGTGGCTCATGCCTGTAATCCTAGCACTTTGGGAGGCTGAGGTGGGTGGATCACGAGGTTGGGATTTCGAGACCAGCCTGGCCAATATGATGAAGCCCCATCTCTACAAAAAATAGAAAAAATAGCCGGGCATGGTGGCGCACGCCTGTAATCTCAGCTACTCAGGAGGCTGAGGCAGGAGAATTACTTGAACCCGGGAGGCAGAGGTTGCAGTGAGCCAAGATCATGCCATTGCACTCCAATCTGAGCGACAGTGAGACTATCTCAAAAAAAAAAAAAAAAGAAAAGAAAAGAAATATCTGTGTTAGAATGGCAGTAGGAGGGGCTGTTAACTTGCCACTGGAGAACTGAAAGGGGCAGTGAATGCCAGGTGCCTGGCAGCATAAGAAATAAGAAATAAAAGTGAAGCGGCCAAGCGCGGTGGCTCACATATGTCCCAGCACTTTGAGAGGCCAAGGCGGACGGATCACCTGAAGTCAGGAGTTCGAGACCAGCCTGGCCAACATGGTAAAACCCCATCTCTACTAAAAATACAAAAATTAGCCAGGTGTGGTGGCAGGTGTTTGTAATTCCAGCTTCTAAAAAAAAATCAAGCAAGAAAAGAATTGAAATTCGAATGCCTTATCCCACTACAACCACCCTGTCTTCAAGGTTGTTATTCCACCTACCCAGGGTTCTGGCGCCTCACTTTTTACTTTACCTGATATCGTCAGTTACTGATACTGTCCTTTCTAGTTAAGGATTAGCCTAGGCCTTAGAAATCCCTGATCCGGGCTACTCCATCACCCTCCGTACTTTTCTCCCTCCAATCCACTGGCCACCAATGATTCTTGTTAGAAGAATCTTGTTGCATGTTTGCAAATCTGTTTCTC
>NW_012102476.1:3845039-3853828 GCF_000951045.1 Mandrillus leucophaeus | reverse complement strand
GAGGCTGAGGCAGGAGAATGGCATAAACCTGGGAGGCGGAGCTTGCAGTGAGCTGAGATCTGGCCACTGCACTCCAGCCTGGGCGACAGAGCAAGACTCGGTCTCAAAAACAAAAACGGCTGGGCATGGTGGCTCACAGCTGTAATCCCAGCACTTTGGGAGGCTGAGGCAGGCAGATCACCTGAGGTCAGGAGTTCAAGACCAGCCTGGCCAACATGGCGAAACCCCATCTGTACGAAAAATACAAAAATTAGCTGGGTGTGGTGGTATGTGCCTGTAAATCCCAGCTACACAGGAGTCTGAGGCAGGAGAATTGCTTGAACCCAGGGTTGGGGGGCGTGGGGCGGAGGTTGCAGTGAGCGATCATGCCACTGCACTCCAGCCTGGGCGACAAATTGAGACTCTGTCTCAAAAACCAAAACAAATTTAAAAAAACCATGTAGGCGCTCCACCCAGATCCTCTGGGAGTTCTTGCTGTTTCTGTTTCTGTGTGGCCCAGATTACCTTTGATGTGCTTTCAAAGGCCCACACCAGCACCTGAGACTCTTCTTAAAACTCCATCCTTAACAGAGCTGCTTGCTTTACCGACAGACTTTAACCAGTGACTGCCAAGTGGAGAAATTAATCAGTGACTCTGAGGTTTAGCTCTCTCACCTTCCACCCTGAGGCATAATTGACTGGTTCTGGGCTTTTGCCTGAGGTCATGTCCTTGCTTGGCTTTTTCCCCTTCTCCTTCCTGCTTCCCCTGCTCTGTTTTGGGAGCACTTTCTTAACAAATCACGTGGACACGAATCCTCTCAGGGACTCCAACCAGAACCATCCCTTCCCAGCTCAAAACTCACCCATGGGCCAGGTACAGTGGCTCATGCCTGTAATCCCACCACTTTGGGAGGCTGGGGTGGAAGGATCATTTGAGCCCAAGAGTTCAAGTCCAGCCCAGGGCAACATAGGGTTTTGTAGAAACCCTGTTTCTACAAAAAATTTTAAAATTTAGCCTGGCATGATGGTCCCAGCTACTCAGAAGGCTGAGGTGGGAGAATCTCGAGCCCAGGAGTTCAAGGCTGCAGTGAACTCTGCAGCCACCATATTCCAGCCTGTGCAACAGAGCCAGACCCCATTTCTAAGTAAATACCCATGGGTCCCTACTGCCTCAAGATAAATCCCATGTTTCAGGGCCCTGGCCTCTGACGGCTGCCTGCTTCTCCAGCCTCACCGTCCTGCCCTGCAGCTGGCAGGATTTTTCAGTCTAGCAAGTCACTGTGGTTTCCTAGCCCCCTCCATTTGACTTCCAGATACAACTTACCCTCCATCCCCCTGAAGGGTAGGAGATGGTACAGGCCTAGAGTCAACCTTAGGAAGTGTGCTGTGGAAGCTCAGATGTGAAAGTAAGAGAACTTTCCAGTTCTCCCAGCCCCACCAGGCCACCCTTAGGCCTTTCTTCTTCCCTGGCAAGGTGGGTAGGGTGTTCCCACCTAAGATGTCATCTGGAGTTCTGATTCAAGTCTAACCTTGAGCCTACCTGGTATCTTTGTCCAAATCCTTGCTCCTCCCTATCAGGGCCCCACCTTTCCTTGCAGTGGGGCACCCAGTCCCTGCTGGGGCCTGCCAGGGCACAACCTTGTATGTTCTTTTCCTTGGCAGCAGCAGACACAGTATTTTTAACCTTACTCAGGCTCGGGAATCAGTTGGCTCAGGAGGTTGCCCAGTCTGGTGACCTTCACTTCTAGAAACTGTAACTGCCAGGAAAGGAAGAGTCAGAACTGAGGCCAGAAGCTGGGTCAATCTGGGCCTTCGATATTATCTGGGACCCAGAAATATTTGTTCAACGAGATGAAAGCTCTTTGTATAAGGTGCTGCGGTCATCCCACTCCCACCAAATCAAACATGCAACAGACTTGGGACCCATTCTACTCCTGGCCCACCAGGCTCTCAGGGCAGGTAAGAGACTGGGACACAAACCAGTTCAACCCAAGGGCTCAGTGAACCTGAATGGGGACAGAAACAAAAGCTCACCTGCCCTCCCCACACACAGGGCCCGAGAGGGCATTCAAAATGTGAACTTTAATAACAAACGACAGGTCAGAGTGGGGGTTCCCCAGGAACGAGAATGACGGAGCTGGTGCTGGAGGCCTCAGGGTGCCCACTTCCCCTCTCCAAGGTCTGGAGGCGAGGAGACAATGGACCCTATTGAGGCGGGGCGGTGCCCAGCTCCATGTAAGTCCATCTGTCTGGGACCCTGAGACCCAAGATGCAGCAGCGTGTGGAGCAGGAGGCCACCCTGCCTGACCCAGGAGGTCCTGCAGGGAATGCGGCCCAGGCTGGTCAGGTGAGCAGGCCAAAGGCTGTGGGGTCAGATCCGGAAGCTTTCCTCCCGGCCATCGATGTGGCGGAGCCGCAGGTAGACGTCCGTGCCAATGCCCTGCAGGGACTGCAGCTGCAGAGACCCACCGAGGTACTCCGCGTAGGCCCGTGACGTGGGCAACCCGAAGCCAAAGCTGGTGGTGGGCAGGGGGACAGGACAGGAGGCTTCAGAGGCTTGAGTCTCCTGGGGTCCCCCACCCCTCCATCCTGGCCTGACAGGGTCTCACCCGTGCATAGGTCCTGACTGGGCGCCACTGTGCATGTCCAGGTGGCCAAAGAGGGGGCTGATCCGGGGGTCCTGTGTGCTGGCCTCAGCGGTAGTGAAGTGGTAGTCCATGACCCGGTCCAGATCTTTGTGAGCGATTCCTCCACCACGGTCTGAGATCCTAGCAAGATGGCAACAATAATGGGCTTGGCTCAGCTTTGACGGGGGACTCACCACCCAGCAAGCAGACAGTGCAAAGTTTGCCTTCCTGTCCCTTCCACCCAGAGCTGGAATGTGGACCACCTAGACCCTTGGGCCTTGTTTGTATCATCCTCACCTCTGCCAGGGCCACTGACTGCTTATACCTTCTCACAGGATGTGACATTTATCCTCGGCCCAGCATCCTAGACCAACTCCTGACTGCTTCTCAATTTCAAGCTCCTCAGCTGCTGACAGAGGCAGGATACCTAGGCCTGCAACTAGCCCCAGATCCATTAATAAGCAGCTCATGGCCATCTCAGGATCCAGAGAATAGTTTATCTGGTCAAGGACCAAGTCCCAGAATGGGGCAGAAAGGGGCTCAAGGTCCTAGATCAAGTCAGAAACAGTGCCTGGACCCCCATCCCATCCACCTCAGTCGAACTCCCACTCGGGGCAAACCTGATGATCAGATCGACATCATTGTTGGCGATGGTGATGACCACATCTGGGACATTGTAGGGAGTGTCTAGGTGACTCTCCATTGTGGCTCTATGCAGAGGGGAAAGACCAGTAAGTAGAAGCACCCCGGTTCCTGTCTGCCTCCCACCCAGCACATCCAGCCACCCCACCTCATGGCGTTCTTGAGCAGCTCCGGCAGGATGTAGTCCAGTGGCATAGGGATGAAGGGAAACCGGGCGGCCACGTGGCCATTGATGCGGACACGGGGCGCATTGCCATACTTGTGCTCACACAGGCGTCTGTGGACAGAAGCGAGGGTTCAGTCAGGGGCCCCTCCACCAGTGGTTTGCAACTGGAGACAATTCTGCCCCCCTAAGTAATATATGGCAATGTACAGAGACATTTTTGTTTGTCACAACTAGGCAATACTACTGGCGCCAGGGATGCTGCTGAACTTCCTAACATGCACAGGGCAGCCCCTATGACAAAGAATTATCTGGCTGGAAATGTCAATAGTGCCATCATTGAGAAACCCTGCTCCCCACAGACCATGCCCCGGGCAAGGGCTCAGACCCAATCCTTCCCTGCCCCAGACGTCTGACCACCCCCTGAGCCATTCTTGCCTCACCTGGCAAAGTCCACCCACTTCTCAATAATCTTCTTTGGTGAGAGACGAGTACAGATGATGCCGACAAAGTCAGGCTGGCCGGAGAAAGGAGGTCAGGACTACCCACACCCCTAGCCCCACCCCCAGATGCTGGCAACTTCGGAACTGCCCCAAAGCACCAGCTCCACAGCCTCAACCCCCAGGCCCTTGACACGGATCCCCAGCCCAGTCTCCTCTGTCTCACTTAACGTTCCCAGGTGGGTTTCAGGTCCCAGAGCCCTACCTTGTCCTCATGCAGCGCCAGGTGATGCGTGGCCAACATGCGGATTCCAAGCCTCGAAGTCAGCGTCTTGTCTAAGAAGTAGCGTACGAGCATTTCATCCTGTAAAGAGTGAGGTCTCAGAATCCCGTGCCCTTCCCAGCCCCCAGCAGGCCCAACCCCTCCTTTAGTGCCCCAACCTCTATGTGCTTCCGGCTCTCACGCAGGCCCTCTGCCAAGAGGGTCACCACATCCTTGTGGTCATCCAGCAGCTGTCGCACCAGCTGGCAGTAGTGGGTGTCGTCCGCCTGGTCCTTAATCTGCAGGTCACAGAGTCATGAGGAAGGGTGGTCCAAGCCCAGCCTCTCAGCCCCTCACCCTGCTCTGGCCCAGCACTCACCGGAGGGAAGTCTGTCAGTTTCTGGAAGGCACGGATGTATAGCTCGTGCTGCAAGGAAGAGGTGTGGGAATTCACAGAGTCGCATGGGCACTGAGCAGAGAACAGCCACCCCCACCTACCCATGGGGATCACCACCCAACTGGTCGACCACGTGATCAAACCCCTACTGCCACCCTTCCAGGCTCCATGAATACACACCTTTGGCTTCTGAGGGCCTGGGGTTGAATCCTTTGTGGCCCTGACACCTTTAGGCAAGCAATCGTCTGCCACTCTGGGCCCCAGACTCCCCACTTGCCCCCTGGGCAGGGTGGCCCGCTGACTGAAGGTCCTCTCTACCTTACCACGTGCAGTATGGTGGGGTTGCAGCCAATGATGAAAGGAAGGCAGCGGAAGCCCTTGATGCGGTGAGCAATCCTCACTGGAAGTTCTTGTTGCAGGTAACGAGCACTTTTCTAGGAGAAAAAGAGAAAGGAAGGCGGGGCTGGAGCCTGAGTGTCCCGGAGAGCTCCAGGATCCACGAGGAAAATAGAGGGCATAAATCTTACCAGAAGGTGGCTGCCGTCCTGAGAGCGGCCGGAGTAGAGCATCATGGTGGGCGTGAGGCGGACTGAGGGCTAGGGAGGGAGAGGGGCCTTGAGCAGAGAACCCCCAACACTCTCCCTCGCAGCCACATCCCGGACCCCGGGCTCGCCGCCCACTTGCGCACCTTCTCCGCTGCCGCGTCGATGGCAGACTGGTTGTAAAAGGAGGTTACGGTCTTGGAGCGCTCCCGAGCCATCTCCACGTGGTGTGTGTCGGTGGCTGACGTCGAGCGGGCCCGGAGCGCGAGTGTGGGCCCCAGGAGGGGCCGGAGCGGAGGCCCGCCCCGGGGGCCGCTCCCCAGTACCGACGCCAGGATCATCGTCCTGCTCCTTTCAGATCTGGTGGCCGCTAGGGCTGAGGACCCAGGTGACCCGAAATGGCGCAAGGGGGTGTAGGTGGGTAGGGGCTCTTCTCCGACTTCAGGGACCAGGGTGCATCGAGGATGCTGACAGGCTCAGCCCTCGGAGGGCGCTCCCATCTACCGGGGCAGGGAAGAGGAAGTTGTAAGGATCTGAATCCACACAGCCTGCACCGTATCTCCACCTGTACATCAGTCTACCCAGACCCGGGCGACCTCTCCCCACCCCTCCCACCGCCTCCCCAGACGCACACAGGCTGCGCCCAAAGGACCTAGCCTCGCGGGGCTTCTATTCCCCAACCCGAGGCTCTACTGGCGGTGGGAGGGCTATCGCGGGAGGAGCCCCTCAGACCCTTCCAGCCCGAAAACCTCGCCGCGGCGCCCCGGGGTCCTGGGCACCCTCCTCAGGGGGCGGGGCTGCCCCTGCCTGCCCAGCGCCTTCAAACGCGGGCCCTGAGCGCGGCCAGCGGACATGCGACACCAGCGCTGGGCCCTTGGGGCCAGCTAGGGAGGGTGCGGCCCGGAGTCCCCAGCGGGGTCCCCCACGCCGGTCACTTGGTTCGGCCCGGATGCCCCCCATATGGTAGATGCCACCCCGTCTGCGCGCCCGCGCTGTGATGGAGGCTGCGGACGTACGCCGCGGGGCCTCCGCGGACTCGGTAAGCCGGAGTCGCCCCACTTACCGCGGGGCCGGAGCCAGGGCCCGGGTCCCAGCGGAAGGGCTCGAACAGTCCACCCGCCGGGAGCCCAGCCGCCTGCGCCTCCGCCGCCGTGACGTCGCGTGGGCGGCAGCGCCTAGTGCGTCCTGGGAGTTGTAGTTTGGTCTGAGGACGTGCAGCCCCTGGCGCCCGCGCATCCAGGCCACGCCCCTGCTCCCGGACCCCAAACAGCACCGCTTACTCCACACGGCTTCCGAGGCTCTCCTTGTCCCTCCCGGCCTCTATCTTCCGCTCCATGAAACGGGGTCCCTGGGAGCTGGAAGATCTTAGATGTAAAGCGCACAAATCACGTCCTACGTGACTCCTTCTCGGAGGTCTTGTCCTCGTTCCAGTTCTTGGTTCATTTATGGGAAACCAGGCTGGTTGGTTCAAACCCCAGCTCCTTAATATCTGGAGCAAGTTATTTAACTGCTCAGTGCTTGGTAAGATGATGAGGTATCATCAGTCTTGAGGTTGTGTGGATTACATGAATTTATATGACTGCCTAAAACAGTGCCAGGCGTGGAATTAGCACTATATAAAGGTTAGGCATTATTATTATTCACTCATGTCTGCAGAGAATGCAAGTCGCTGACTGGGTGTCTTTTCTGCACCAGGAGAGGAGATTGGGCAGTGAGTTGAATAGATCTTTCCGTGCCCTGCACAAGAAAACAGTTTCAGTTATCATTGGCTGTGATGAGGACTTTCAGAGGAGGCTGCGGGAGCCTCAGATAGGAACTGAGACAGCTGTGTAGGTGCAGCCTGAGTAGGACTTGCAAGGGAGCCGGGTGGGAAGGGTGTGTGACAGAATAGACAACAGCCCAGATGGTCTGAGGATATGGCTGGAGCCATATGGGATCTGGGAAGGAGAAGGGCGGCGGCAGAGAGCAAAGGACAAGTCTGCATTTGTCCTAGGGTAGTTAGGAACCACTGAAGGGTTTTAACTGGTGGGCTCTCCTCCTTAGACAGAGCCCCCTGTCTGCAGTGATTTAGAGTGGGGCATTTGGTGAGAAGAAAGGCAGAGAAACCAGAAAGAAGGCAATTACTTTAGGTTGGGTGCAGTGGCTCACGCCTATAATCCCAGCACTTTGGGAAGACAAGGTCGGCGGATCTCAGGAGTTCGAGACCAGCCTGGCCAACATGGCGTAAACCCCGTCTCTACTAAAGATACAAAAATCAGTCAGATGTTGTTGGGGGTGGGGGCGGTGCCTGTAATCCCAGCTACTCGGGAGGCTGAGACAGGAGAATCGCTCAAACCCGGGAGGTGGAGGTTGCAGTGAGCCGATATCTCACCACTGCTCTCCAGCCTGGGCAACAAGAGCGAAACTCCGTCGCAAAAAAAAAAAAAAAAAAAAAAAAATTATCCAGGGAGGAGGTGCTGGAAGGGACACGTTTCAGTGTGTGCACGTGCATAGGTGTGTAGTGTGTATCTGTACTAATTGGAATTTTCTTTACCATGGCTATATATTTCCTAAACATGTTCAATTAAAAGTGCTAAGTGAAGCAAGTGACATCTTTGGAGGCTGTCTTTTTAAAATTTATTTATTTGGAGATGGGATCTTGCTCTGTTGCTCAAGCTGGAATACAGTGGCTCCATCCTAGCTCACTGCAGCCTCCAACTTAAGTGATCCTCCCACCTCAGCCTCTCAAGTAGCTGAGACTGTAAGTGTGCACGCTACCCCGGGGTGATTTTTTACCCCCTCAAGCAATCCTTTTGCCACAGCCTTCCAAAGTGCTGGGATTACAGATGTAACCCACCGTGCCTGGCCTATTTTTGTTAGAGCTGGGGTCTCACTATGTTGCCCAGGCTGGTCTCAAATTCCTGGCCTCAGCCTCCTGAGTTGTTGGGGTTACAGGAGTGAGCCACTGGGCCTGGAGGCTGTCTTTAAACTTGGAGGTCGGACAGGTGCGGTGGCTCACGCCTGTAGTCCTAGCACTTTGAGAGGCTGAGGTGGGCGGATCACCTGAGGTCAGGAGTTCGAGACCAGCCTGGCCAACATGGTGAAACCCTGTCTTTACTAAAACTACAAAAATTAGCCAGATGCAGTAGCACGCGCCTGTAATCCCTGCTACTCTGGAGGCTGAGGCAGAAGAATTGCTTGAACCCGGAGGCGGAGGTTGCAGTGAGCCAAGATCGTGCCACTGCACTCCAGCACTTCACTGCACTCCAGCCAGACTCTGTCTCAAAAATAAATAAATAGGCCGGGCGCGGTGGCTCAAGCCTGTGATCCCAGCACTTTGGGAGGCCGAGGCGGGTAGATCACGAGGTCAGGAGATCAAGACCATCCTGGCTAACACGGTGAAATCCCGACTCTACTAAAAAATAGAAAAAATTAGCCGGGGGTGGTGGCGGGCGCCTGTAGTCCCAGCTACTCGGGAGGCTGAGGCAGGAGAATGGCGTGAACCCGGGTGGCGGAGCTTGCAGTGAGCCGAGACGGCGCCACTGCACTCCAGCCTGGGCGACAGAGCAAGACTCTGTCTCAAAATAACAATAATAATAATAATAATAATAATAATAATAAACTTGGAGGTGAAAAAATAAAAAATAAATAATAATAAATATAAACTTGGAGGGAAGACTCCTCACCGTGGCTGGCCTGCCTAAGCAACTGGGTGCCGACCACAGGAAAGGGGCGTCCTGTGTCTCTGGGTTTCCTCT
>NW_012102476.1:3839356-3840454 GCF_000951045.1 Mandrillus leucophaeus | reverse complement strand
TTTGGGAAGACAAGGTCGGCGGATCTCAGGAGTTCGAGACCAGCCTGGCCAACATGGCGTAAACCCCGTCTCTACTAAAGATACAAAAATCAGTCGGATGTTGTTGGGGGTGGGGGCGGTGCCTGTAATCCCAGCTACTCGGGAGGCTGAGACAGGAGAATCGCTTAAACCCGGGAGGCGGAGGTTGCGGTGAGCTGAGATCCGGCCACTGCACTCCAGCCTGGGCGGCAGAGCGAGACCCCGTCTCAAAAAAATAAAAATAAAAATAAAATAATAATAATAATAATAAACTTGGAGGTGAAAAAATAAAAAATAAATAATAATAAATATAAACTTGGAGGGAAGACTCCTCACCGTGGCTGGCCTGCCTAAGCAACTGGGTGCCGACCACAGGAAAGGGGCGTCCTGTGTCTCTGGGTTTCCTCTTTGCCCCCCACCCACACCGTTCCCACCCGTTATTTCCCAACGTCCTGGAGTACAGTCAGGCGGCGGCAGCCCCGAGGCAGGCACGGCTGGAGCCCGTGGGAGAAGGGAGTGGTAAGGGTGCCCCTGGCAGGGAGGACGGACTGCGCAAAGCAGCAAAGGACTGGCAGTGCTCTGTGCGCCAGAATCCGGCGCTCACGTGGCTGCGGCGTGGACAGGAGCCGCGCCGCAGGCGGAGGAGGCTGCGGCTGCCACGGAGGCGGAGGCGTCTGGCACAGGCTTCACCCCATTTGACCCGGCGCGCTCGGCCACTGCTCGGCCCGGAGTCGCTGCTGCCCCCGGCGGCGGAGGTTGGTCATGCACCCCGCGACCCCCTTTTCAGAATACTGTATACAGGTCAGGCAGCTTTCTAAGCGCTTTCGATGTGTTTTTAAAAATATACATATACTCGATGTAAAAGAGAACTGTATGTATTTATTTATCGAGACAAGATATCGCGCATGTCGCCAAGGCTGGAGTGCAGTGGTGCGATCACAGCTCACTACAGCCTCGAACTCCTGTTCTCAAGCAATCCTCCTGCCTCAGTCTCCCAAAGCACTAGAATTACAGGCATGAGTCCCACGCCTGGCCTACAACATTATTTTATTTTATTTTATTTTATTTTATTTTATTTTA
>NW_012102476.1:3834178-3837856 GCF_000951045.1 Mandrillus leucophaeus | reverse complement strand
GTTAGCCAGGATGGTCTCGATCTTCTGACCTCGTGATCTGCCCGTCTCGGCCTCCCAAAGTGCTGGGATTACAGGCTTGAGCCACCGTGCCCGGCCGGGTATTATTTTATTTTTAAATTGAGACAGCGTCTTGTGCCAGGCTGGAGTGCAGTGGCGCGATCTTGGCTCACTGCAGCCTCCACGTCCCGGGTTCAAGGGATTCTCCTGCTTCAGCCTCCCAAGTAGCTGGGATTACAGGCATGCACCACCACACCTGGATAGTTTTTAGTAGAGAAGGGTTTCTCCATGTTGGCCAGGCTGGTGCCCTGTATGAATTATTTATTGCTGTGTAACAAATACCCCCAAAACATAGCACCATGCTGGAGTGCAATGGCACGATCTCGGCTCACTGCAACTTCTGCCTCCCGGGTTCAAGCGATTCTCCTGCCTCAGCCTCCCTAGTAGCTGGAATTACAGGTGCCCACCACCATGCCCAGCTAATTTTTTGTATTTTTAGTAGAGACGGGGTTTCACTATGTTGGCCAGGCTAGTCTCCATCTCCTGACCTCAGGTGATCCACCCACCTCAGCCTCTCAAAGTGCTGGGATTACAGGCATGAGCCACCATACTCTGCTCAAACATAACATCTTTAAAAAAAATTTTTTTTAAATAGAGACAAGGTCTCACTATGTTGCCCAGGCTGTTCTTGAACTTGGACTCCTGAGCTCAAGTGATCCTCCCACCTCGGCCTTCCAAAGTGCTGGGATTATAGGTGTGAGCCACTGTGCTCCACCAATATCTTAAAACAGTAAACACTGACCAGGCGCGGTGGCTCACACTTGTAATCCCAGCATTATGGGAGGCCAAGGTGGGCAGATCATGAGGTCAGGAGATCGAGACTATCCTGGCTAACACGGTGAAACCCCGTCTCTACTGAAAATACAAAAAACTTAGCTGGGCGTGATGGCAGGTGCCTGTAGTCCCAGCTACTCAGGAGGCTGAAGCAGGAGAATGGCATGACCCCGGGAGGTGGAGCTTGCGGTGAGCCGAGATCGTGGCACTGTGCTCCAGCCTGGGCAACAAAGTGAGACCTCAAAAAACAAACAAACAAACAAAAAAACAATAAAACTTATTCTCACACACAGTTTCCTTGGGTCAGGAATCTGGGAGCAGCTTAGCCAGGGGGTTCTGGCTCAGGGTCTCTCATGAAATGCAGTCAAAATGTTGGCCATGCCAGGTGCGGTGGCTCACGCCTGTAATGCCAGCACTTTGGGAGGCCGAGGCAGGTGGATCACGAGGTCAGGAGATCAAGACTATTCCTGGCTAATACGGTGAAACCCCATTTCTACTAAAAATACAAAATATTAGCCAGGCATGGTGGCACACGCCTGTAGTCCCTGCTACTGAGGAGGCTGAGGCAGGAGAATCACTTGAACCCGGGAAGCGGAGCTTGCAGCAAGCCAAGATTGTGCCACTGCACTCCAGCCTGGGCGACAGAGCGAGACTTTGTCTCAAAAAAAAAAAAAAAGTTGGCCAATGCTACCGTTACCTGAAGGTGTGACTGCTTTACAGAATCTGATTCCAAGGTAGCTCCCTCGAGTGCCCAGCAGGTTAATGCTGGTTGTTGGCAGGAGGCCTGTCATTCTCAGGGTTGGGATTCAGCCCCAGCTGAGGTGCGAGAGGAATAGGTGGACATGAGGCACAGAGCGAGAAGAACGCTCAAGAGACAGCAGGTAAATAAGACATGGTTTTATTCAGCAGCTCTCTCATCATCAGCATCTTACTCTCGAACTGTCTGCTCTGTCTCAGCTGCTTACTCTGGCGGCTGGCTCCCACACACACACAGCTGTGTGGCCAGCTCTCCCTTCAGGGTCAGCAGCTTCACTCTTTCTTTTCTTTTCTTTCTTTCTTTTTTTTTTTTTTTTTTCTGAGACGGAGTCTCGTGCTGTTGCCCAGACTGCAGTGCAGTGGTGTGATCTCAGCTCACTGCAATCTCTGCCTCCTGGGTTCTAGCAATTCTCCTGCCTCAGCCTCCTGAGTAGCTGGGATTACAGGCATGCACCACCATGGCCGGCTAATTTTTGTATTTTAGTTGAGACTGGGTTTCACCATGTTGAGCGGGCTGGTCTCAAACTCCTGACCTCATGATCCACCCGCCTTGGCCTCCCAAAGTGCTGGGATTACAGGCATGAGCCACCACGCCCTGCAGCTTCACTCTTTCTCCCTCTTGGCACCAGCAAGCTGAGCTGTGTCTTGGCTTCCCTGAGACGGACAGCTCTGGCTTTCTCTCCTTCTCTGGACACAAGCGCCTGCACAAAAGCCATGTCCCATGTCAAGCCATGTTGGGCCGAGCCCTGTGCACAGTGTCAGCAGGGCAATTACACCTTTTACAGACAACAGTAGCTCAGAGCCAAGTGATGAGCCTTCCCATGTTATGGCTACACGGCTGTAATAACAAGTGGAGCTATATGCCTGCACTCTAAACTCACTGAGTCACTCTGGATGTTTACTTTGGCCTATGCCCACTTGACTGCAGCACACCCATGTTCCTTATAGGGCCTCAGTTCCTCACTAAGGAGACCTCTCCCTAGGGTTACTTGAGTGCCTTCATATCATGGTAGCTGGCTTTGTCTAGAATGAGTGATCTACAAAGGAGAAAAATGGAAGCCACAATATCTTCATGATTTAGCCTCTGTAGTCACACATTGTCATTTCTGCATTATCCCAATGGGCCAGTTCAGCCCCTTTCAATGTGAAAAGAGACTGCACATGGTATCAATACCAGGAAGCAGGAATCATTGAGGACCATTTTGGAAGCTGACTATCAAAGCCTTGAGGCTGCCATGCTGTGAGGAAGCCCAAGCTAGCCCATGCAGAAGATGACATGGATAGGCCCAGAGACTACTCAGAGAGAGGGAGATGCTAGGTTGTCTTTCAGTTGCTTTAGCTGCTCATTGTTCCAGCTTTAGCCACCATCTGCCTGCAATTGTATGAGCCAGAAATAGCCAGGTAAAATTGTCTTCCCAAATTCCTAGTGCCCAAAAACTGTCAGAGGCTGGGGGCAGTGGCTCACTCCTGTAATCCCCGCAGCACTTTGAGAAGCCAAGGTGGGAGAATTGCTTGAGCCCAGGAGTTAGAGGCAACATAACAACACCTTGTCTCTAACAGGAAAAAAAGAGAGAGAAAAAAAAGAGCCAGGTACCGTGGCTCATGCCTGTAATCCCAGCACTGAGATTATAGGCCAAGGAGGGTGGATCATGAGATCAGGAGTTCGAGACCAGCCTGGCCAATATGGTGAAACCCCGTCTCTACTGAAAATGCAAAAATCAGCCGGGCATAGTGGCTGGCTCCTGTAATCACAGCTACTCAGGAGGCTAAGGCAGGAGAATAGCTTAAATCCGGGAGGCGGAGAGTGCAGTGAGCCAAGATTGCACCACTGCATTGCAGCCTGGGCGACAGAGCAGGACTATCTCAAATAAATAAATAAATAAATAAATAAATAAATAAATAAAATGCTAGAAGAAAATATGGTCGGTCGGGGTGTGGTGGCTCACACCTGTAATCCCAGCACTTTGGGAGGCCAAGGCAGGCGGATCACCTGAGGTTGGGAGTTCAAGACCAGCCTGACCAACATGGAGAAACCCTGTCTCTACTAAAAATACAAAATTAGCCGGGTGTGGTGGCACATGCCTATAATCC
>NW_012102476.1:3827120-3834023 GCF_000951045.1 Mandrillus leucophaeus | reverse complement strand
CATGCCTGTAATCCCAGCATTTTGGGAGGCTGAGGCGGGTGGATCACAAGGTCAGGAGATCAAGACCATCCTGGCTAACACGGTGAAACACCATCCCTACTAAAAAATAGAAAAAATCAGCTGGGCGTGGTGGTGGGCGCCTGTAGTCCCAGCTACTCGGGAGACTGAGGCAGCAGAATGGCGTGGAGCTTGCAGTGAGCCGAGATTGCGCCACTGCACTCCAGCCTGGGTGACAGAGCGAGACTCCGTGATCCCGTCTCAAAAAATAAAGAAATAAAGGAAAGAAAATATGGTCAAAATCTTTTATAACTCTTGAAGTGAGGAAGGCAATCTTGGCTCACTACAACTTCCGCCTCCCAGGTTCAAATGATTCTCCTGCCTCAGCTTCCTGAGTAGCTGGGATTACAGGTGCCCGCCACCATGCCTGGCTAATTTTTGTATTTTTAGTAGAGATGGGGTTTCGCCATGTTGGCCAGGCTTGTCTTAAACTCCTGACCTCAGGTGATCCACCCACCTCAGCCTCCCAAAGTGCTGGGATTACAGGTAGCATGAGCCACCATGCCCCGCCTAATTTTAAAAATATTTATAAAGACAGAGTCTTGCCACATTGCCCAGACCTGTCTCAAAACTCCTGGGCTCAAGTTATTGTCCTGTCTCAGCCTCCCAAAGTGACTACAGATGCACACCTCCCCAAAGGGACTACAGGTGCACACCACCACACCCGGCTAATTTTGTTTATTTTTTGTAGAGTCAGGGTCTCACTGTGTTGTCCAGGGTGTCTCAAACTCCTGGGCTCAAGTTGTCCTCCTGCCTCAGCCACCCAAAGTGCTGGGATTATAGGCATAAGTCACTGCACCCGGCCCCAGTGCGTGTCTTCTGAGGCTAAGTCATAAGGAGATTGCAGCTTCTATTTTGCTTCCTCTTAGATCACTCATTCTGGGGGGAAGCCAACAATAAATAACAGGAACACACCAGGAAACCAGAGAAAGCTGAGATACAGGCCTAATGCCCAGTCCTCTGTATTCATCTCTAATTGATGCTGTAACAAGTTACTACACATTCAATGACTTAAAACAACAAAAATTTATCTTATAGTTCTGTAGCGAAGTCTGACAGAGTCTCACTGGGCTGAAATCAAGATGTTGATAGTTCCTTACTGGTGACTCTAGGGTGAGAATCCAGTTCTTTATCTTTTCTTGCCTTTAGAGGCCACCCGTATTTATTAGCTCACAACCCCCTTCCTCTATCTTCAAACCAGCAACATTGCAGCTCTCTGTGTCTTTTTTCTTTACTCACATCTCCCTCTGACTCTCTTCTGCCATCCTCCTTCATTTTTTAAGGACCCTTGTGGGCCAGGCGCGGTGGCTCATGCCTGTAATCCCAGCACTTTGAGAGGCGGAGGCAGGTGGATCACCTGAAGTCATGAGTTCGAGACCAGCCTGGCCAACATGGCAAAACCCCATCTCTACTGAAAATACAAAAATTGGACCAGGCACGGTGGCTCACAGCCGTAATCACCGCACTTTGAGAGGCTGAGGTAGGCGGATCACTTGAGGTCAGGAGTTCAAGACCAGCCTGGCCAACATGGTAAAACCCCGTCTCTACTTAAAAAAAAAAAAAATTACAATAATTAGTTGGGCATGGTGGTGGGCACCTATAATCCCAGCTACTTGGGAGGCTGACAGAGCAAGACTCTGTCTCAAAATAAAAATTAAGATAAATAATAATAAATAAATAAAGATCAGCAAATTAGGCCAGGTGTGGTGGTGGCTCATGCCTGTACTCCCAGCACTTTGAGGCAGGAAGGTTGCTTGAAACCAGAAGTTTAGACCAGCCTGGGAAACAAAGTGAGACCCCGTCTCTACAAAAATAAAAATAAATTATCCAGGTGTGGTGGGACGTATTTGCACTCCTAGCTACTAGGGAGGCTGAGGTGCAAGAATAGTTTGCACCTGGGAGGCAGAGGTTGCAGTGAGTTATGACAGTGCCACTGCACTTCAGCCTGTGTGTCAAGGGTCTTTAAACAAATAAAATATGCTGGGCACGGTGGCTTACACTTGTAATCCCAGCACTTTGGGAGGCTGAGGTGGGCAGATCACAAAGTCAGGAGTTCGAGACCAGCCTGGCCAACATAGTGAAACCCTGTCTCTACTAAAAATACAAAAATTAGCCAGGCATGATTGCATGTGCCTGTAGTCCCAACTACTGGGGAGGCTGAGGCAGGAGAATGGCTTGAACCCGGGGGACGGAAGTTATAGTGAGCCAAGATTGTGCCACTGCACTCCAGCCTAGGCAACAGAGCAAGACTCCATCTCAAAAATAAAAATAAAAATAAATCAATAGAGCCTAGTGCCGTGCCTCACGCCTATAATCCCAGCACTTTGGGAGACCCAGGCAGGTGGATCACCTGAGGTCAGGAGTTTGAGACCAGCCTGACCAATATGGAGAAACCCCATCTCTACTAAAAATACAAAAAATTAGCTGGGCATGGTGGTGCATGCCTATAATCCCAGCTACTCAGGAGGCTAAGGCAGGAGAATCACTTTAACCCGGGAGGTGGAGGTTGCGGTGAGCTGAGATAACACCATTGCATTTTAGCCTGGGCAACAAGAGCAAAACTCCGTCTCAAAAATAAATAAATAAATAAATAGGCCGGGCACGGTGACTCATGCCTGTAATCCCAACACTTTGGGAGGCTGAGGTGGGCGGATCACCTGAGGTCAGGAGTTCGAGACCAGCCTGGCCAATATAGCGAAACCCCGTCTCTACTAAAACTTAAAAAAATTAGCCAGGTGTGCTGGCGGGTGCCTGTAATCCCAGCTACTCGGGAGGTTAAGGCAGGCGAATCGCTTGAACTTGGGAGGTGGAGGTTGCAGTGAGCAGAGATCATGCCATTGCACTCCAGTTGGGCAACAAGAGTGAAACTCCGCCTCAAAAACAAAAGAAATTAAATAAATCAAATCAAATCAGGAGATTGGTCAGCTTAATTCCATCTGCAACCTTAATTTCCTTTTTGCCATTTAACCTATCATATTCACAAGTTCCAGGGATTCATGCAGGGACATCTTTGGAGACCATTATTCTGTCTACCACACTCTCTAGAAGAGAGTAGATGTGAGAAAGAGCATCTGGAGAGGGAGGAGCCAGCAGGAGAGGGAAATATCACAGACGCCAGAGGAAGAGAGAGTTCCCAGGAAGGTGTGTGCAACAGTAAGGGATCCCTCTGGGAAGTCAAGCAAGAGAAGACCTGAAAAACAACCATTGCCCGGGCACGGTGGCTCACGTCTGTAATCCTAGCATTTTGGGAGACCAAGGTGGGTGGATCACTTGAGGTCAGGAGTTTGAGATGAGCCTGGCCAACATGGTGAAACCCCGTCTCTACTAAAAATACAAAAATTAGCTGGACGTGGTGGCAGGCACCTGTAGTCCAAACTACTCGAGAGGCTGAGGCAGGAGAAAAACTTGAACCCTGGAGGCGGAGGTTGCAGTGAGCCGAGATGGCACCTCTGCACTCCAGCCTGGGTGACAAAGTGAGACTCCGTCTCAAAATAAGTAAATTAATAAATCAATAACCACTGGGTCTAGCGTCTTGGTGACACCAGCCACTAGGTGTCAGGGCAGTGCTGGAGGCAGCAGCTAGTTTATGGCGTGGGCAGTGAGGAAGAAGTGAGGAAATAGAGACTGGGAGTGTAGAATCTTTCCAAAAACTTGACTGTGGAGGAGTAGATGGGATAATGCAGGGAGGGGAGGCTGGTGAAGGACCTCTTAGTGAAGGGAGATGTGTTGCTGTTTCTGAGATGGGAAAGAGAAACAAGTTGCAATGTAGATGGGGAGGACGGAGAGGTTGAAGGTGTAGGAGAGATGGGTCACCATCAGATGGGATGTCTGTGAAGGAAAGACCTCAGCAGGCCCACAGCTTGGAAAGGAGAGACTGACTGTTGAGTTGATCCAAGCTCAGGTGTTGTCAGGCAGGTGCCATGATAGTAGAGAGGTTAGGATACTGTCAAGGGTGTGTGTGGCCAAAGGAGTGGTTCTGTGAATGTAAGGGAGAGACCCACCGGCAAGAAGCGCTGGTGAGGCAGGACCTGGGAGGATGCGAGGCTGCAGCCCGAATGGTGCCTGAAATAGTTTCAGGGGAAATGCTTGGTTCCCGAATCGGATCGACGTATTCGCTGGATCCCCTGATCCTCTGGTCTCTAGGTCCTGGATGCTCCAGTTCTTACAACAGGACTTGGCATAGGGTAGGCGCAAATGCTGTTAGCCACATTAACGCAATTTTTTTTTTTTTTTTTTTTTTTTTTTTTTTTTTGAGACAGCCTCACTCTGTCGGCCAGGCTGGAGTGCAGTGGCACGATCTCGGCTCATTGCAACTTCCGTCTCCCCAGCTCAAGCAATTCTCCTGCCTCAGCCCCCAGAGTAGCTGGGATTACAGGCGTGTGCCACCATGCCCGGCTAATTTTTGTATTTTTAGTAGAGACGGGGTTTCACCATGTTGGCGAGGCTGGTCTCGAATTCCTGACCTCAGGTAATCCGCCAGCCTCGGCCTCCCAAAGTGCTGGGATTACAGGCGTGAGTCACCGCCCCCGGCCAAAACAGTTTTTAAATCTCTGGAGACGTCATTTCCCTTGACGCCTTGCAGCCGCCCCGACTACAACTCCCATCATGCCTGGCAGCCGCTGGGGCCGCGATTCCCCACGTCCCTTACCCGCCTCACCAATCTGGGCGTTCTTAGCGGTTTTCCTAACTCTCTCGCCTGACTAGCTCCCGGGAACAGCCGTTTGGATCGCGGAGTGCGAACCCGGCCGGCCAATCGCCAAGTCAGAGGGGCAGGAGGGGCGTGGCCATTCCCCGCCCCGCCTCTGCTCCGTGGCTGGTTTTCTCTGCTGGCGCCTCGGACGTAACCTGGAGATAATGGGCAGCACCTGGGAGAACCCTGGCTGGGTGCGGCTCGCTCTTTGCTTGGCCGGCCTAGTGCTTTCGCTCTACGCGCTGCACGTGAAGGCGGCGCGCGCCCGGGACAGGGATTACCGCGCGCTCTGCGACGTGGGCACCGCCATCAGCTGTTCCCGCGTCTTCTCCTCCAGGTGTGCACGGGAGTGGGAGGCGTGGGGCCTCGGAGCAGGGCGGCCAGATTGCCAGATGATTATTCTGGAGTGTGGGATCGGTGTGCCCAGGGAACGGACAAGGGGCTGGACTGCTCGCGCGGTCGTTGCACGGGGGCTGAGCTACCCAGAGATACTGGTGTTCGAATTAAGAGTGCGAGGCAAGGGACCAGACAGTGCTGGGGACTGGGATTATTCCGGGGACTCGCATGTGAGTTGGATGCCAAGGAATAACGGTGACCGGGAAAGGCGGGGAGGCAGGATGGCGGCAGAGATTGACGATGGTCTCAAGAACGGCGTGCAGGTGAAGGGGGGTTGGCGATGGCTGCGCCCGGGAACAAGGTGGCCCAGTCTGGCTGTGCGTGATGGCCAGGCGTTAGCATAATGACGGAATACCGAGGAGGCGAGTGCGTGGCCAGGGAACTGGAGATTCTGGGGTCCAGGGCAAAGATAATCTGCCGCCGACTCCCAGTCTCTGATGCAAAACCGAGTGAACCGTTATACTAGCCTTGCTATTTTAAGAATTACTTAAGGGTCGGGCGCGGTGGCTCACTCCTGTAATCCCAGCACTTTGGGAGGCCGAGGCGGCTGGATCACTTGAAGTCAGTTTACCAGCCTGGCCAACATGGTGAAAGCCTGTCTCTACCAAAAATAGAAAAATTATCCCGGCGCTATTGCAGGCTCCTGTAATCCCGGCTACTTGGGGGCCTAAGGCAGGAGAATCGCTTGAACCCGAGAGGCGGAGGTTTCAGTGAGCCAAGATCGCGCCACTGCACTCCAGCATGGGCCATAGAGCGAGACTCTGTCTCAAAAAAAAAAAAAGAATTACTTAAGGTCTAGATGAAAAGCAGGGCCTACCAAGTAGCCACGTCAGGCCTGGTCTGGGGAGAGGGGAGGATAGGGTCAGTGACATGGAATCCTGACGTGGCCAAAAGTGTCTGCTGACTGGAGGTCATCGACCCTTGGACTGGGATAGGAGGTGGGGAACAGAGGATAACCCAGGTGGCTTCTTGGAAATCACCTTTCCCGGGGAGGGTCCAAGGCACTAGGTTGACATTCCTAACCTGGTTCCACCCCCCCACACCACTCCTCTGCCAGGTGGGGCAGGGGCTTCGGGCTGGTGGAGCATGTGCTGGGACCGGACAGCATCCTCAATCAATCCAACAGCATATTTGGTTGCATCTTCTACACACTACAGCTATTGTTAGGTGAGTGGCTCTGCCCCCTCCCTGCAGGCCCCGGCCCTCATCCCCCTTGGTCAGCTCAGCCCCACTCCATGCAATCTTGGTGATCCACAGCTGATAGCCAGCTAGCTGCTCATCACGGAGCCTCCTGCAGGTGGAGAGGTGGGGAGGTAACTAACAGGAGTCTTTTAATTGGTTTAAGTACTGTTAGAGGCTAAAGGGCCCTTAAAGACATCCTAGGTCCCCAGGTTTTTTGTTTGTTGTTGTTTTGAGACAGGGTCTGGCTCTGTTGCCCAAACTGAGGTCTAGGATGCCCTTAGCGTGCACTGGTGCGATCTCAGCTCATAGCAACCTCTGCCTCCCTGCCCAAGTGATCCTCCCACCTTAGCCTCCCGAGTAGCTGGAATCACAGGCGTGCACCACTATACCCAGCTAATTTTTGTGTTTTTTTTGGTAGAGACAGTGTCTCGCCATGTTGCCCAGGCTGGTCTCAAGCAATCTGTCTGCCTCAGCCTCCCAAGGTGCTGGGGGGATTACAGGCATGAGCTACCATGCCCCACCAGCACCCCAGTTTTGTGGAAAAGATGCCGAAATTCCTTTTTTTTTTTTTTTTTTTT
>NW_012102476.1:3824306-3825820 GCF_000951045.1 Mandrillus leucophaeus | reverse complement strand
ATTACAGGTGCCCATCACCATGCCTGGCTAATTTTTGTATTTTTAGTAGAGATGGGGTTTTGCCATGTTGGCCAGGCTGCTCTCGAACTCCTGACCTCAGGTGATCCACCACCCTCGGCCTCCCAAAGTGCTGGGATTACAGGCATGAGCCACTGCGCCCAGCCGAATTTCTAAATTTTTGATACAGATTGGGTCTTTCTATGTTGCCCAAGCTGGTTTTGAACTCCTAGCCTAAAGCAGTCTTCCCACCTTGGCCTCCCAGAGTGTTGGGATTACAGGTGTAACCCATCACACCTGCCCTGGAGCCTCTTGTTTGAGACACTTCCCAGCAGCTCCTGGCATCTAGGTGGTGTGGTGACATCATGGAGTGTTCAGGAGGTGGCCAGTCCCTGAAGCCCACACCGGACCCTCTTCTGCCTTGCAGGTTGCCTGCGGACGCGCTGGGCCTCTGTCCTGCTGCTGCTGAGCTCCCTGGTGTCTCTCGCTGGTTCTGTCTACCTGGCCTGGATCCTGTTCTTCGTGCTCTATGATTTCTGCATCGTTTGCATCACCACCTATGCCATCAATGTGGGCCTGATGTGGCTCAGTTTCCGGAAGGTCCAAGAACCCCAGGGCAAGGCTAAGAGGCACTGAGCCCTCACCCCAAGCCAGGCTGGCCTCGTCTGCTTTGCTTTGGCATGTGAGCCTTGCCCAAGGGGGCATATCTGGGTCCCTAGAAGGCCCTAGATGGGGGGCCTTCTAGAGTCCCCCCTCCTCCTGCCATACCTGCACACGACAATGGACCAAATGTGCCACACACTTGCTCTTTTTTCCACCCAGTGCCTCTGACTCTGTCCCCAAGGGCTGGTCTCCAAAGCTCTTGCCATTGCCCAGGGAGGGAAGGTTCTGAGCAATAAAGTTTCTTAGATCAATCAGCCAAGTCTGAACCATGTGTCTGCCACGGACTGTGGTGCTGGGCCTCCCTCAGTGTTGCCTTCTCTGGAGCTGGGAAGGGTGAGTCAGAGGGAGAATGGAGGGCCTGCTGGGAAGGGTGGTTATGCGTAGTCTCATCTCCAGCATGTGGAGTCAGCAAGGCCTGGCGCGCCATCGGCCCCCACCCCCAGGAAACAGGCTGGCAGCTCGCTCCTGCTGCCCACAGGAGCCAGGCCTCCTCTCCTGGGAAGGCTGAGCACACACCTGCAAGGGCAGGCTGCCCTTCTGGTTCTGTAAATGCTTGCTGGGAAGTTTTTCCTTGAGTTTAACTTTAACCCCTCCAGTTGCCTTATTGACCATCCCAAGCCAGTATTGGTAGCCCTGGAGGCCCAGGGCCAGGTTCTGAAGCTTTTTGTTTTGCCTATGATGCCCTGACCACTTACCTACATGCCAAGCACTGTTTAAGAACTTGTGTTGGCTGGGTGCGGTGGCTCACACCTGTAATCCCTGCGCTTTGGGAGGCCAAGGCAGGAGGATCACTTGAGGTCGGGAGTTCCAGACCAGCCTGAGCAAAATAGTGAGACCCCTGCCTCTACAAAAAA